>NW_025728274.1:0-328614 GCF_021461385.2 Schistocerca piceifrons
CTAGGATAGGAGTATCTCCTTTCCAATGCACTATCCCTTCTTCACTGTATCTCTGGCCTCCTCACATAGACGAATTAACACAGAACTTGCGTCGCTGTGAAATACTATGGGTTCCATGACTTCTACTTCTAAATCGAGTAACGTTTCTATGGAAACGACAGGATGTTCTTTTGAAATACGAGTATCTCCTTTCCGATGCACAATTCCATCTGTACTGCGTCCCTCGCTCCCTCACATTGGCGAATTAACACAGAAATGTCATCGCTATGAAATACTATGGGTTCTATGACTTCTCCTTCTAAATCGAGTAACGTTCCTACGGAAACGACAGGATTATCTTTTGGGATACGAGTATCTACTTTCCGATGCACTATTCCTTCCTTACTGCATCCCTCGTTCCCTCACATTGAGGAATAAGCACAGAAATTGCGTCGCTATGAAATACTATTGGTTCTATTGATTCTCCTTCTAAATCGAGTAACATTTCTATGGAAAAGAAAGGATTTTCTTTTGGGATACGAGAATCTCCTTTCCGATGCACTATTCCTTCTTTACTGCATCCCTCGCACCCTCACATTGACGAACTAACACAGTAATTCCGTCGCTATGAAATACTATGGGTTCTATGACTTCTCCTTTTAAATCGAGTTACGTTTCTATGGAAACGGCAGGTTTTTCTTTTTGATACGAGTATTTCCTTTCCGATGCACTATTCCTTCTTTACTGCATCCCTCGCTCCCTCACAATGACGAATTAACACAGAAATTGCGTCGCCATGAAATACTATGTGTTCTATAACTTCTCCTACTAAATCGAGTAACGTTACCACGGAAACGACAGGATTTTCTTTTGGGATACGAGTATCTCCTTTCCGATGCACTATTCCTTCTTTACTGCATCCCTCGCTCCATACCATTGACGAATTAACACAGAAATGGCGTCGCTATGGAGCACTACGTGATCTATGACTTCTCCATCTAAATCGAGTAACGTTTCTATGGAAACGTCAGGATTTTCTTTTCGGATACGAATAACTCCTATCCGATGGATTTTTCCTTCTTTACTGCATCCCTCGCTCGCTCACAACGACGAACTAACACAGAAATTCCGTCGCTATGATATACTATGGGTTCTATGACTTCTCCTTCTAAATCGTGTAACGTTTCTATGGAAACGAAAGGATTTTCTTTTAGTATACGAGTATCTCCATTCCGATGCACTATTCCTTCTTTACTGCATCCCTCGCTCCCTCACATTGACGGACTAACCCACAAATTGCGTCGCTATGAAATGCAGTGGGTTCTATCGCTTCTCCTACTAATTCGAGTAACGTTTCTATGGATACGACGGTATTTCCTTTTGAGATACGAGTACCTCCTTTCCGATGCATTATTCCTTCTTTACTGCATCCCTCGCTCCATCACATTGACGAATTAATACAGAAATTGCGTCGCTATGAAATACTAAGGGTTCTATGACTTCTACTTCTAAATCGAGTAACGTTTCTACGGAAACGGCAGGATTTTCCTTTGGGATACGAGAATCTACTTTCGGATGCACTATTCCTTCTTCAATGCATCCCTCGTTCCCCCACATGGAGGAATAAGCACATAAATTGCGTCGCTATGAAATACTATTGGTTCTATGGATTCTCTTTCTAAATCGAGTAACGTTTCTGTGGTAACGTCAGGATTTTCTTTGGGATACGAGTATCCCCTTTCCGATGCACTATTCCTTCTTTACTGCATCCCTCGCTCCCTCAAAACGACAAATTAACAATTAAATTTCGTCGCTATGAAATACTATTGGTTCTATGACATCCCCTTATAAATCGATTAACGTTTCTATGGAAACAACAGGGTTTTCTTTTGGGATACGAGTATCTGCTTTCTGATGCACTATTCCTTCTTTACTGCATCCCTCGCTCCCTCACATTGACGAATTAACACTGAAATTGCGTCCCTATGTACTTCTATGTGTTCAATGTCTTCTCCTTCTAAATCGAGTAACGTTTCTATAGAAACGACAGGATTTTCTTTTGGTATACGACTATCTCCTTTCCGATGCACTATTCATCCTTTACTGCTTCCCTCGCTCCCTCACATTGAGGAATTAACGCAGAAATTGCGTCGCTATGAAATACTATGGGTTCTATGACTTCTCCTTCTACTTCGAGTAACGTTTCTATGGAAACGACAGGATTTTCTTTTGGTATACGAGTATCTCCTTTCCGATGCACTATTCCTTCTTTACTGCATCCCTCGCTCCCTCACATTGACAAATTAACACAGAACTTGCGTCGCTATGAAATACAAAGGGTTCTATGACTTCTCCTTCTTAATCGAGTAACGTTTCTATGGTAACATCAGGATTTTCTTTTGGGATACGAGTATCTCCTTTCCGATGCACTATTCCTTCTTTACTGCATCCCTCGCTCCCTCACATTGACGAATTAACACAGAAATTGCGTCGCTATGAAATACTATGGGTTCGATGACATTTCCTTCTAAATCGAGTAACATTTCTGTGGAAACGACAGAATTGTCTTTTGGGATATGAGTATCTCCTTTCCGATGCACTATTCCTTCTATACTGCATCCCTTGCTCCCTCACATTAACGAACTACCACAGAAATTCCGTCGCTATGAAATACTATGGGTTCTATGACTTCTCCTTCTAAATCGAGTAACGTTTCTACGTAAACGAAAGGATTTTCTTTTGGTATACGAGTATCTCCATTCCGATGCACTATTCCTTCATTACTGCATCCCTCGCTCCCTCACATTGACGAATTAACACAGAAATGGAGTCGCTATGAAATACAAAGGGTTCTATGACTTCTCCTTCTTAATCGAGTAACGTTTCTATGGTAACATCAGGATTTTCTTTTGGGATACGAGTATCTCCTTTCCGATGCACTATTCCTTCTTTACTGCATCCCTCGCTCCCTCACATTGACGAATTAACACAGAAATTGCGTCGCTATGAAATACTATGGGTTCTATGACTTCTCCTTCTAAATTGAGTAACGTTTCTATGGAAAGGACAGAATTGTCTTTTGGGAAACGAGTATCTACTTTCCGATGCACTATTCCTTCGGTACTGCATCCCTCGCTCCCTCACATTGGCGAATTAACACAGAAATTCCGTCGCTATGAAATACTATGGGAGCTATGACTTCTAAATCGAGTAACGTTTCTATTGAAACTACAGGATTTGCTTTTGGGATATGAGTATCTCCTCTCCGATGCACTATTCCATCTTTACTGCATCCCTCGCTCCCTCACATTGACGAATTAACACAGAAATGGCGTCGCTATGTAATTCTATGAGTTCAATGACTTCTCCTTCAAAATCGAGTAACATTTCTACAGAAACGACAGGATTTTCTTTTGGGATACGACTATCTCCTTTCCGATGCACTATTCCTTCTTCACTGCTTCCCTCGCTCCCTCACAATGGTGAATTAACGCAGAAATTGCGTCGCTATGAAATACTATGTGTTCTATGACTTCTCCTTGTACTTCGAGTAACGTTTCTATGGAAACAACAGGATTTTCTTTTGGTATACGAGTATCTCCAGTCCGATGCACTATTCCTTCTTTACTGCATCCCTGGCACCCTCACATTGACGAATTATCACAGAAATTGCGTCGCTATGGAATTCTATGGGTTCAATGACTTCTCCTTCTAAATCGAGTAACGTTTCTATGGAAACGACAGGATTTTCTTTTGGGATACGACTATCTCTTTTCCGATGCACTATTCAATCTTTACTGCATACCTCGCTCCCTCACATTAACAAATTAACGCTGAAATTGCGTCGCTATGAAATATTATTAGTTCTATGACTTCTCCTTCTAAATCAAGTAACGTTTCTATGGAAACGGCAGAATTTAATTTTGGGATGCGAGTATCTCCTTCTTGATGCACTATTCCTTCTTTACTGCATCCCCTGCTCCCTCACATTGTCGAATTAACACAGAAATGGCGTCGCTATGTAATACTATGGGTTCTCTGACTTCTCCCTCCAAAACGAGTAACATTTCTATGGAAACGTCAGGATTTTCTTCTGGGATACGAGTATCTCCTTTCCGATGCACTATTCCTTCTTTACTGCATCCCTCGCTCATTCAAATTTAAAAATTAACACAGAAATTGCGTCGCTATGAAATACTATGCGTACTATAACTACGCTTTCTAAATCGAGTAACGTTTCTATGGAAAAGACAGGATTTTCTTTTGGGATACCAATTTCTCCTTTCCGATGCACTATTCCTTCTTTACTGTATCTCTGGCTGCCTCACATTGACGAATTAACACAGAAATTGCGACGCTATGGAATACTATGTGTTCTATGACTTCTCCTTCTAAATCGAGTTACGTTTCTATGGAAACGACAGGATTTTCTTTTGGGATTCGAGTATCTCCTTTACGATGCCCTATTCCTTCTTTACTGCATCCCTCGCTCCCTCACATAGACGAATTAACACAGAACTTGCGTCGCTATGAAATACTATGGGTTCCATGACTTCTACTTCTAAATCGAGTAACGTTTCTATGGAAACGAGAGGATTATCTTTTAATATACGAGTATCTCCTTTCCGATGCACTATTAGTTCTTTACTGCATCCCTCACTCCATCACATTAACGAATAAGCACAGACATTGCGTCGCTATGAATTACTATGGGTTCTACAACTTCCCCTTCTAAATCGAGTAACGTTTCTATGGAAACGACAGGATGTTCTTTTAAAATACGAGTATCTCCTTTCCGATGCACAATTCCATCTGTACTGCGTCCCTCGCTCCCTCACATTGGCGAATTAACACAGAAATTGCGTCGCTATGAAATACTATGGGTTCTATGATTTCTCCTTTTAAATCGAGTAACGTTTCTATTGAAACGACAGGATTTTCTTTTGGGATACGTGTATCTCCTTTCCGATGCACTATTCCTTCTTTGCTGCATCCCTCGCTCCCTCACATTGACGATTTATCACAGAAATTGCGTCGCTATGGAATACATTGGGTTCAATGACTTCTCTTTCTAAATCGCGTAACATTTCTACGGAAACGAAAGGATTTTCTTTTGGGATACGGGTATCTCCTTTCCGATGCACTATTCCTTCTTTACTGCATCCTTCGCTCCCTCACATTGACGAATTAACACAGAAATGTCATCGCTATGAAATACTATGCTTTCTATGACTTCTCCTTCTAAATCGAGTAACGTTCCTACGGAAACGACAGGATTTTCTTTAGGGGATACGAGTATCTACTTACCGCTGCACTATTCCTTCTTTACTGCATCCCTCGTTCTCTCACATTGAGGAATAAGCACATAAATTGCGTCGCTATGAAATACTATTGGTTCTATTGATTCTCCTTCTAAATCGAGTAACATTTCTATGGAAACGAAAGGATTTTCTTTTGGGATACGAGTATCTCCTTTCCGATGCACTATTCCTTCTATACTGCATCCCTCGCGCCCTCACATTGACGAACTAACACAGAAATTCCGTCGCTATGAAATACTATGGGTTCTATGACTTCTCCTCTAAATCGAGTAACGTATCTACGGAAACGAAAGGATTTTCTTTTGGTATACGAGTATCTCCATTCCGATGCACTATTCCTTCTTTACTTCATCCCTCGCTCCCTCACATTGGCGAATTATCCCAGAAATTGCGTCGCTATGAAATACTATCGGTTCTATGGCTTCTCCTTCTAATTCGAGTAACGTTTCTATGGAAACGACGGTATTTCCTTTTGGGATACGAGTACCTCGTTTACGATGCACTATTCCTTCTTTACTGCATCCCTCGCTCCATCACGTTGACGAATTAACACAGAAATGGCGTCGCCATGAAATACTTAGTGTTCTATGACTTCTCCTTCTTAATCGAGTAACGTTCCTATGGTATCATCAGGATACGAGTATCTCCTTTCCGATGCACTATTCCTTCTTTACTGCATCCCTCGCTCCTTCAAAATGACAAATTAACACAAAAATTGCGTCGCTATGAAATACTATCGGTTCTATGACATCCCCTTATAAATCGATTAACGTTTCTATGGAAACAACAGGATTTTCTTTTGGGATACGAGTATCTCCTTTCCGATGCACTATTCCTTCTTTACTGCATCCCTCGCTCCCTCACGTTGACGAATTAACACAGAAATGGCGTCGCTATGTAATTCTTTTGGTTCAATGACTTCTCCTTCTAAATCGAATAACGTTTCTACGGAAACGACAGAATTGTCTTTTGGGATAGAGTATCTCCTTTCCGATGCACTATTCCTTCTGTACTGCATCCGTCGCTCCCTCACATTGGCAAATTAACACAGAAATTGCGTCGCTATGAAATACTATGGGAGCTATGACTTCTCTTCTAAATCGAGTAACGTTTCTATTGAAACGACAGGATTTTCTTTGGGATACGAGTATCTCCTTTCCGACGCACATTTCCATCTTTACTGCATCCCTGGCTCCCTCACATTGACGAATTATCACAGAAATTGCGTCGCTATGAATTACTATGGGTTCTATGACTTCTCCTTCTAAATGGTGTAACGTTTCTATGGAAACGACAGGATTGTCTTTTGGCATACGAGTATCGCCTTTCCAAAGCACTATTCCGTCATTACTGCATCCCTCGCTCCCTCACTTTGACGAATTAACACAGAAATTGCGTCGCTATGAAATACTATGGGTACTAGAACTTCTCCTTCTAAATCGAGTAACGTTTCTAAGGAAAAGACAGGATTTTCTTTTGGGATACGAGTATCTCCTTTTCGATGCACTATTCCGTTTTTACTGCAAACCTCGATCCCTCACATTGACGAATAAGCAAAGAAATTGCGTCGCTATGAAATACTATGGGTTCCATTACTTCTCCTACTAAATCAAGTAACGTTTCTTTGGAAATGAAAGGATTTTCTTTTGGGATTCGAGTATCTCCTTTCCCATGCACAATTCCTTCTTAACTGCATCCCTCGTTCCCTCACATTGACGAATTATAACAGAAATTTCGTCGCTATGGAATTCAATGGATTCAATGACTTCTCCCTCTAAATCGTGTAACGTTTCTATGGATAAGAGAGGATATTCTTTTAAGATACAAGTATCTCCTTTCCGATGCACTATTCCTTCCTTACTGCATCCCTCGCTCCCTCACATTGACGAATTAACACAGAAATAGCGTCGCTATGAAATACTATGGGTACTATAACTTCTCCTTCTAAATCTAGTAACGTTTCTATGGAAACGACAGGATGTTCTTTTGAAGTACGAGTATCTCCCTTCCGATGCACTATTCCATCTGTACTGCATCCCTCGCTCCCTCACATTGGCGAGTTAACAAAGAAATTGCGTCGCTATGAAATACTATGTGTTCTATGACTTCTCCTTCTAAATCGAGTAACGTTTCTATTGAACAACAGGATTTTCTTTTTAGATACGAGTATCTCCTTTCCGATGCACTATTCCTTCTTAACTGCATCCCTCGCTCCCTCACATTGACGAATTAACATAGAAATTTCGTCGCTATGAATTACTATGGGTTCTATGACTTCTCTTTCTAAATCGTTTAACGTTTCTATGGAAACGACAGGATTTTCATTTGGTATACGAGTATCTCCGTTCCAAAGCACTATTCCGTCTTTACTGCATCCCTCGCTACCTCACATTGACGAATTAACACAGAAATTGCGTCGCTATGAAATACTATGGGTTCTGTGACTTCTCCTTCTAAATCGAGTAACGTTTCTATGGAAACGACAGAATTGTCTTTTGGGATACGAGTATCTCCTTTCCGATGCACTATTCCTTCTGTACTGCATCCCTCGCTCCCTCACATTGGCGAATTACACAGAAATTGCGTCGCTATGAAATACTATGGGAGCTATGACTTCTCTTCAAAATCGAGTAACGTTTCTATTGAAACGACAGGATTTTCTTTTGGGATACGAGTATCGCCTTTCCGATGCACTTTTCCATCTTTACTGCATCCCTGGCTCCCTCACATTGACGAATTATCACAGAAATTGCGTCGCTATGGAATACTATTGGAGCTATGACTTCTCTTCAAAATCGAGTAACGTTTCTATTGAAACGACAGGATTTTCTTTTGGGATACGAGTTTCTCCTTTCCTAAGCACTATTCCGTCTTTACTGCATCCCTGGCTCCCTCACATTGACCAATTATCACAGAAATTGCGTCGCTATGCAATACTATGTGATCAATGACGTCTTCTTCTAAATCGAGTAACGTTTCTATGGAAACGTGAGGATTTTCTTTTGGTATACGAGTCTCTCCTTAACGTTGCACTATTTCTTCTTTACTGCATCCCTCGCTCCCTCACTCTGACGAATTAACAAAGAAATAGCGTCGCTTTAAAAGCTATGGGTTCTATGCCCTCTCCTTCTAAATCGAGTAACGATTCTATTGAAACGATTGGATTTTCTTTTGGGATACAAGTATCTCCTTTCCGATGCACTATTCCGTTTTTACTGCATCCCTCGCTCCCTCACATTGACGAATAAGCACAGAAATTGCGTCGCTACGAAATACTATGGGTTCTATAACTTCTCTTTCTAAATCATGTAACGTTTCTATTGAAACGACAGGATTTTCTTTTGGGATACGAGTATCTCCTTTCCAAAGCACTATTCCGTCTTTACTGCATCCCTCGCTGCCTCACATTGACGAATTAACACAGAAATTGCGTCGCTATGAAATACTATGGGTACTATAACTTCTCCTTCTAAATCGAGTATCGTTTCTATGGAAAAGAAAGGATTTTCTTTTGGGATACGAGTATCTCCTTTCCGATGCACTATTCCGTTTTTACTGCAAACCTCGCTCCCTCACTTTGACGCATAAGCACAGAAATTGCGTCGCTACGAAATACTATGGGTTCTATTACGTCTATTTCTAAATCGAGTAACGTTTCTTTGGAAACGAAAGGATTTTCTTTTGGGATTCGAGTATCTCCTTTCCGATGCTCAATTCCTTCTTTACTGGATCCCTCGTTCCCTCACGTTGACGAATTAACACAGAAATGGCGTCGTAAGTAGTTTTATGTGATCTTTGACTTCTAATTATAAATCGATTAACGTTTCTATGGAAACGACAGGATTTTCTTTTGGGATACGAGTATCTCCTTTCCGATGCACTATTAGTTCTCTACTGCATACTTCGCTTCTTCACACTGAAGAATAAGCACAGAAATTGCGCCGCTGTGAAATACTATGGTTTCTATAACATCTCCTATCAAATCGAAAAACGTTTCTATGGAAACGATATGATTTTCTTTTTGGATACGAGTATCTCCTTTCCGATGCACTATACCTTCTTTACTGCATCCCTCGCTCCCTCACATTGACGAATTAACATTGAAATTTCGTCGATATGAATTACTATTGGTTCTACGACTTCTCCTTCTAAATCGTGTAACGTTTCTATGGAAACGACAGGATTTTCTTTTGGTATACGAGTATCTCCTTTCCAAAGCACTATTCCGTCATTACTGCAACCCTCGCTCCCTCACATTGACGAATTAACACAGAAATTGCGTCGCTATGAAATACTATGGGTACTATTACTTCTCCTTGTAAATCGAGTAACGTTTCCATGGAAAAGACAGGATTTTCTTTTGGGATACGAGTATCTTCTTTTCGATGCACTATTCCGTTTTTACTGCAAACCTCGCTCTATCACTTTGACGAATAAGCACAGAAATTGCGTCGCTACGAAATACTATGGGTTCCATTACTTCTCCTTCTAAATCGAGTAACGTTTCTTTGGAAACGAAAGGATTTTCTTTTGGGATTCGAATATCTCCTATCCCATGCACAATTCCTTCTTAACTGCTTCCCTCGTTCCCTCACATTGATAACTTATAACAGAAATATCGTCGCTATGGAATTCAATGGAGTCAATGACTTCTCCCTCTAAATCGTGTAACGTTTCTATGGAAAAGAGAGGATATTGTTTTAAGATACAAGTATCTCCTTTGCGATGCACTATTCCTTCCTTACTGCATCCCTCGCTCCCTCACATTGACGAATTAACACAGAAATTGCGTCGCTATGAAATACTATGGGTACTATAACCTCTCCTTCTAAATCTAGTAACGTTTCTATGGAAACGACAGGATGTTCTTTTGAAGTACGAGTATCTCCCTTGCCATGCACTATTCCATCTGTACTGCATCCCTCGCTCCCTCACATTGGCGAATTAACTAAGAAATTGCGTCGCTATGAAATACTATGTGTTCTATGACTTCTCCTTCTAAATCGAGTAACGTATCTATGGAAACGACAGGATTTTCTTTTGGGATACGAGTATCTCCTTTCCGATGCACTATTAGTACTTTACTGCAACTCTCGCCCACTCACATTGACGAATTAACGCAGAAAATGCGTCGTTATGAAATACTATGGGTTCTATGACTTCTCCTTCTTAACGGAGTAACGTTTCTATGGACACGACTAGATTTTCTTTTGGGATACGAGTATCTCCTTCCCGAAGCACTATTCCGTCTTTACTGCATTCCTCGCTCCCTCACATTGACGAATTAACACAGAAATTGCGTCGCTATGAAATACTATGGGTTCTATGACTTCTCCTTCTAAACCGAGAAACGTTTCTATGGGAACGACAGGATTTTCTTTTGGGATACGAGTATGCCCTTTCGGCTGCACTATTCCTTCTTTACTGTATCCCTCGCTCCCTCACATTGTCGAATTGACACAGAAATAGCGTGGCTATTAAATACTATGGGTTCTATGACTTCTCCTTCTAAATCGAGTAACGTTTCTATTGATAACGCAAGATTTTCTTTTGGGATACGAGTATCTCCTTTCCGATGCACTATTCCTTCTTTACTGCATCCCTCGCTCCCTCACATTGACGAATTAACACAGAAATTGCGTCGCTATGAAATACTATGGGTTCTATGACATCTCCTTCTAAATCGAGTAACGATTCTATGGAAACGACAGGATTTTTTTTTGGGATACGACTATCTCCTTTCCGATGCACTATGCCTTCTGTCCTGCATCCCTCGCTCCCTCACATTACCGACTTAATACGGAAATTGCGTCGCTATGAAATATTATGGGTTCTATGACTTCTCCTTCTAAATCGAGTAACGTTTCTATTGAAACTAATGGATTTTCTATTGGGATACGAGTATCTCCTTTCCGATGCACTATTAGTTCTTTACTGCATCCTTCGCTCCCTCAGATTGACGAATAAACACAGATATTGCGTCGCTATAATAAACTATGTGTTCTATGTCTTCTCCTTCTAAATCGAGTAATGTTTCTATGGAAACGACTTGATTTTCTTTTGGGATTCGAGTATCTCCTTTCCGATGCACTATTCCTTCTGTACTGCATCCCTCGCTCCCTCACATTGACGAATTAACACAGATATTGCGTCGCTTTGAAATACAATGCGTTCTATGACTACCCCTTCAAATTCGAGTAACGTTTCTATTGAACAACAGGATTTTCTTTTCGGATACGAGAATCTCATTCCCGATGCACTTTTCCTTCTTTACTGCTTCCCTGGCTCCCTCACATTGACGAATTAAAACAGTATAGCGATTTTATGATTTACTAAGTGTTCTATGACTACTTCTTCTAAATCGAATAACGTTTCTATTGAAACGACTTGATTTTCCTTATGGATACGAGTATCTCCTTTCCGATGCACTATCCCTTCTTTACTGCATCCCTCGCTCCCTCACATTGACGAATTAACACAGAAATTGCGTCGCTATGAAATACTATGGGTTCTATGACTTCTGTTTCTAAATAGAGTAATGTTTCGATGGAAACGACAGGAATTTCTTTTGGGATACGACTAAATCCTTTCCGATGCACTATTCCTTCTGTACTGCATCCCCCGCTCCCTCACATAGGCGAATTAACAATGAAATTGCGTCGCTATGAAATACTATGGGTTCTATGACTTCTGCTTCTACATCGAGTAACGTTTCTATGGAGACGACAGGATTTTCTTTTGGGATACGAGTATCTCCTTTCCGATGCACTATTCCCTCTTTACTGCATGTCTCGCTCCCTCACAATGACGAATTAACACCTATGATCCGTCGCTATGAAATACTATGGGTTCCATGACTTCTCTTTCTAAATCGAGTAACGTTTCTATGGAAACAACAGGATTTTATTTTTTGATACGAGTATCTCCTTTCCGATGCACTATTAATTCTTTGCTGCATCCCTCGCTCCCTAACATTGACGAATAAGCACAGAAATTGCGTCGCTATGATATACTATAGATTCTATAACTTCACCTTCTGAATCGAGTAACGTTTCTACGGAAACGACAGGATTATGTTTTGGGATACGAGTATCTCCTTTCCGATGCACTATTCCGTCTTTACTGCATAACTCGCTCAGTCACATTGACGAAATAACACAGAAATTGCGTCGCTATGAAATACTATGGGTTCCATGACTTATCCTTCTAAATCGAGTAACGTATCTATGGAAACGACAGGATTTTCTTTTGGGATACGAGTATCTCCTTTCCGATGCACTATTCCCTCTTTACTGCATGTCTCGCTCCCTCACAATGACGAATTAACACCTATGATCCGTCGCTATGAAATACTATGGGTTCCATGACTTCTCTTTCTAAATCGAGTAACGTTTCTATGGAAACAACAGGATTTTATTTTTTGATACGAGTATCTCCTTTCCGATTCACTATTAGTTCTTTACTGCATCCCTCGCTCCCTCACATTGAAGAATAAGCACAGAAATTGCGTCACTGTGAAATACTATGGTTTCTATAACTTCTCCTATCAAATCGAGTAACGTTTCTATGGAAGCAACAGGATTTTCTTTTGGGATACGAGTATCTCCTTTCCGATGCACTATTAGTTCTTTACTGCTTCCCTCGTTCCCTCGCATTGAAGAAAAAGCACAGAAATTGCGTCGCTGTGAATTACTATGTGTTCTATAACTTCTCCTTTCAAATCGAGTAACGTTTCTATGGAAAGGACATGATTTTGCTTTGGGATACGAATATCTCCTTTCCCATGCACTATTCCTTCTTTACTGCATCCCTCGCTCCCACACATTCACGAATGAACACAGAAATTGCGCGGCTATGAAATACTATGGGTTCTATGGCTTCTTCTAAACCGAGTAACGTTTCTATTGAAACGCTAGGATTTTCTTTTGGGATAGGTGTGTCTCCTTTCCGATGCACTATTCCGTCTTTACTGCATCCCTCGCTCCCACACATTGACGAATTAACACAGAAATTGCGTCGCTACGAAATACTATGGGTTCCATGAATTCTCCTTCTTAATCGAGTAATACATCTATGGAAACGACAGGATTATGTTTTGGGTTACGAGTATCTCCTTTCCGATGCACTATTAGTTCATTACTTCATCCTTCGCTCCCTCAGATTGACGAATAAACACAGATATTGCGTCGCTTTGAAATACAATGCGTTCTATGACTCCCCCTTCTAATTCGAGTAACGTTTCTATTGAACAACAGGATTTTCTTTTCGGATACGAGAATCTCCTTCCCGATGCACTTTTCCTTCTTTACTGCTTCCCTGGCTCCCTCACATTGACGAATTAAAACAGTAATAGCGATGCTATGATTTACTATGTGTTCTATGACTTCTCCGTCTAAATCGAGCAACGTTTCTATTGAAACGGTTTGATTTTCCTTTTGGATACGAGTATCTCCTTTCCGATGCACTATCCCTTCCTTACTGCATCCATCGCTCCCTCACATTGACGAATTAACACAGAAACTGCGTCGTTATGAATTACTATGGGTTCTTTGACTTCTCTTTCTAAATCGAGTAACGTTTCTATGGAAACAACAGGATTTTCTTTGGGATACGACTATATCCTTTCCGATGCACAATTCCCTCTTTACTGCATGTCTCGCTCCCTCACATTGACGAATTGATACATATGATCCGTCGCTATAAAATACTATGGGTTCCATGACTTCTCTTTCTAAGTCGAGTAACGTTTCTATGGAAACAACAGGATTTTTTTTTTTTTTGATACGAGTATCTCCTTTCCGATGCACTATTAGTTCTTTGCTGCATCCCTCGCTCCCTCACATTGACGAATAAGCACAGAAATTGCGTCGCTATGAAATACTATAGGTTCTATAACTTCACCTTCTAAATCGAGTAACGTTTCTATGGAAACGACAGGATTTTGTTTTGGGATACGAGTATCTCCTTTCCGATGCACTATTTCGTCTTTAGTGCATAACTCGCTCAGTCACATTGACGAAATAACACAGAAATTGCGTCGCTATGAAATACTATGGGTTCCATGACTTATCCTTCTAAATCGAGTAACGTATCTTTGGAAACGACGGGATTTTCTTTTGGGATACGAGTATCTCCTTTCCGATGCACTATTAGTTCTTTACTGCAACCCTCGCTCCCTCAAATTGACGAATTAACGCAGAAATTGCGTCGCTATGAAATACTATGGGTTCTATGACTTCTCCTTCTTAACGGAGTAACGTTTCTATGGACACCACTCGATTTTCTTTTGGGATGCGAGTATCACCTTTCCGATGCGCTATTCCGACTTTACTGCATTCCTCGCTCCCTGACATTGACGAATTAAAACAGAAATTGCGTCGCTATGAAATACTATGGGTTCTATGACTTCTCCTTCAAAACGGAGTAACGTTTCTAGGGACACGACTAGATTTTCTTTTGGGATACGAGTATCTCCTTTCCGCTGCACTATTCCTTCTTTACTGAATCCCTCGTTCCCTCACATTGACGAACTAACACAGAAATTGCGTTTCTATTAAATACTATGGGGTCTATGACTTCTCCTTCTAAATCGAGTAACGTTCCTATGGAAACGACAGGATTTTCTTTTGGGATACGAGTATCTCCTTTCCGATACACTATTCCTTCTTTACTGCATCCCTCGCTCCCTCACATTGACGAATTAACGCAGAAATTGCGTCGCTATGAAATACTATGGGTTCTATGACTTCTGCTTCTAAACCGAGTAACGTTTCTGTGGGACCGGCAGGATTTTCTTTTGGGATACGAATATGCCCTTTCTGCTGCACTATTCCTTCTTTACTGTATCCCTCGTTCCCTCACATTGTCGAATTAACACAGAAATTGCGTGGCTATTAAATACTATGTGTTCTATGACTTCTCCTTCTAAATCGAGAAACGTTTCTATTGAAACGATAGGATTTTCTTTTGGGATACGAGTATCTCCTTTCCGATGCACTATTAGTTCTTTACTGCATCCCTCTCTCCCTCACATTGAACAATAAGCACAGAAATTGCGTCACTGTGAAATACTATGGTTTCTATAACTTCTCTTATCAAATCGAGTAACGTTTCTATGGAAACGACAGGATTTTCTTTTGGGATACGAGTATCTCCTTTCCGATGCACTATTCCTTCTTTACTCCATCCCTCGATCCCTCACATTCACGAATTAACACAGCAATTTTGTAGTTATGAAATACTATGGGTTCTATACATCTCCTTCTAAACCGAGTAACGTTTCTATTGAAACGACAGGTTTTTCTTTTCAGATTGGAGTCTCTCCTTTCCGATTCACTATTCCGTCTCTACTCCATCCCTCGCTCCCTCACATTGACGAATTAACACAGAAATTTCGTCGCTACGAAATAATTGGGGTTCCATGAATTCTCTTTCTAAATCGTGTAATATTTCTATGGAAACGACAAGATTATCTTTTGGGATACGAGTTACTCCTTTAACCTGCGCTATTAGTTCATTACTGGATCCCTCGCTCCCTCACATTGTCGAATAAACACAGAAATTGCGTCGCCATGAAATAGTATTTTTTCTATAACTTCTCCTTCTAAATCGAGTAACGTTTCAATGGAAACGACAGGATTTTCTTTTGCGATACGAGTAACTCATTTCCGATGCACAATGCCTTCTGAACTGCATCCCACGCTCCCTTACATTGGCGAATTAACACGGAAATTGCGTCGCTTTGAAATACAATGGGTTCTACGACTTCTCCTTCGAAATCGAGTAACGTTTCTATGGAAACGAGAGGATTTTCTTTTGGGATACGAGTATCTCCTTTCCGTTGTACTATTCCTTCTTTACTGCATCCCTCGCTATATCACATTCACAAATTAACACAGAAATTGCGAGGCTATGAAATACTATGGGTTCTATGACTTCTCTTTGTAAACCGAGTAACGTTTCTATTGAAACCACAGGATTTTCTTTTGGGATAGGAGTCCCTCCTTTGCGATGCACTATTCCGTCTTTACTGCATCCCTCGCTCCATCACATTGACGAATTAACACAGAAATTGCGTCGCTACGAACTACTATGGGTTCCATGAATTCTCCTTCTAAATCGTGTAATATTTCTATGGAAACGATAAGATTATGTTTTGGGATACGAGTATCTCCTTTCCGCTGCACTATTAGTTCATTACTGCATCCCACGCTCCCTCACTTTGACGAATAAACACAGGAATTGTGTCGCTATGTAATAGTATGGCTTCTATAACTTCTCCTTCTAAATCGAGTAACGGTTCTTTGGAAACGACAGGAATTTCTTTTGGGATACGAGTATCTCATTTCCGATGCACGATTCCTTCTTTATCGCATCTCTCGCTCCCTCACATTGACGAATTAACGCAGAAATTGCGTCGCTATGAAATACTATGGGTTCTATCACTTCTCCTTCTAAATCGAGGAACGTTTCTATGGGAACGACAGGATTTTCTTTTGGGATACGAGTATGCCCTTTCCGCTGCACTATTCCTTCTTTACTGTATCCCTCGTTCCCTCACATTGTCGAATTAACACAGAAATTGCGTGGCTATTAAATACTATGTGTTCTATGACTTCTCCTTCTAAATCGAGAAACGTTTCTATTGAAACGATAGGATTTTCTTTTGGGATACGAGTATCTCCTTTCCGATGCACTATTAGTTCTTTACTGCATCCCTCGCTCCCTCACATTGAACAATAAGCACAGAAATTGCGTCACTGTGAAATACTATGGTTTCTATAACTTCTCTTATCAAATCGAGTAACGTTTCTATGGAAACGACAGGATTTTCTTTTGGGATACGAGTATCTCCTTTCCGATGCACTATTCCTTCTTTACTCCATCCCTCGATCCCTCACATTCACGAATTAACACAGCAATTTTGTAGTTATGAAATACTATGGGTTCTATACATCTCCTTCTAAACCGAGTAACGTTTCTATTGAAACGACAGGTTTTTCTTTTCAGATTGGAGTCTCTCCTTTCCGATTCACTATTCCGTCTCTACTCCATCCCTCGCTCCCTCACATTGACGAATTAACACAGAAATTTCGTCGCTACGAAATAATTGGGGTTCCATGAATTCTCTTTCTAAATCGTGTAATATTTCTATGGAAACGACAAGATTATCTTTTGGGATACGAGTTACTCCTTTAACCTGCGCTATTAGTTCATTACTGGATCCCTCGCTCCCTCACATTGTCGAATAAACACAGAAATTGCGTCGCCATGAAATAGTATTTTTTCTATAACTTCTCCTTCTAAATCGAGTAACGTTTCAATGGAAACGACAGGATTTTCTTTTGCGATACGAGTAACTCATTTCCGATGCACAATGCCTTCTGAACTGCATCCCACGCTCCCTTACATTGGCGAATTAACACGGAAATTGCGTCGCTTTGAAATACAATGGGTTCTACGACTTCTCCTTCGAAATCGAGTAACGTTTCTATGGAAACGAGAGGATTTTCTTTTGGGATACGAGTATCTCCTTTCCGTTGTACTATTCCTTCTTTACTGCATCCCTCGCTATATCACATTCACAAATTAACACAGAAATTGCGAGGCTATGAAATACTATGGGTTCTATGACTTCTCTTTGTAAACCGAGTAACGTTTCTATTGAAACCACAGGATTTTCTTTTGGGATAGGAGTCCCTCCTTTGCGATGCACTATTCCGTCTTTACTGCATCCCTCGCTCCATCACATTGACGAATTAACACAGAAATTGCGTCGCTACGAACTACTATGGGTTCCATGAATTCTCCTTCTAAATCGTGTAATATTTCTATGGAAACGATAAGATTATGTTTTGGGATACGAGTATCTCCTTTCCGCTGCACTATTAGTTCATTACTGCATCCCACGCTCCCTCACTTTGACGAATAAACACAGGAATTGTGTCGCTATGTAATAGTATGGCTTCTATAACTTCTCCTTCTAAATCGAGTAACGGTTCTTTGGAAACGACAGGAATTTCTTTTGGGATACGAGTATCTCATTTCCGATGCACGATTCCTTCTTTATCGCATCTCTCGCTCCCTCACATTGACGAATTAACGCAGAAATTGCGTCGCTATGAAATACTATGGGTTCTATCACTTCTCCTTCTAAATCGAGGAACGTTTCTATGGGAACGACAGGATTTTCTTTTGGGATACGAGTATGCCCTTTCCGCTGCACTATTCCTTCTTTACTGCATCTCTCGCTCCCTCACATTGTCGAATTAACACAGAAATTGCGTGGCTATTAAATACTATAGGTTCTATGACATCTCCTTCTAAATCGAGTAACGTTTCTATTGAAACGAGAGGATTTTCTTTTGGGATACGAGTATCTCCTTTCCGATGCACTATTCCTTCTTTACTGCATCCCTCGCTCCCTCACATTGACGAATTAACACAGAGATTGCGTCGCTATGAAATACTATTGGTTCTATGACATCTCCTTCTAAATCAACTATCGTTTCTATGGGAACGACAGGATTTTCTTTTGGGATACGACTATCTTCTTTCCGATGCACTATGCCTTCTGTACTGCATCCCTCGCTCCCTCACTTTGGCGAATTAATACGGAAATTGCGTTCCTATGAAATACTATGGGCTCTATGACTTCTCCTTCTAAAACGAGTAACGTTTCTATTGAAACGACAGGATTTTCTATTGGGATACAAGTATCTCCTTTCCGATGCACTATTAGTTGTTTACTGCATCCCTCGCTCCCTCACATTGAAGAATAGGCACAGAAATGGCGTCACTCTGAAATACTATGGTATCTATAACTTCTCCTATCAAATCGAGTAACGTTTCTATGGAAACGACAGGATTTTCTTTTTGGATACGAGTAT
Source organism: Schistocerca piceifrons (assembly GCF_021461385.2). NCBI lineage: Eukaryota > Metazoa > Arthropoda > Insecta > Orthoptera > Acrididae > Schistocerca > Schistocerca piceifrons. The sequence continues at coordinate 19,190 of NW_025728274.1, forward strand.
CTCCTTTCCGATGCACTATTCCTTCTTTACTGCATCCCTCGCTCCCTCCCATTCACGAATTAACACAGAAATTTTGTGGCTATGAAATACTAGGGGTTCTATGACTTCTGCTTGTAAACCGAGTAACGTTTCTATTCAAACGACGGGATTTTCTTTTGCGACAGGAGTCTCTCCTTTCCGATGCACTATTCCTTCTTTACTGCATCCCTCGATCCCTCATATTGACGAACTAACACAGAAATTGTGTCGCTACGAACAACCATGAGTTCAATGAATTCTCCTTCTTAATGGTGTAATATTACTATGGAAACGATAAGATTATCTTTTGGGATACAAGTATCTCCTTTCCGCTGCACTATTAGTACATTACTACATCCCTCGCTCCCTCACATTCACGAATAAACACAGAAATTGCGTCGCTATGAAATAGTATGTGTTCTATAACTTCTAATTCTAAATCGAGTAACGTTTCTATGGAAACGACAGGATTTCGTTTCGGGATACAACTCTCTCCTTTCCGATGCACTATTCCTTCTTTACTTCATCCCTCGCCCCCTCTTATTGACGAATTAACACATAAATTGCGTCTCTAGGAATTACTATGGGTTCTATGACTTCTCCTTCTAAATCGAGTAACGTTTCGATGGAGACGACTGGATTTTCTTTTGGGATACGAGTATCTCCTTTCCGATGAACTATTCCTTCTTTACTGCATCTCTCGCTCCCTCACATTGACGAATTAACACAGAAATTGCGTCGCTATTTAATACTATGGGTTCTATGACCTCTCCTTCTTAATCGAGTAACGTTTCTATGGTAACGACAGGATTTTCTTTTGGGATACGAGTATCTCCTTTCCGATGCACTATTCCTTCTTTACTGCATTCCTCGCTACCTCACCTTGACGAATTAACACAGAAATTGCGTCGCTATGAAATACTATGGGTTCTATGAATTCTCCTTCTAAATCGAGTAACGTTTCTGTGGAAACGACAGGATTTTCTTTTGGTATACGAGTATCTCCTTTCCGATGCACTATTCCTTCTTTACCGCATCCATCGCTCCCTCACATTGACGAATTAACACAGAAATTGCGTCGCTATGAAATACTAGGGTTCCATGACCTCTCCTTCTAAATCGAGTAACGTTTCTATGGAAACGACTGGATTTTCTTTTGGGATACGATTATCTCATTTCCGATGAACTATTCCTTCTTTACTGCCTCCCTGCCTCCCTCACATTGACGAATTAATACAGAAATTGCGACTCAATGGAATACTATGTGTTCTATGACTTCTCCTTCTAAATCGAACAACGTTTCTATGGCAACGACAGGATTTTCTTATGGGATACGAGTATCTCCTTTCCGATGCACTATTCCGTCTTTACTGCATCCCTCGATCCCTCATATTGACGAACTAGCACAGAAATTGTGTCGCTACGAACTACTATGGGTTCCATGAATTCTCATTCTAAATCGTGTAATATTTCTATGGAAACGATAAGATTAACTTTTGGGATACGAGTATCTCCTTTCCGCTGCACTATTAGTTCATTACTGCATCCCTCGCTCCCTCACATTGACGAATAAACACAGAAATTGCGTCGCTATGAAATAGTATGGGTTCTATAACTTCTAATTCTAAATCGAGTAACGTCTCTATGGAAACGACAGGATTTTCTTTTGGGATACGGGTATCACATTTCCGATGCACGATTCCTTCTTTACTGCATCTCTCGCTCACTCACATTGACGAATTAACACATAAATTGCGTCGCTATGAAATACTATGTGTTCTATGTCTTCTCCTTCTAAATCGAGTAACGTTCCTATGGAAAAGACAGGATATTCATTTGGGATACGTCTATCTCCTTTCCGATGCACTAGTCCTTCTTTTCTGCATCCCTGTCTCCCTCACATTCACGAATTTACACAGAAATTGCGACTCCATTGAATACTATGTGCTCTACGACTTCTCCTTCTAAATCGAGTAAAGTTTCTAAGGAAACGACAGGATGTTCTTGTGGGCTACGAGTGTCTCCTTTCCGATGCACTATTCCTTCTTTACTGCATCCCTCGCTCCCTCACATTGACGAATTAACAATGAATTTGCGATTCTACGAAATACTATGGATTCTATGACTTCCTCTTCTAAAGCGAGTGACGTTTCTATGGAAACGACTGGATTTTCCTTCGAGATACGAGTATCTCGATGCACTGTTCCTACTTTACTGCATCCCTCGCTCCCTCACAATTACGAATAAGCACAGAAATTGCGACGCCATGTAATACTTTGGGTTCTATAACTTCTCCTTCTAAATCGAGTAACGTTTCTATGGAAACGACTGGATTTTCTTTTGGGGGACGAGTATCTCCTTTCCGATGAACTATTCCTTCTTTACTGCATCCCTGGCTCCCTCACATTGACGAAATAATACAGAAATTGCGACTCTATGGAATACTATGTGTTCTATGACTTCTCCTTCTAAATCGAGTAACGTTTCTATGGAAACGACAGGATTTTCTTATGGGATACGAGTATCTCCATGCCGATGCACTATTCCTTCTTTACTGCATCCCTCGCACCCTCACTTTGACGAATTAACACAGAATATGCGTCGTTATGAAATACTATGGGTTATATGGCGTCTCCTTCTAAATCGAGTTACATTTCTATGGAGACGACAGGATTTTCTTTTGGGATACCAGCATCTCCTTTCCGATGCACTATTCCTTCTTTACTGCATCCCTCGCTCCCTCCCATTCACGAATTAACACAGACATTGCGACTCCATGGAATACTATGTGTTCTATGACTTCTCCTTCTAAATCGAGTTACGTTTGTATGGAAACGAAGGATTTTCTTTTGGGATACGTCGATCTTCTTTCCGATGCACTATTCCTTCTTTATTTCATCCCTCGCACTCTCACAGTAACGAATTAACCCAGAGATGGCGTCGAAATGAAATACTATGGGTTCTATAACTTCTCTTTCTAAATCGAGTTACGTTTCTATTGAAACGACAGGATTATCTTTTGGGATGCGAGTATCTCCTTTCCGATGCACTATTTCTTCTTTACTGCATCCCTCGCTCCCTCATATCGACTAATTAACACAGAAATTGCGTCGCTATGATATACAATGGTTTCTACGACTTCTCCTAGTAAATCGAGTAACGTTTCAATGGAAACGACAGGATTTTCTTTTGGGATACGAGTATCTCCTTTCCGATGCACTATTCCCCCTTTACTGCATCTCTCGCTCCCGCACATTGACGAATTAACACAGAAATTGCGTCGCAATGAAATACTATGTGTTCCATGACTCCTCCTTCTCAATCGAGTAACGTTTCTATGGAAACGAAAGGATTTTCTTTTATGATACGAGTACCTCCTCTCCGATGCCATATTAGTTCTTTACTGCATCCCTCGCTCCCTCACATTGACGAATAAGCAGAGAAATTGCGTCGCTATGAAATACTATGGGTTCAATGACTTCTCCTTCTAAATCGAGGAACGTTTCTATGGAAACGACAGGATTTTCTTTTGGTATAAGAGTATCTCCTTTCCGATGCACTATTCCTTCTTTACTGCATCCCCCGCTCCCTCACTTCGACGAATTAACACAGAAATTGCGTCGCTGTGAAATACTATGTGTTCTAAGACTTCTCGTTCTAAATCGAGTAACGTTCCTATGGAAACGACAGGATTTTCTCTTCGGAGACGTCTATCTCCTTTCCGATGCACTAGTCCTTCTTTACTGCATCCCTGGCTCCCTCACATTCTAGAATTAACACAGAAATTGCGACTCCATGGAATAGTATGTGTTCTATGACTTCTCCTTCTAAATCGAGTAACGTTTCTAAGGAAACCACAGGATTTTCTTATGGGATACGAGTATCTCCTTTCCGATGCACTTTTCCTTCATTACTGCATCCCTCGCTCCCTCACATTGTCGAATTAACACAGAAATTGTGTCGCTATGAATTACTATGGGTTCTATGATTTCTCCTTCAAAATCGAGTTATGATTCTATGGAAACGACAAGATTTTCTTTTGGGATACGAGTATCTCATTTCCGATGCACTATTCCTTCTTTACTGCATCCCTCGTTCCCTAACATTGACGAATAAACTCAGAAGTTGCGTCGCTATGTAATCCGATGGATTGTATGACTTGTCCTTATAAATCGAGTAACGTTTCCATGGAAACGACAGGATTTTCGTTTGGGATACGAGTATCTCCTTTCCGATGCACTATTAGTTCTTTACTGCATCCCTCGCTCCCACACATTGTCGAATAAGCAGAGAAATTGCGTCGCCATGAAATTCTATGGGTTCTATAATTTCTCCATATAAATCGAGTAACGTTTCTGTGGAAACGACAGGATTTTCTTTTATGATGCGAGTACCTCCTTTCCGATGCACTATTAGTTGTTCACTGCATCCCTCGCTCCCTCACATTGACGAATAAGCAGAGAAATTGCGTCGCCATGACATACTATGGGTTCTATAACTTCTCCATCTAAATCGAGTAACGTTTCTATGGTAACGACAGGATTTTCTTTTGGGATACGAGTATCTCCTTTCCGATTCACTATTCCTTCTTTACTGCATCCCTCGCTACCTCACATTGATGAATTAACACAGAAATTGCGTCGCTATGAAATACTATGAGTTCTATGACTGCTCCTTTTGAATCGAGTAACGTTTCTATGGAAACGACAGGATTTTCTTTTGGTATACGAGTATCTCCTTTCCGTTGCACTATTCCTTCTTAACTGCATCCCTCGCTCCCTCACATTAACGAATTAGCACAGAAATTGCTTCGCTATGAAATACTAGAGGTTCCATGACTTCTCCTGCTAAATCGAGTAACGTGTATATGGAAACGACAGGATTTTCTTTTGGGATGCGAGTATCTCCTTTCCGATGAACTATTCCTTCTTTACTGCATCCCTGGCTCCCTCACATTGACGAATTAATACAGAAATTGCGACTCTATTGAATACTATGTGTTCTATGACATCTCCTTCTAAATCGAGTAACGTTTCTATGGAAACGACAGGATTTTCTTATGGGATACGAGTATCTCCTTTCCGATGCACTATTCCTTCTTTACTGCATTCCTCGCTCCCTCACATTGACGAATTAACACAGAAATTGCGTCGCTATGAAATACTATGGGTTCTATGACTTCTCCATCTATATCGAGGAACGTTTCTATGGAAACGACAGGATTTTCTTTTGGTATACGAGTATCTCCTTGCCGATGCACTATTCCTTCTTTACTGCATCCCTCGCTCCCTCACATTGACGAATTAACACAGAAATTGCGTCATTATAAAATACTATGGGTTATATGACTTCTCCTTCTAAATCGAGTTACGTTTCTATGGAAACGAGAGGATTTTCTTTTGGGATACGTCTATCTCCTTTCCGATGCACTATTCCTTCTTTATTGTATCCCTCGCACTCTCACATTGACGAATCAACCCAGAAATTGGGTCGAAATGAAATACTATGCGTTCTATAACTTCTCTTTCTAAATCGAGTTACGTTATTATTGAAACGACAGGATTTTCTTATGGGATACGAGTATCTGCTTTCCGATGCACCATTTCTCCTTTACTGCATCCCTCGCACCCTCATATTGACTAATTAACACAGAAATTGCGTCGCTATGATATACTATGGGTTCTACGACTTCTCCTTCTAAATCGAGTAACGTTTCAACGGAAACGACTGGATTTTCTTTTGGGATACGAGTATCTCCTTTCCGATGCACTATTCCCTTTTTACTGCATCTCTCGCTCCCGCACATTGACGAATTAACACAGAAATTGCGTCGCTATGAAATACTATGTGTTCCATGACTTCTCCTTCTAAATCGAGTAACGTTTCTATGGAAACGACAGGATTTTCTTTTATGGTACGAGTACCTCCTCTCCGATGCAATATTAGTTATTTACTGCATCCCTCGCTCCCTCACATTGACGAGTAAGCAGAGTCTTGTGGCAGCCAGAGCGAGAGCACCAGCAGCAGCGAGTACTGTTTGTATAAAGCGTTTTTTTACTTATTTGCTGCGCTTAGCTTTTAATTAGTTTTTCAGGGAAAACCTAGCGTAGTTTTCGCGTCTCGTATTTCAGTGAGTGTTTCTTGATTATCAGAGTAGCTCATCAGAAGATTATCTTGGGAATTTGTCACCGTATAGAGTAGGGTAAACATAGTCATGTATAGGTACTGTGGTTGTTGTGAGCGGACGCAAGGAGAATTGGCCACCCTTCGGGTGCAGGTGGAGGCTTTGTCTGTTAGGCTCATCGAGCTCGAGGCGCAGGCGTCGGCTCGTAGTGGCGTTGGGGCAACTGTGGTGAGACCTATGCCTACTTCGGTGGCCTTGGAATCACATGGAACCCCTGATGTCGCCGCGTCTTCCGGCAGTGAGCATCTTACCGGTCAGCCATCACTCCAGGGTGAATGGCGGACAGTGGTGGGCTCGCGCGTGCCTGGCCGAAAGGCGAAGGTGGGATCTGGCCGCGTGGCAGCTGCCTTATCCCTTTCCAACAGGTACGGGGTGCTTCCTAGTGGTGATGACATCGTTTCCGAGCCACCACAGGATTCCTCGCCTGTTGGGCCAGTGGCCGATTCTCCGGCAAGTTCCCGACAGTCACAGAGGGCGGGCCTATTAGTTATAGGGAGCTCCAACGTTAGGCGGGTTATGGAGCCCCTCAGGAAAATAGCGGGTAGGTCGGGGAAGAATGCCAGTGTGCACTCGGTGTGCTTGCCGGGGGGTCTCGTCCGTAATGTGGTGGAGGCCCTTCCGGCAGCTATTGAACGCACTGGGTGTGACCGGCTGCAGATAGTAGCACATGTCGGAACGAATGACGCCTGCCGCTTGGGTTCTGAGGCCATCCTTGGTTCCTTCAGGCGGCTGGCTGATTTGGTGAAGACAACCAGCATCGCACGCGGAGTGCAAGCTGAGCTTAATATCTGCAGCATAGTGCCCAGAGTCGATCGCGGTCCTCTGGTTTGGAGCCGTGTGGAGGGTCTAAACCAGAGGCTCAGACGACTCTGCGACTATAATGGGTGCAAACTCATCGACCTCCGTTATTGGCTGGAGAACTGTAGGGCCCCCCTAGACAGGTCAGGCGTGCACTACACACCGGAAGCAGCTACTAGGGTAGCAGAGTACGTGTGGCGTGCACACGGGGGTTTTTTAGGTTAGAGGGACCCCCCCTTGGGCGAAACGATAAAATACCTGACGGCTTACCAGAGAGGACATTATCATCGTTGATAAAGAACGTCCGTCCTCAGAGACCAAAAACAGGAAAAGTTAACGTAATATTGGTAAACTGCAGGAGTATCCAGGGCAAGGTTCCTGAATTAGTATCTCTTATTGAAGGAAATAGTGCGCATATAGTATTAGGAACGGAAAGTTGGTTAAAACCGGAAGTGAACAGTAACGAAATCCTAGACACAGAATGGAATATATACCGCAAGGATAGGATAAACGCCAATGGTGGAGGAGTATTTATAGCAGTAAAGAATTCAATAATATCCAGTGAAGTTATTAGCGAATGCGAATGTGAAATTATCTGGGTTAAGTATCAAAGGTGGGTCAGATATGATAGTCGGATGCTTCTATAGACCACCTGCATCAGCAACCGTAGTAGTTGAGCGCCTCAGAGAGAACCTGCAGAACGTCGTGAAGAAGTTTCGTGATCATACTATTGTAATAGGGGGAGACTTCAATCTACCAGGTATAGAATGGGATAGTCACACAATCAGAACTGGAGCCAGGGACAGAGACTCTTGTGACATTATCCTGACTGCCTTGTCCGAGAATTACTTCGAGCAGATAGTTAGAGAACCAACTCGTGAAGCTAACGTTTTAGACCTCATAGCAACAAATAGACCGGAACTTTTGGACTCCGTGAATGTAGAAGAGGGTATCAGTGATCATAAGTCAGTGGTTGCATCAATGACTACAAGTGTAATAAGAAATGCCAAGAAAGGAAGGAAAATATATTTGCTTAACAAGAGTGATAGGGCACAAATCGCAGAATATCTGAGTGACCACCATCAAACGTTCATTTCTGAGGAAGAGGATGTGGAACAAAAATGGAAAAAATTCAGAAACATCGTCCAGTACGCCTTAGATAAGTTCGTACCGACTAAGGTCCAAAGCGAGGGGAAAGATCCACCGTGGTATAACAATCATGTACGAAAGGTACTACGGAAACAAAGAAAGCTTCATCATAGGTTTAAGAGTAGTCGAATCATAGCTGATAAGGAAAAGCTGAACGAAGCGAAAAAGAGCGTAAAGAGAGCAATGAGAGAAGCATTCAACGAATTCGAACATAAAACATTGGCAAACAATCTAAACAAGAACCCTAAAAAGTTTTGGTCATATGTAAAATCGGTAAGCGGATCTAAATCCCCTATTCAGTCACTCGTTGACCACGATGGCACCGAAACAGAGGACGACCGAAGAAAGGCAGAAATACTGAATTCAGTGTTCCGAAACTGTTTCACTGCGGAAAATCGTAACACGGTCCCTGACTTCAGCCGTCGCACGGACGCCAAAATGGAAAATATTGAAATAAACGATATCGGAATTGAAAAACAACTGCTATCACTTAGTAGCGGAAAAGCATCCGGACCAGACGAGATACCCTTAAGATTCTACAGTGATTATGCTAAAGAACTTGCCCCCTTTGTATCAGCAATTTATCGTAGATCGCTGGAAGAACGTAAAGTACCTATCGACTGGAAGAAAGCGCAGGTCGTTCCCATTTTCAAGAAGGGCCATAAATCAGATGCGAATAATTATAGGCCTATTTCGCTTACGTCAATCTGTTGTAGAATAATGGAACATGTTTTGTGTTCTCGTATTATGACGTTCTTAGATAATACAAATCTCCTTCATCATAACCAACATGGATTCCGCAAACAGAGATCATGTGAAACTCAGCTCGCCCTATTTGCCCAAGAAATTCACAGTGCCGTAGACACTGGCGAGCAGATTGATGCCGTATTCCTGGACTTCAGGAAGGCATTTGATACGGTTCCGCACTTACGTTTAGTGAAAAAAATACGAGCTTACGGAATATCGGACCAGGTTTGTGATTGGATTCAGGATTCCCTAGAAGAAAGAACACAACATGTCATTCTTAACGGTTCAAAATCTGCAGATGTAGAGGTAATTTCGGGAGTACCGCAGGGAAGCGTGATAGGACCTTTATTGTTTACAATATACATAAATGACTTAGTTGACAACATCGGTAGCTCCGTGAGGCTATTTGCAGATGACACGGTTGTCTACAAGAAAGTAGCAACATCAGAAGACTCGTACGTACTCCAGGAGGACCTGCAGAGGATTAATGCATGGTGCGACAGCTGGCAGCTTTCCCTAAACGTAGATAAATGTAATATAATGCGCATACATAGGGGCAGAAATCCATTCCAGTACGATTATGCCATAGGTGGTAAATCATTGGAAGCGGTAACGACCGTAAAATACTTAGGAGTTACTATCCGGAGCGATCTGAAGTGGAATGATCACATAAAACAAATAGTGGGAAAAGCTGGCGCCAGGTTGAGATTCATAGGAAGAATTCTAAGAAAATGTGACTCATCGACGAAAGAAGTAGCTTACAAAACGCTTGTTCGTCCGATTCTTGAGTATTGCTCATCAGTATGGGACCCTTACCAGGTTGGATTAATAGAAGAGATCCAGCGAAAAGCAGCGCGATTCGTCATGGGGACATTTAGTCAGCGCGAGAGCGTTACGGAGATGCTGAACAAGCTCCAGTGGCGGACACTTCAAGAAAGGCGTTACGCAATACGGAGAGGTTTATTATCGAAATTACGAGAGAACACATTCCGGGAAGAGATGGGCAACATATTACTACCGCCCACATATATCTGGCGTAATGATCACAACTAAAAGATCCGAGAAATTAGAGCAAATACGGAGACTTACAAGCAGTCGTTCTTCCCACGCACATTTCGTGAATGGAACAGGGAAGGGGGGATCAGATAGTGGTACAATAAGTATCCTCCGCCACACACCGTAAGGTGGCTCGCGGAGTATAGATGTAGATGTACATGTAGATGTAGTAATTGCGTCGCTATGAAATACTATGTGTTCTATGACTTCTCCTTCTAAATCGAGTAACGTTTCTATGGAAACGACAGGATTTTCTTATGGTATGCGAGTATCTCCTTGCCGATGCACTATTTCTTCTTTACTGCATCCCTCGCTCCCTCACATTGACGAATTAACACTGATATTGCGTCGCTATGAAATATCATGTGTTCTATAACTTCTCCTTCAAAATCGAGTAACGTTTCTATTGAAACGACAGGTATTTCTTTTGGGATACGAGTATCTCCTTTCCGATGAATTGTTTCTTCTTTACTGCATCCCTCGCTCCCTCACATTGACGAATTAACAATGAAATTGCGTCTCCATAAAATACTATGGATTCTATGACTTCTCCTTCTAAGTCGAGTAACGTTTCTATGGAAACGACAGGATTTTCCTTTGAGATACGTGTATCTCTTTTCCGATGCACTATTCCTACTTTACTGCATCCTTCGTTCCCTAACATTGACGAATAAGTTCAGAAATTGCGTCGCTATGAATTCCGATGGATTCTATGACTTCTCCTTCTAAATCGTGTAACCTTTCTATGGAAACGACAGGATTTTCGTTTGGGAAACGAGTATCTCCTTTCCGATGCACTATTCCTTCCTTACTCCATCCCTGGCTCCATCACATTCACGAATTAACACAGAAATTGCGACGCTATGGAATACTATGTGCTCTATGACTTCTCCTTCTAAATCGAGTAACGTTTCTATGGAAAGGACAGGATTTTCTTTTCGGACTTGAGTATCTCCTTTCCGATGCACTATTCCCTCTTTATTGCATCCCTCGCACCCTCACATTGACGAATTAACACAGAGGTTGCGTCGCTATGAAATACTATATGTTCTATAACTTCTCTCTCTAAATCGAGTAACCTTTCTATTGAAACGACAGGATTTTCTTTTGGGATAAGAGTATCTCCTTTCCGATGCCCTATTCCTTCTTTACTGCATCCCTGCCTCCCTCACATTCATGAAATAACACAGAAATAGCGACTCCATGGAATACTATGTGTTCTATGGCTTCTCCTTCTAAATCGAGTTACGTTTCTATGGAAACGAGAGGATTTTCTTTTGGCATGCGTCTATCTCCTTTCCGATGCACTATTCCTTCTTTATTGCATCCCTCGCACTCACACATTGACGAATTAACCCAGAAATTGCGTCGAAATGAAATACTATGGGTTCTATAACTTCTCTTTCTAAATCGAATCACGTTTCTATTGAAACGACAGGATTTTCTTTTGGGATACAGGTATCTCCTTACCGATGCACTATTTCTTCTTTACTGCATCCCTCGCTCCCTCATATTGACTAATTAACACAGAAATTCCGTCGCTATGATATACTATGGGTTCTACGACTTCCCCTACTAAATCGAGTAACGTTTAAATGGAAACGACAGGATTTTCTTTTGGGATACGAGTATTTCCTTTCCGATGCACTATTCCCTCTTTACTGCATCTCTCGCTCCCGCACATTGACGAATTAACACAGAAATTGCGTCGCAATGAAATACTATGTGTTCCATGACTTCTCCTTCTAAATCGAGTAACGTTTCTATGGAAACGACAGGATTTTCTTTTATGATACGAGTACCTCCTCTCCGATACAATATTAGTTCTTTACTGCATCCCTCGCTCCCTCACATTGACGAATAAGCACAGAAATTGCGCCGCTATGAAATACTATGGGTTCAATGACTTCTCCTTCTAAATCGAGTAACGTTTCTAAGAAAACCAAAGGATTTTCTTATGGGATACGAGTATCTCCTTTCCGATGCACTTTTCCTTCATTACTGCATTCCTCGCTCCCTCACATTGTCGAATTAACACAGAAATTGTGTCGCTATGAATTACTATGGGTTCTACGATTTCTCCTTCAAAATCGAGTTATGTTTCTATGGAAACGACAGGACTTTCTTTTGGGATACGAGTATCACATTTCCGATGCACTATTCCTACTTTACTGCATTCCTCGTTCCCTAACATTGACGAATAAACTCAGAAGTTGCGTCGCTATGTAATCCGATGGATTCTATGGCTTCTCCTTATAAATCGAGTAACGTTTCCATGGAAACGACAGGATTTTCGTTTGGGATACGAGTATCTCGTTTACGATGCACTATTAGTTCTTTACTGCATCCCTCGCTCCCTCACATTGACGAATAAGCAGAGAAAATGCGTCGCCATCAAATACTATGGGTTCTATAATTTCCCCATCTAAATCGAGTAACGTTTCTGTGGAAACGACAGGATTTACTTTTATGATCCGAGTACCTCCTTTCCGATGCACTATTAGTTCTTCACTGCATCCCTCGCTCCCTCACATTGACGAATAAGCAGAGAAATTGCGTCGCCATGAAATACTATGGGTTCTATAACTTCTCCATCTAAATCGAGTAACGTTTCTATCGTAACGACAGGATTTTCTTTTGGGATACGAGTATCTCCTTCCCGATTCACTATTCCTTCTTTACTGCATCCCTCGCTACCTCACATTGATGAATTAACACAGAAATTGCGTCGCTATGAAGTACTATGGGTTCTATGACTTCTCCTTTTAAATCGAGTAACGTTTCTATGGAAACGACAGGAATTTCTTTTGGTATACGGGTATCTCCTTTCCGTTGCACTATTCCTTCTTAACTGCATCCCTCGCTCCCTTACATTAACGAATTAACACAGAAATTGCTTCGCTATGAAATTCTAGAGGTTCCTTGACTTCTCCTTCTAAATCGAGTAACGTGTATATGGAAACGACAGGATTTTCTTTTGGGATACGAGTATCTCCTTTCCGATGAACTATTCCTTCTTTACTGCATCCCTGGCTCCCTCACATTGACGAATTAATACAGAAATTGCGACTCTATTGAATCCTATGTGTTCTATGACATCTCCTTCTAAATCGAGTAACGTTTCTAAATAAACGACAGGAATTTCTTATGGGATACGAGTATCTCCTTTCCGATGCTCTATTCCTTCCTTACTGGATTCCTCGCGCCCTCACATTGACGAATTAACACAGAAATTGCGTCGCTATGAAATACTATGGGTTCTACGACTTCTCCTTCTAAATCGAGTAACGTTTCAATGGAAACGACTGGATTTTCTTTTGGGATACGAGTAACTCCTTTCCGATGCACTATTCCCTCTTTACTGCATCTCTCGCTCCCGCACATTGACGAATTAACACAGAAATTGCGTCGCTATGAAATACTATATGTTCTATAACTTCTCTCTCTAAATCGAGTAACGTTTCTATTGAAACGACCGGATTTTCTTTTGGGATACGAGTATCTCCTTTCCGATGCACTTTTCCTTCTTTACTGCATCCCTCGCTCCCTCACATTGACGAATTAACACAGAAATTGCGTCGCTATGAAATACTAGGGGTTCTATGACTTCTCCTTCTAAATCGAGTAACGTTTCTATGGAAACGACAGGATTTTCTTTTAGTATAGGAGTATCTCCTTGCCGATGCACTATTCCTTCTTTACTGCATCCCACGGTCCCTCACATTGACGAATTATCACAGAAATTGCGTCGTTATGAAATAATATGGGTTATATGACGTCTTCTTCTAAATCGAGCTACATTTCTATGGAGACGCAGGATTTTCTTTTGGGATACGTCTATCTCCTTTCCGATGCACTATTCCTTCTTTATTGCATCCCTCGCACTCTCACATTGACGCATTAACCCAGAAATTGCGTCGAAATGAAATACTATGGGTTCTATAACTTCTCTTTCTAAATCGAGTAACGTTTCCATTGAAACGACAGGATTTTCTTTTGGGATACGAGTATCTCCTTACCGATGCACTATTTCTTCTTTACTGCATCCCTCCCTCCCTCATATTGACTAATTAACACAGAAATTGCGTCGCAATGATATACTATGGGTTCTACGACTTCTCCTTCTAAATCGAGTAACGTTTCAATGGAAACGACTGGATTTTCTTTTGGGATACGAGTAACTCCTTTCCGATGCACTATTCCCTCTTTACTGCATCTCTCGCTCCCGCACATTGACGAATTAACACAGAAATTGCGTCGCTATGAAATACTATGTGTTCCATGACTTCTCCTTCTAAATCAAGTAACGTTTCTATGGAAACGACAGGATTTTCTTTTAGGATCGAGTACCTCCTCTCCGATGCAATATTAGTTATTTACTTTATCCCTCGCTCCCTCACATTGACGAATAAGCAGAGTAATTGCGTCGCTATGAAATACTATGTGTTCCATGACTTCTCCTGCTAAATCGAGTAACGTGTATATGGAAACGACAGGATTTTCTTTTGGGATGCGAGTATCTCCTTTCCGATGAACTATTCCTTCTTTACTGCATCCCTGGCTCCCTCACATTGACGAATTAATACAGAAATTGCGACTCTATTGAATACTATGTGTTCTATGACATCTCCTTCTAAATCGAGTAACGTTTCTATGGAAACGACAGGATTTTCTTATGGGATACGAGTATCTCCTTTCCGATGCACTATTCCTTCTTTACTGCATTCCTCGCTCCCTCACATTGACGAATTAACACAGAAATTGCGTCGCTATGAAATACTATGGGTTCTATGACTTCTCCATCTATATCGAGGAACGTTTCTATGGAAACGACAGGATTTTCTTTTGGTATACGAGTATCTCCTTGCCGATGCACTATTCCTTCTTTACTGCATCCCTCGCTCCCTCACATTGACGAATTAACACAGAAATTGCGTCATTATAAAATACTATGGGTTATATGACTTCTCCTTCTAAATCGAGTTACGTTTCTATGGAAACGAGAGGATTTTCTTTTGGGATACGTCTATCTCCTTTCCGATGCACTATTCCTTCTTTATTGTATCCCTCGCACTCTCACATTGACGAATCAACCCAGAAATTGGGTCGAAATGAAATACTATGCGTTCTATAACTTCTCTTTCTACATCGAGTTACGTTATTATTGAAACGACAGGATTTTCTTATGGGATACGAGTATCTGCTTTCCGATGCACCATTTCTCCTTTACTGCATCCCTCGCACCCTCATATTGACTAATTAACACAGAAATTGCGTCGCTATGATATACTATGGGTTCTACGACTTCTCCTTCTAAATCGAGTAACGTTTCAACGGAAACGACTGGATTTTCTTTTGGGATACGAGTATCTCCTTTCCGATGCACTATTCCCTTTTTACTGCATCTCTCGCTCCCGCACATTGACGAATTAACACAGAAATTGCGTCGCTATGAAATACTATGTGTTCCATGACTTCTCCTTCTAAATCGAGTAACGTTTCTATGGAAACGACAGGATTTTCTTTTATGGTACGAGTACCTCCTCTCCGATGCAATATTAGTTATTTACTGCATCCCTCGCTCCCTCACATTGACGAATAAGCAGAGTCTTGTGGCAGCCAGAGCGAGAGCACCAGCAGCAGCGAGTACTGTTTGTATAAAGCGTTTTTTTACTTATTTGCTGCGCTTAGCTTTTAATTAGTTTTTCAGGGAAAACCTAGCGTAGTTTTCGCGTCTCGTATTTCAGTGAGTGTTTCTTGATTATCAGAGTAGCTCATCAGAAGATTATCTTGGGAATTTGTCACCGTATAGAGTAGGGTAAACATAGTCATGTATAGGTACTGTGGTTGTTGTGAGCGGACGCAAGGAGAATTGGCCACCCTTCGGGTGCAGGTGGAGGCTTTGTCTGTTAGGCTCATCGAGCTCGAGGCGCAGGCGTCGGCTCGTAGTGGCGTTGGGGCAACTGTGGTGAGACCTATGCCTACTTCGGTGGCCTTGGAATCACATGGAACCCCTGATGTCGCCGCGTCTTCCGGCAGTGAGCATCTTACCGGTCAGCCATCACTCCAGGGTGAATGGCGGACAGTGGTGGGCTCGCGCGTGCCTGGCCGAAAGGCGAAGGTGGGATCTGGCCGCGTGGCAGCTGCCTTATCCCTTTCCAACAGGTACGGGGTGCTTCCTAGTGGTGATGACATCGTTTCCGAGCCACCACAGGATTCCTCGCCTGTTGGGCCAGTGGCCGATTCTCCGGCAAGTTCCCGACAGTCACAGAGGGCGGGCCTATTAGTTATAGGGAGCTCCAACGTTAGGCGGGTTATGGAGCCCCTCAGGAAAATAGCGGGTAGGTCGGGGAAGAATGCCAGTGTGCACTCGGTGTGCTTGCCGGGGGGTCTCGTCCGTAATGTGGTGGAGGCCCTTCCGGCAGCTATTGAACGCACTGGGTGTGACCGGCTGCAGATAGTAGCACATGTCGGAACGAATGACGCCTGCCGCTTGGGTTCTGAGGCCATCCTTGGTTCCTTCAGGCGGCTGGCTGATTTGGTGAAGACAACCAGCATCGCACGCGGAGTGCAAGCTGAGCTTAATATCTGCAGCATAGTGCCCAGAGTCGATCGCGGTCCTCTGGTTTGGAGCCGTGTGGAGGGTCTAAACCAGAGGCTCAGACGACTCTGCGACTATAATGGGTGCAAACTCATCGACCTCCGTTATTGGCTGGAGAACTGTAGGGCCCCCCTAGACAGGTCAGGCGTGCACTACACACCGGAAGCAGCTACTAGGGTAGCAGAGTACGTGTGGCGTGCACACGGGGGTTTTTTAGGTTAGAGGGACCCCCCCTTGGGCGAAACGATAAAATACCTGACGGCTTACCAGAGAGGACATTATCATCGTTGATAAAGAACGTCCGTCCTCAGAGACCAAAAACAGGAAAAGTTAACGTAATATTGGTAAACTGCAGGAGTATCCAGGGCAAGGTTCCTGAATTAGTATCTCTTATTGAAGGAAATAGTGCGCATATAGTATTAGGAACGGAAAGTTGGTTAAAACCGGAAGTGAACAGTAACGAAATCCTAGACACAGAATGGAATATATACCGCAAGGATAGGATAAACGCCAATGGTGGAGGAGTATTTATAGCAGTAAAGAATTCAATAATATCCAGTGAAGTTATTAGCGAATGCGAATGTGAAATTATCTGGGTTAAGTATCAAAGGTGGGTCAGATATGATAGTCGGATGCTTCTATAGACCACCTGCATCAGCAACCGTAGTAGTTGAGCGCCTCAGAGAGAACCTGCAGAACGTCGTGAAGAAGTTTCGTGATCATACTATTGTAATAGGGGGAGACTTCAATCTACCAGGTATAGAATGGGATAGTCACACAATCAGAACTGGAGCCAGGGACAGAGACTCTTGTGACATTATCCTGACTGCCTTGTCCGAGAATTACTTCGTGCAGATAGTTAGAGAACCAACTCGTGAAGCTAACGTTTTAGACCTCATAGCAACAAATAGACCGGAACTTTTGGACTCCGTGAATGTAGAAGAGGGTATCAGTGATCATAAGTCAGTGGTTGCATCAATGACTACAAGTGTAATAAGAAATGCCAAGAAAGGAAGGAAAATATATTTGCTTAACAAGAGTGATAGGGCACAAATCGCAGAATATCTGAGTGACCACCATCAAACGTTCATTTCTGAGGAAGAGGATGTGGAACAAAAATGGAAAAAATTCAGAAACATCGTCCAGTACGCCTTAGATAAGTTCGTACCGACTAAGGTCCAAAGCGAGGGGAAAGATCCACCGTGGTATAACAATCATGTACGAAAGGTACTACGGAAACAAAGAAAGCTTCATCATAGGTTTAAGAGTAGTCGAATCATAGCTGATAAGGAAAAGCTGAACGAAGCGAAAAAGAGCGTAAAGAGAGCAATGAGAGAAGCATTCAACGAATTCGAACATAAAACATTGGCAAACAATCTAAACAAGAACCCTAAAAAGTTTTGGTCATATGTAAAATCGGTAAGCGGATCTAAATCCCCTATTCAGTCTCTCGTTGACCACGATGGCACCGAAACAGAGGACGACCGAAGAAAGGCAGAAATACTGAATTCAGTGTTCCGAAACTGTTTCACTGCGGAAAATCGTAACACGGTCCCTGACTTCAGCCGTCGCACGGACGCCAAAATGGAAAATATTGAAATAAACGATATCGGAATTGAAAAACAACTGCTATCACTTAGTAGCGGAAAAGCATCCGGACCAGACGAGATACCCTTAAGATTCTACAGTGATTATGCTAAAGAACTTGCCCCCTTTGTATCAGCAATTTATCGTAGATCGCTGGAAGAACGTAAAGTACCTATCGACTGGAAGAAAGCGCAGGTCGTTCCCATTTTCAAGAAGGGCCATAAATCAGATGCGAATAATTATAGGCCTATTTCGCTTACGTCAATCTGTTGTAGAATAATGGAACATGTTTTGTGTTCTCGTATTATGACGTTCTTAGATAATACAAATCTCCTTCATCATAACCAACATGGATTCCGCAAACAGAGATCATGTGAAACTCAGCTCGCCCTATTTGCCCAAGAAATTCACAGTGCCGTAGACACTGGCGAGCAGATTGATGCCGTATTCCTGGACTTCAGGAAGGCATTTGATACGGTTCCGCACTTACGTTTAGTGAAAAAAATACGAGCTTACGGAATATCGGACCAGGTTTGTGATTGGATTCAGGATTCCCTAGAAGAAAGAACACAACATGTCATTCTTAACGGTTCAAAATCTGCAGATGTAGAGGTAATTTCGGGAGTACCGCAGGGAAGCGTGATAGGACCTTTATTGTTTACAATATACATAAATGACTTAGTTGACAACATCGGTAGCTCCGTGAGGCTATTTGCAGATGACACGGTTGTCTACAAGAAAGTAGCAACATCAGAAGACTCGTACGTACTCCAGGAGGACCCGCAGAGGATTAATGCATGGTGCGACAGCTGGCAGCTTTCCCTAAACGTAGATAAATGTAATATAATGCGCATACATAGGGGCAGAAATCCATTCCAGTACGATTATGCCATAGGTGGTAAATCATTGGAAGCGGTAACGACCGTAAAATACTTAGGAGTTACTATCCGGAGCGATCTGAAGTGGAATGATCACATAAAACAAATAGTGGGAAAAGCTGGCGCCAGGTTGAGATTCATAGGAAGAATTCTAAGAAAATGTGACTCATCGACGAAAGAAGTAGCTTACAAAACGCTTGTTCGTCCGATTCTTGAGTATTGCTCATCAGTATGGGACCCTTACCAGGTTGGATTAATAGAAGAGATCCAGCGAAAAGCAGCGCGATTCGTCATGGGGACATTTAGTCAGCGCGAGAGCGTTACGGAGATGCTGAACAAGCTC
The DNA here is from genome assembly GCF_021461385.2 of Schistocerca piceifrons. Classification (NCBI taxonomy): domain Eukaryota; kingdom Metazoa; phylum Arthropoda; class Insecta; order Orthoptera; family Acrididae; genus Schistocerca; species Schistocerca piceifrons. Next base: position 38,551 of record NW_025728274.1, read on the forward strand.
CAGTGGCGGACACTTCAAGAAAGGCGTTACGCAATACGGAGAGGTTTATTATCGAAATTACGAGAGAACACATTCCGGGAAGAGATGGGCAACATATTACTACCGCCCACATATATCTGGCGTAATGATCACAACTAAAAGATCCGAGAAATTAGAGCAAATACGGAGACTTACAAGCAGTCGTTCTTCCCACGCACATTTCGTGAATGGAACAGGGAAGGGGGGATCAGATAGTGGTACAATAAGTACCCTCCGCCACACACCGTAAGGTGGCTCGCGGAGTATAGATGTAGATGTACATGTAGATGTAGTAATTGCGTCGCTATGAAATACTATGTGTTCTATGACTTCTCCTTCTAAATCGAGTAACGTTTCTATGGAACCGACAGGATTTTCTTATGGTATGCGAGTATCTCCTTGCCGATGCACTATTTCTTCTTTACTGCATCCCTCGCTCCCTCACATTGACGAATTAACACTGATATTGCGTCGCTATGATATATCATGTGTTCTATAACTTCTCCTTCAAAATCGAGTAACGTTTCTATTGAAACGACAGGTATTTCTTTTGGGATACGAGTATCTCCTTTCCGATGAATTGTTTCTTCTTTACTGCATCCCTCGCTCCCTCACATTGACGAATTAACAATGAAATTGCGTCTCCATAAAATACTATGGATTCTATGACTTCTCCTTCTAAGTCGAGTAACGTTTCTATGGAAACGACAGGATTTTCCTTTGAGATACGTGTATCTCTTTTCCGATGCACTATTCCTACTTTACTGCATCCTTCGTTCCCTAACATTGACGAATAAGTTCAGAAATTGCGTCGCTATGAATTCCGAAGGATTCTATGACTTCTCCTTCTAAATCGTGTAACCTTTCTATGGAAACGACAGGATTTTCGTTTGGGAAACGAGTATCTCCTTTCCGATGCACTATTCCTTCCTTACTCCATCCCTGGCTCCATCACATTCACGAATTAACACAGAAATTGCGACGCTATGGAATACTATGTGCTCTATGACTTCTCCTTCTAAATCGAGTAACGTTTCTATGGAAAGGACAGGATTTTCTTTTCGGACTTGAGTATCTCCTTTCCGATGCACTATTCCCTCTTTATTGCATCCCTCGCACCCTCACATTGACGAATTAACACAGAGGTTGCGTCGCTATGAAATACTATATGTTCTATAACTTCTCTCTCTAAATCGAGTAACCTTTCTATTGAAACGACAGGATTTTCTTTTGGGATACGAGTATCTCCTTTCCGATGCCCTATTCCTTCTTTACTGCATCCCTGCCTCCCTCACATTCATGAAATAACACAGAAATAGCGACTCCATGGAATACTATGTGTTCTATGGCTTCTCCTTCTAAATCGAGTTACGTTTCTATGGAAACGAGAGGATTTTCTTTTGGCATACGTCTATCTCCTTTCCGATGCACTATGCCTTCTTTATTGCATCCCTCGCACTCACACATTGACGAATTAACCCAGAAATTGCGTCGAAATGAAATACTATGGGTTCTATAACTTCTCTTTCTAAATCGAATCACGTTTCTATTGAAACGACAGGATTTTCTTTTGGGATACGGGTATCTCCTTACCGATGCACTATTTCTCCTTTACTGCATCCCTCGCTCCCTCATATTGACTAATTAACACAGAAATTCCGTCGCTATGATATACTATGGGTTCTACGACTTCCCCTACTAAATCGAGTAACGTTTAAATGGAAACGACAGGATTTTCTTTTGGGATACGAGTATTTCCTTTCCGATGCACTATTCCCTCTTTACTGCATCTCTCGCTCCCGCACATTGACGAATTAACACAGAAATTGCGTCGCAATGAAATACTATGTGTTCCATGACTTCTCCTTCTAAATCGAGTAACGTTTCTATGGAAACGACAAGATTTTCTTTTATGATACGAGTACCTCCTCTCCGATACAATATTAGTTCTTTACTGCATCCCTCGCTCCCTCACATTGACGAATAAGCACAGAAATTGCGCCGCTATGAAATACTATGGGTTCAATGACTTCTCCTTCTAAATCGAGTAACGTTTCTAAGAAAACCAAAGGATTTTCTTATGGGATACGAGTATCTCCTTTCCGATGCACTTTTCCTTCATTACTGCATTCCTCGCTCCCTCACATTGTCGAATTAACACAGAAATTGTGTCGCTATGAATTACTATGGGTTCTACGATTTCTCCTTCAAAATCGAGTTATGTTTCTATGGAAACGACAGGATTTTCTTTTGGGATACGAGTATCACATTTCCGATGCACTATTCCTACTTTACTGCATTCCTCGTTCCCTAACATTGACGAATAAACTCAGAAGTTGCGTCGCTATGTAATCCGATGGATTCTATGGCTTCTCCTTATAAATCGAGTAACGTTTCCATGGAAACGACAGGATTTTCGTTTGGGATACGAGTATCTCGTTTCCGATGCACTATTAGTTCTTTACTGCATCCCTCGCTCCCTCACATTGACGAATAAGCAGAGAAATTGCGTCGCCATGAAATACTATGGGTTCTATAATTTCCCCATCTAAATCGAGTAACGTTTCTGTGGAAACGACAGGATTTTCTTTTATGATCCGAGTACCTCCTTTCCGATGCACTATTAGTTCTTCACTGCATCCCTCGCTCCCTCACATTGACGAATAAGCAGAGAAATTGCGTCGCCATGAAATACTATGGGTTCTATAACTTCTCCATCTAAATCGAGTAACGTTTCTATCGTAACGACAGGATTTTCTTTTGGGATACGAGTATCTCCTTTCCGATTCACTATTCCTTCTTTACTGCATCCCTCGCTACCTCACATTGATGAATTAACACAGAAATTGCGTCGCTATGAAGTACTATGGGTTCTATGACTTCTCCTTTTAAATCGAGTAACGTTTCTATGGAAACGACAGGAATTTCTTTTGGTATACGAGTATCTCCTTTCCGTTGCACTATTCCTTCTTAACTGCATCCCTCGCTCCCTTACATTAACGAATTAACACAGAAATTGTTTCGCTATGAAATTCTAGAGGTTCCTTGACTTCTCCTTCTAAATCGAGTAACGTGTATATGGAAACGACAGGATTTTCTTTTGGGATACGAGTATCTCCTTTCCGATGAACTATTCCTTCTTTACTGCATCCCTGGCTCCCTCACATTGACGAATTAATACAGAAATTGCGACTCTATTGAATCCTATGTGTTCTATGACATCTCCTTCTAAATCGAGTAACGTTTCTAAATAAACGACAGGAATTTCTTATGGGATACGAGTATCTCCTTTCCGATGCTCTATTCCTTCTTTACTGCATTCCTCGCTCCCTCACATTGACGAATTGACACAGAAATTGCGTCGCTATGAAATACTATGGGTTCTACGACTTCTCCTTCTAAATCGAGTAACGTTTCAATGGAAACGACTGGATTTTCTTTTGGGATACGAGTAACTCCTTTCCGATGCACTATTCCCTCTTTACTGCATCTCTCGCTCCCGCACATTGACGAATTAACACAGAAATTGCGTCGCTATGAAATACTATATGTTCTATAACTTCTCTCTCTAAATCGAGTAACGTTTCTATTGAAACGACAGGATTTTCTTTTGGGATACGAGTATCTCCTTTCCGATGCACTTTTCCTTCTTTACTGCATCCCTCGCTCCCTCACATTGACGAATTAACACAGAAATTGCGTCGCTATGAAATACTAGGGGTTCTATGTCTTCTCCTTCTAAATCGAGTAACGTTTCTATGGAAACGACAGGATTTTCTTTTAGTATAGGAGTATCTCCTTGCCGATGCACTATTCCTTCTTTACTGCATCCCACGGTCCCTCACATTGACGAATTATCACAGAAATTGCGTCGTTATGAAATAATATGGGTTATATGACGTCTTCTTCTAAATCGAGCTACATTTCTATGGAGACGCAGGATTTTCTTTTGGGATACGTCTATCTCCTTTCCGATGCACTATTCCTTCTTTATTGCATCCCTCGCACTCTCACATTGACGAATTAACCCAGAAATTGCGTCGAAATGAAATACTATGGGTTCTATAACTTCTCTTTCTAAATCGAGTAACGTTTCCATTGAAACGACAGGATTTTCTTTTGGGATACGAGTATCTCCTTACCGATGCACTATTTCTTCTTTACTGCATCCCTCCCTCCCTCATATTGACTAATTAACACAGAAATTGCGTCGCAATGCTATACTATGGGTTCTACGACTTCTCCTTCTAAATCGAGTAATGTTTCAATGGAAACGACTGGATTTTCTTTTGGGATACGAGTAACTCCTTTCCGATGCACTATTCCCACTTTACTGCATCTCTCGCTCCCGCACATTGACGAATTAACACAGAAATTGCGTCGCTATGAAATACTATGTGTTCCATGACTTCTCCTTCTAAATCAAGTAACGATTCTATGGAAACGACAGGATTTTCTTTTAGGATCGAGTACCTCCTCTCCGATGCAATATTAGTTATTTACTTTATCCCTCGCTCCCTCACATTGACGAATAAGCAGAGTAATTGCGTCGCTATGAAATACTATGTGTTCTATGACTTCTCCTTCTAAATCGAGTAACGTTTCTATGGAAACGACAGGATTTTCTTATGGTATACGAGTATCTCCTTGCCGATGCACTATTCCTTCTTAACTGCATCCCTCGCTCCCTCACATTGACGAATTAACACTGATATTGCGTCGCTATGAAATACCATGTGTTCTATAACTTCTCCTTCAAAATCGAGTAACGTTTCTATTGAAACGACAGGTATTTCTTTTGGGATACGAGTATCTCCTTTCCGATGAATTATTTCTTCTTTACAGCATCCCTCGCTCCCTCACATTGACGAATTAACAATGAAGTTGCGTCTACATAAAATACTATGAATTCTATGACTTCTCCTTCTAAATCAAGTAACGTTTCTATGGAAACGACAGGATTTTCCTTTGAGATACATGTATCTCTTTTCCGATGCACTATTCCTACTTTACTGCATCCTTCGTTCCCTAACATTGACTAATAAGCTCAAAATCCTGTCGTTTCCATAGAAACGTTACTCGATTTAGAAGGAGAAATCATAGAACCCCTAGTATTTCATAGCGACGCAATTTCTGTGTTAATTCGTCAATGTTACGGAGCCAGGGATGCAGTAAAGAAGGAATAGTGCATCGGAAAGGAGATACTCGTATCCCAAAAGAAAATCCTTTCGTTTCCATTGTAACGTTACTCGATTTAGAAGGAGAAGTCATGGAACCCGTAGTATTTCATAGCGACGAAATTTCTGCGTTAATTCGTTAATGTGAGGGAGCGACGGATGCAGTAAAGAAGGAATAGTGCATCGGAAAAGAGATACTGTCATACCAAAAGAAAATCCTGTCGTTTCCGTAGAAACGTTACTCGATTTAGAAGGGGAAGCCAGAACCCATAATATTTCATAGCGACGCAATTTCTCAGCTTATTCGTCATTGTGAGGGAGCGAGGGATGCAGTAAGGAACTAATATTGCATCGGAAAAGAGGTACTCGTATCATAAAAGAAAATCCTGTCGTTTCCATAGAAACGTAACTCGATTTAGAAGGAGAAGTCATGGAACACATAGTATTTCATAGCGACGCAATTTCTGTGTTAATTCGACAATGTGCGGGAGCGAGAGATGCTGTAAAGAGGGAATAGTGCATCGGAAAGGAAATACTCGTATCCCAAAAGAAAATCCTGTCATTTCCATTGAAACGTAACTCGATTTAGAAGGAGAAGTCGTAGAACCCATAGTATATCATTGCGACGCAATTTCTGTGTTAATTAGTCAATATGAGGGAGGGAGCGATGCAGTAAAGAAGAAATAGTGCATCGGTAAGGAGATACTCGTATCCCAAAAGAAAATCCTGTCGTTTCAATGGAAACGTTTCTCGATTTAGAAAGAGAAGTTATAGAACCCATAGTATTTCATTTCGACGCGATTTCTGGGTTAATTCGTCAATGTGAGAGTGCGAGGGATGCAATAAAGAAGGAATAGTGCATCGGAAAGGAGATAGACGTATCCCAAAAGAAAATCCTGCGTCTCCATAGAAATGTAGCTCGATTTAGAAGAAGACGTCATATAACCCACATTATTTCATAACGACGCAATTTCTGTGATAATTCGTCAATGTGAGGGACCGAGGGATGCAGTATAGAAGGAATAGTGCAGCGGCAAGGAGATACTCCTATACTAAAAGAAAATCCTGTCGTTTCCATAGAAACGTTACTCGATTTAGAAGGAGAAGTAATAGAACCCCTAGTACTTCATAGCGACGCAATTTCTGTGTTAATTCGTCTATGTGAGGGAGCGAGGGATGCAGTAAAGAAGGAATAGTGCATCGCAAAGGAGATACTCGTATCCATTAGAAAATCCTGTCGTTTCCATAGAAACGTTACTCGATTTAAAATGAGAAGTCATAGAACCCCTAGTATTTCATAGCGACGCAATGTCTGTGTTAATTCGTCAATGTGATGGAGCGAGGGATGGAGTAAGGAAGGAATAGTGCATCGGAAAGGAGATACTCGTTTCCCAAACGAAAATCCTGTCGTTTCCATAGAAACGTTACACGATTTAGAAGGAGAAGTCATAGAATCCATCGGATTTCATAGCGACGCAATATCTGTGTTAATTCAACAATGTGCGGGAGCGAGAGATGCAGTAAAGAGGGAATAGTGCATCGGAAAGGAGATACCCGTAACCCAAAGGAAAATCCTGTCGTTTCCATTGAAACGTTACTCGATTTAGAAGGAGAAGTCGTAGAACCCATAGTATATCATAGCGACGCAATTTCTGTGTTAATTAGTCAATCTGAGGGAGCGAGGGATGCAGTAAAGAAAGAATAGTGCATCGGAAAGGAGATACTCGTATCGAAAAAGAAAATCCAGTTGTTTCCATAGAAATATTACTCGATTTAGAAGGAGATGTCTTAGAACCAATGGTATTTCATAGCGACGTAATTTCTGCGTTAATTTGCCTATGTGAGGGAGCGAGGGATGCAGTTAAGAGGGAATAGCGCATCGGAAAGGAGATACACGTATCCCAATAGAAAATCCTGACGTTGCCATAGAAACGTTACTCGATTTAGAAGGAGAAGTCATAGAACCCATAGTATATCATAGCGACGCAATTACTGTGTTAATTCGTCAATGTGAGGAAGCGAGGGATGCAGTAAAGAAGGAATAGTGCTTCGGAAAGGAGATACTCCTATACCAAAAGAAAATCCTGTCGTTTCCATAGAATCGTTACTAAATTTAGAAGGAGAAGTCATAGAACTCATAGTATTTCATTGCGACGCAATTTCTGTGTTAATTCGTCAATGTGAGGGAGCGAGGGATGCAGTCAAGAAGGAATAGTGCGTCGGATAGGAGATAGTCGTATCCCAAAAGAAAATCCTGTCGTTTCCATAGGAACATTACTCGATTTAGAAGGAGAAGTCTTAGAACCCATAGTATTTCATAGCGACACAATTTCTGTGCTTATTCGTCAATGTGAGGGAACGAGGGATGCAGTAAAGAAGGAATAGTGCATCGGAAAGGAGATAGTCGTATCCCAAAGAAAATCCTGTCGTTTCTATAGAAACGTTACTCGTTTTAGAAGGAGAAGTCATAGAACACATAGTATTTCATTGCGACGCAATTTCAGTGTTAATTCGTCAATGTGTGGGAGCGAGATATGCAGTAAAGAAGGAATAGTGCATCGGAAAGGAGATACACGTATCCCAAAAGAAAATCCTGTCGTTTCCATAGAAACGTTACTCGATTTAGATGGAGAAGTCACAGAACAGATAGTATTCCATAACGTCGCAATTTCTGTGTTAATTCGTCAATGTGAGGGAGCGAGAGATGCAGTAAAGAAGGAATAGTGCATCGGAAAGGAGATACCCGTATCCCAAAAGAAAATCCTGTCGTTTCCATAGAAAAGTAACTCGTTTTACAAGGAGAAGTCATACAACCCATAGTATTTCATAACGACGCTATTTCTGAGTTAATTCGTCAATGTGAGGGAGCGAGGGATGCAACTAAGAGGGTACAGTGCATCGGAAAGGAGATAGTCGCATCCCAAATGAAAATCCTGTCGTTTCCATAGAAACGTTACTCGATTTAGAAGAAGAAGTCTTAGAACCCATAGTATATGATAGCAACGCAATTTCTGTGTTAAATCGTTAATGTGAGGGAACGAGGGATGCAGTAAAGAAGGAATAGTGCATCGGAAAGGAGATACTCGTATACAAAAAGAAAATCCTGTCGTAACCATAGAAACGTTACTCGATTTAGAAGGAGAAGTCATTGAACCCATAGGATTTCATCGCGACGCAATTTCTGTGCTTATTCGTCAATGTGAGGGAACGAGGGATGCAGTAAAGTAAGAATAGGACATCGGAAAGATGATACTCGTATCCCAAAAATATATCCTGTCGTTTGCATAGAGAGGTCACTCGATTCAGAAGGAGAAGTCATAGAACCCATAGTATTTCATAGGGACGCAAATTCTGTGTTAATTCGTCAATGTGAGGGAGCCAGGAATGCAGTAAAGAAGGAATAGTTCGTCAACAAGGAGATACACGTATCCCATAAGAAAATCCTATCGTTTCCATAGAAACGTTACTCAATTGGGATGGAGAAGTCATACAGCAGATCGTTTTCCATAGAGTCGCAAATCTGTGTAAATTTAGTAACGATTCTATGGAAACGACAGGATTTTCTTTTGGAATAGGAGTATCGCCTTTCCGAAGCACTATTCCTTCTTTACTGCATCCTTCGCTTCCTCACATTGACGAATTAACACAGAAATTGCGTCGCTATGATATACTATGGGTTCTATGACTTCTCCTTCTAAATCGAGTAACGTTTCTATGGCAACGTCAGGATTTTCTATTGGGATACGTGTATCTCCTTTCCGATGCGCTATTCCCTCTTAACTGCATCCCTCGCTCCCTCACATAGGCAAATTAACACAGAAATTACGTCGCTATGAAATACCATTGGTTCTAAGACATCTCCTTCTAAATCGAGTAACATTTCTATGGAAACGACAGGATTTTCTTTTATGATACGAGTACCTCCTTTCCGATGCAATATTAGTTCTTTACTGCATCGCTCGCTCCCTCACATTGACGAATAAGCAGAGAAATTGCGTCGCTATGAAATATTATGGGTTCTGACTTCTCCTTCTAAATCGAGTAACGTTTCAATGGAAACGACAGGATTTTCTTATGGGATACGAGTATCTCCTTTCCGATGCACTATTCCTTCTTTACTTGCATCCCTCGCTCATTCACATTGACGAATTATCACAGAAATTGCGTCGTTATGAAATACTATGGGTTATATGACGTCTTCTTCTAAATCGAGCTACATTTCTATGGAGACGCAGGATTTTCTTTTATGATACGAGTAGCTCCTTTCCGATGCAATATTAGTTCTTTACTACATCCCTCGCTCCCCCACATTGACGAATAAGCTGAGAAATTGCGTCGCTATGAAATACTATGGGTTCTGACTTCTCCATCTAAATCGAGTAGCGTTTCTATGGAAACGACCGGATTTTCTTTTGGTATGAGAGTATCTCTTTTCCGATGCACTATTCCTTCTTTACTGCATCCCTCGCTCCCTCACATTAACGAATTAACGCAGAAATTTCGTCGCTATGAAATACTACGGGTTCGATGACTTCTCCTTCTAAATCGAGTAACGTTTCAATGGAAACGACAGGATTTTCTTTTGGGATACGAGTATCTCCTTTCCGATGCACTATTCCTTCTTTACTGCATCCCTGGCTCCGTAATATTGACGAATTAACACAGATTTGCGACTCTATGGAATACGATCTGCTCTATGACTTCTGCTTCCAAACTGAGTAACGTTTCTATGGAAACAATAGGATTTTCTTATGGGATACGAGTATCTCCTTGTTGATGAACTATTCCTTCTTTACTGCATCCCTCGCTCCCTCACATTGACGAATTAACATAGAAATTGCATCGCTATGAAATACTATGGGTTCTATGACTTCACCTTCAAAATCGAGTAACGTTTCTATGGAAACGACATTATGTTCTTTTGTGATACGACTATCTCCTTTCCGATGCACTATTCCTTCTTTACTGCATCTCTCGATCCCTCACATTGACGAATTAACACAGAATTTGCGTCCCTATGAAATACTATGGTTTCTATGACTTCTCCTTCTAAATCGAGTGACCTTTCTATGCAAACGACAGGATATATTTTTGGGATACGAGTATCATCTTTCCGATGCCTTATTCTTACTTTACTGCATCCCTCGTTCCCTCACATTGACGAATAAGCACAGAAATTGCGTCGCGATGAAATCCTATGGGTTCAATGACTTCTCCTTCTAAATCGAGTAACGTTTCTATGGATACGACAGGATATAAAGGCACAATTGCATGCCGAGCGTGAGTTTCCGCGGAAACGCGAAATACTAATTAAATAAATAATCAGTGACAAATAAATAAAGCCTATGGCACACAACTGCAGCGCTGTGTCGCTGATAAAACAAAAGCACAATTACGTTACTCTTATGTTTGATTAAGAGACCTCTGGTAGAAGTGGGGGAGAAGCACGTATTTTATTTTATTGTCTGGCACACCGCCATATTTCATGTTATAGAAGAATACTGCGAGTTGCAACCACACTAGGCACTAGATTCTGTAAAGAATTTATATTTATAAAAGTAAGTAGGATTATGAACTGTAGGCTTATTCATTGAATATATCTGATTTAACTAACTGTGTAACTTTTTCATGTTTAGTAGACAATCACCTCTGTACGACGTATTGGCATGGCTGGCAAATCATTGTAATATTGAGATTTAGATTATGAGTCCGCACCTACCGCAGCAGTCTTTGGAAACGATTTAATTACGAAGTCCGATTATTTCAGTTTTATTTCACGGTCAACCACGAGTAACGTTGCCTTTACGAAAAAGCCATTGTCAAGCGTCTGATAACAAATAATTAAACGTCCACGTTCCAGATAAGCAAAATATTAATTACAATTGCAATCACAATCACCATCATACAGATAGAATAATTAATATTTAAATAACAATATATATTTTTTTATTTATTTTAATTATTTTATATTGGCGACTGCGTGTCGGACTCGTTATTTTGTCATTTGTTACATTGTTCTCTTTGTTTCATGTAAAAAATCAACTTTCAGGACCTGGACGTCAATGTATGAGAGATAACAAAATCTGAAGATATTTTCCAATTCTGAAATTTTGCCGGAAGACGCAAAGAAGCTTCCAGCAAAATAAGGTAAGACGCAGCATCTTTGCATTAGCAGGCTTGACCAGACGTATAATTCAGTGTATTAGCTTTTCAGTAAATTCTGTAGTGTTTCTTTTCTGCATAACAGTTTCAGTGATAAATTTCATTCTCAGTACTTTTCCCTAAACAATAACGTATGCAACAATACCAATACAAGAGTGTACAATATGGCCGACTTCTGTACGATATCATGTAACATGGCCAGCAGCCATTACCAATAATCTCAAATTCAGTTTATATTTTTAAATTAACAGACAGCCATTGTTGCTACGAGCGATTCATGCTCAACTACATTTTATTTTAAAATCAGTGTCAAAAATTTTCTTGAAACATATATCACGTGTGGCATGGTAATAACTAGAAAACAATACGCAAAAATGGAACAGCAATGACGTACTATTCAGACGCAATCCGACTCGGACGTGAGACAAGTGTTAGAAAATGACTTTACGACAGCAACCGGTAGTGACGATTCATCAAACATTGACGCAAGTGTTGACGAAAATTCTGACAATAGGCCGTCCACTACAAAAATTTCAAAATCTCAATCAGAGCCCATGTTAATGCATGACGTCACGTCTAATGACGCGGCGGGGGCAGAGACCTTGCAAACGGTAAACATTGCCGACATGTTACAAATGCTAATGAAACAAAACGCAGAAAATATGGCAACCATAAGGAAACAGAACGCCGAAAACATGGCAACCTTAAAGGCACAATTAGAGACACAAAATGAACAGTTAAAAACACAAAACGACGAAATCAAATCTGATCTCATAGCAATCAAGATAGGTAATGACACATTGTGTAAACGTGTGGAACTTATAGACGCCACACTGATCAAACAGATGACTGAACTCAGTACTAAATTTTCCCAGCTTAATACGAGACAAGAAAAGACTACAACTGACGTAGCACTTTTACAGACACAAGTAAAAAACCTTAATGTCACGTGTGAAGTTCTTACTGAACAAATTCAAACATATCCTTCAGTACATGACAACCTTGAAAAACGAATTACTGACGTACAGAATAAATTGGACAATGTTGAACAACACCTGACTGACATCTTACAATCAGATGCCACAGCTCATTTTCAAAATATTAATAAAGAATTTAATGATTGGGTTGAGAACAAAGACAAACATTTTGATAGATGCTTACGTGAAAATTTACCAACAATTGTGCACGACTCCGTAGCGCAATACATTACTAATAACAAACCGCTGATCAGTGACGCAGTACAATCCGTCACTGCACCCATGAGACAATTCACCGATCAACTACAGTCTGAATGTAACGAAAATATCAGTCAAAATGTACAGTTCAGAAACCAATATACATTCGAGTATGATACACACATTCCGCACACGACAAATACACAAGAACAAAACACACCACGACTACAACACATACCACGATGTGGAAACACAAACACAAGCTATTATCATGGTAAACCACAGCAACATTATCGTAATTACTCGCCAGCTGAACATACCAGTAATTACAGTGGAATAAATCCATATCACAATGCGAAGGAAGATGAAAGCTTAATGAAACACAGGCAATTTCAGATTTTTATCCCAGAAAAACGAACCATTCATCCGGTGATTTTTCTTAAATCTTTTAGTAACGCATTTCCACGCACTTGGAGTGACCGGAAAAAGATTTCATATATTGTCGGTTACATCCAAGGCGATGCAGCTGTCTGGGCATACAGTCAAGCTGACGTATGTACCACGTACAGTGAGTTTGAGCGTGCTTTTCTGAACAAATTCTGGTCGCAATCCGTCCAGGAGCGACTCAGAAGACAAATTTTAGAACCTGAAACTTTTAACAGTAAAAATGGTAACTTACGCAGATATTTTGAAAAATAGTTGAACATGGGACACTTTTTAGACGAACCAGTCGCAACGCGTGATATACTCCGAGCGTTGAAGGCCAAATTGCCTTTCAACCTTAAGGAAAAACTTCTACATATCCCGGATGACGATTCAGATTATTTTTTAACAGCTTTAGATTCGGTTGACATGTTACTTGAAGATCAGCGCTTCGCGCGGCAAAACAGCAGCCACAATGTTTACACTAGTGGTATGCAAAACATGCAGGCTTGCCAACACAATTCTGGCGCGCCCACAGTTGGATACGCGGTACAACAAAAACAGCAAACTCACATGCCGTCTCAGTACGGAAATCAAAATCAACACGCGTATTCCAATACAAACAATAGTTACAACAGTAATAACATTTCATGCGGCAATCCATACAAAAGGCACCGCGGTAATAACTACAACGGGAACAACGGATACAAAGGTAATAACAAAAACACAAACAGAAATAGAAATAATAATAACTACGAGCCAAGACAGCATCAAGGTTGGACTCGTAACGATCAGTACTTTCATTCAAACTCTGCTTTACCACGGCAGCCACCAGGACAAAATTGGAGCATACCTTACGACCGACAGGTAAGTTATAAAGCGCAACAGCAACAACAACCGCAAAAGTTTGGAGATCATAATAGGCAATATCCGAATGTGAATATAATAGAAATGACACCTGATGCACAACCTCAATCTGTGTCAGTACCTAGTACAAATGCTAATCCAACAAACTAGAAACAGTCACTACTTTGCCCCAGGTCGTGGCTGAAGAATTCTTGGGGGGCGACTTCAATGTTAATCAATTATTTGACACCACACTTGAACAACAGAATAATGATATGCCGAATAATTCTAAACAAAAACTACCTGTTTTATTTATAAGATACAACCACAATAACAATATATCAGATGAACTTTTACAAGACAGTACACAATGTCGTTTAAACACAAATGAAATTGTTTTAGCATCTACTACTGGTGTAGTAGGTGGGATTCCAACTACTATTATCCTAGATACAGGTGCAGCTGTGAGCGTTTTGTCTTTTAATTTCTATAAAAAGATGTGTGAATTGGAACCTGTGCCTGAGTTTCCTGCCCAAAACTGTAAAATAACTACTGCACTAGGTAATAAGTCATGTAGGGTTACGAAGCAAGTTTTTGTAAACGTTAAAATAGGTAATGGAACCGTACAATGGCCATTCCTGGTTGTACAAAACCTTGTGACAAATTGCATATTAGGAATAGATATTATGAGCGAGAAGGACTGCATTATAGACTTCTCCAAAGGTAAATGTATTTTAAATGATAAAAGCAGGGTAATTATTATTGATTTGGACAGGAGAACTCTAAAGCATGACAAACACTGTACAGGGTACAAGGTTCAGTTAGTACTTGTCAATGACATTCAAGACATGCAAACACACTCATCTGACACAGAGCTAATGGACTTGAAAACATTGCTTGATCATAAGATAAGTGAAGCTACAGCTCTCAGTGTACATGAACGTATAAAACTACAGGAAGTGTTATCCAAATATTTACAAGTTTTTACCAAACGATTAGGTGTTATCAACACGTATGTGTACAAGATTGAAGTTAAGTCTCACAAGATCTTCTACCATAAGACATATAACGTACCGTTATCTCAACGACCTGCTGTGTGGCAAGAATTAAAACAAATGTTAGACTGGAAGGTCATTGAACCATCCACCTCACCTTATTGTAGTCCTCTACTTGTTGTCAAAAAATCAAATGGAAGCATTAGGTTAGTGTTAGATGCACGAGCTATTAATGAAATAATTTTACCGGTTCACACAAAACCTGAAAATTTAGAAGAGCAATTACAGAAATTTCTAGATGCAAAATATTTTTCCACAATAGATCTCGCTAATTCGTTTTGGCAGGTGGGTATCACTCCTGATTCTCGGAAATATACTGCATTTATGTTCGGGGGGCGAACCTGTCAGTTTTGTGTTCTACCCTTCCGACTGAATGTCAGCTCTGGGGTATTCATTACAGGCCTGGATACCGTGCTTGGCGACGATTTAGTTGAGACAGTCACACACTATGTAGATGATATACTGATAGCTACACAATCTTGGAATGAACACGTTGACACACTTCAAAGAATTTTAGAAAAAATTGCACAAGCTGGAGTCACAGCCAACCTAAGAAAATCAAAGTTTGGTTGCAGTGAGATAAAGTATTTAGGACATATCATTAATTCACAGGGCATACGTCCGGATCCCAGTAAATTAGATGCTATCAGAAACTTTCCTAGCCCTCGAACTAAAAAGCAGTTAAAATCATTCCTTGGGCTATGTTCATTTTTCAGACGTTTTTTGCCACAACCACTTTTCAACAGTAAACATCTGCTAAATCTACTCAGAAAGAATCAAGTTTGGATCTGGTCGGAATAGTGCCAGAATGACTTTAATACAATTAAACATGCTTTAGTGAATGCTAACATATTGAGCCATCCAGATTTCAATTTAGATTTTTGAATGACTTGTGACGCTTCACGTACTGGCTTGGGCTGTTGCCTATTTCAAGTTGTAAAGAATAAAGAGGAGGAACAGATAAGAATTATTGGGTTTGCGAGTCGCACTCTAACTGAATGTGAGCGTACATACTCCACTACTGAGTTAGAAACACTTTCCATAGTATGGGCATTCAAGAAATTCAATTATTATTTATTTGGAAAACATACAGTAATTTACACCAATCACCAGGCCCTGACATTTTTGTTAACTTGTAAACTTGTACATCCTAGACTATCACGATGGGCAGTTACACTTCAGAACTACTCTTTTGAAATTAAGTACATAAGAGGTAAGGACAACACCATTGCAGACACTTTGTCTAGACTTCCACAAGGTACGAATGATACCAACAGTGACTTAGAAAATATAAATGACTACAGGATTCTCTTAATGCAAGACAAGCAGTATCACCAATATTATATTGATATGTGCAGAAACATGGCTGAATTACAAAAATCTGATCCTCACTGGTATAAGATAATAACATTACTGGTAGAAAAACACAATCATCCTTTGACTAAGTATTACAAGTTACACAATGATGTGCTATTTTATCGACGACATCCAAATGCTACTAACTGGTGTGTATGCATTCCCAACGAGTCTGAACGTAATTTAATTTGGCACACACACTTAGTTTGGGGTCATTATGGGACAAAAAAGTGTTTAGCGAAGCTCAGTACATACTGTTATTTTAGCAATATGAGAAGAAAAATTTACAGGGAACTGAAAACATGTGTCATATGTCAAAAATCAAAACCTCAGAATTTATCCACAAAAACAGATTTACATTCTATTTTACCCAGTAAACCCCTGGAAATTCTGTGTACTGACATCAGTGGACCGCATCCAGCAAGCTCTGGAGGCGTCAAATATATCTTAGCTTTTTACGATATATTTTCTAAACATGTAAAACTTTATGCTTCAAAATCCGCCACTGCAAATGCTATAATAAGAAGACTCTCAAGTGATTATCTGACGCACGTGGGAAAACCTAAAGCAATTCTATCAGATAATGCAGCATACTACTCTGGGTACAAATGGAGAAATTTCTTGAAGGACAATAACATTAAAAGTATATTTATTTCGAGGTTTAGTCCACAATGTAACGCGACTGAGAGACTTTTCCGAGAATTAAATCGATTCATGAGGACCTATATTTCATCAAAACATACTAATTGGGTGTCCTACCTAAGTCTTTTCGAAGACGTACACAATAACTTAAATATTTACGATACGAATTACACACCTAACGAGATCATGTTCAATTGCAAACAGAACGATCAGTGGATAGAACCATTACCTAAGTTGTCAGACAAGGAAATCACACCTGAACAGAAAATAAAAGAAGTATTGACTACATTGACACATCACGCACAAATACGAAACAAACATCACAGAAACATAATAGAAAGAAAACAAAAATTCGAGGTAGGAATGCTTGTACTACTTCGTACTCATCATAAATCTGTAGCACTCAAACGACGCAACGCTAAGTGGCGTCTGCTATATGAAGGACCTTATATAATTGTTAACATACCGCATCCTGGTGCGTATCTGTTACAACATCCTAGAACTAACAAAATTATTGGGCTATACGCACACCGAGATCTTAGAGCATTTCATGCTGAATAATGTCAAAGTCATACCCATCAAAATATTGCTAAGCAACTCGAAAAACTCTGTTGTTACAACACAGATAATAAGTAGTATACAAATTTTCATTTCAGCGGTTCCAGTGACGCAGTTGAAGACAGAAGAACTCTTCTTTCAACGCGTGCCTCCACCTGAAAGACGGAATATTAAAGTAAAATTTATGATTACGTAGCAGTGGATGACATATTAATTTTTCACGGAACATTTGTTACTGAAGGTACCACTGACTTGGTGTGACACCTGACGAACTGAGAGACGTCATCTGTGAAGCGATCTTTTACTTTGAGAAATAGATTAGACGCACATCTCTCAACACGAAAAGCATCTATCAGTAGTCAAGGCCACACAGACACTCTACACACACGCACAAAACGCGAGGAATCGAACATTTTCTCCCTCTTACTATTTTGAATATTTATTGAGTAGTGAAAACGCCTGGTCTTGCCTACTGATGTAATGAATGTTGTGTCTAACCTATCTTAATTTCAGATGGCATCACAAAAAACATCGATAATATCCCAGCAAAACCGCTAAAGAGGATGTAAATATCTGCAATTCATGTAATCAAATGTGACACAATGTAATAACCTATAGCGATGTAATGATGATGTAAACATGTTTATGTGCAACTATATTATGTTTATGCTAAGAAAATATGTGACGTGTGTATGTATAATTACTTATTTTTTAAACTGATGTATCATGTAACTGTTACTATGTAAAAATTTTAACAAAACGAGTGCCAAAAAGACATTGCATAGTGAACCACTGTTCACGGACATTAACGAACATTACTAACTCTGCAACTACGCGGAAACCTATGTGAAAGAAACTGTTAATGCCATTCATTATGCAGCGTATCTATGTAAACGCGATGAACGATTTCCTTGATTAATAACTACGAACATTTAGGTGAGCAATATTCAGCAGAAAACTGAAAATGTGAAGTGCATAATTCGTGCATCGTCTAGTGATATTACTACAGTACCCAACTTCAAGATGTTAACTGGATAAAATGGACACAAAGTGCCTGTCCAGAAAACAACACGACGGGTGGAAGAATTTTGGTTGGAACTTCAGGGAATGAAATGTTCTCGAAATGTAACGGACACTCTTACCTGGACTGTCCAAGGATCGACGCCAGCTATGTGCCGTCCGAGGTTCTGCAACCAAGCTTCCACGGAATGTAAAAAACGAACTGCACGTGGACTAATTACTCGACGGGTCACGTCTGATCTGTAATAAGCAATGCTTTTAGTCACAACGAACTGCATCACTACGACTATAATGGAAATGGGAAATGGGCACGCTTAGGTATTAATCACGTTGTTATACAACAATGTTACTGTGATCAAAAAACTTTACCACGACGATACTAACCTGTAAAAAAAAATTATTGTGCAGCGGATGAATATGAACTGTAATAACGACACGATGTGTATAGGTCAACGCACCTGAAAAATACGGACATTTTTCTTTGAAGTATTTCAAAACAATACTATGTAACTAAGAACATTCAACAATCTAAGTTGTATTGTGTTATAACAAATATTGTAAATTTAAAACTAAGTTACCTGTCATAGAATGTAGTCTTCATATGTAATCTTGGTTGAATATTTTCTTTGTGCAACGACTGAGAAACGCGCGCACGCGAACAATATGAACTGCAATACTGTGCCGCGTGATCTAACTGTACGATATAACGGCAGTGCCGCAGTTACACAGACGCTTCTGCGCATGCGCGCACTCTATCTGCCAACATTAGAACTTTTACGGCGCACCCGCGTCATTCAAATTTTGTATATAATGTATATAATATGTATAATGTAGGTCATGTAAATAGTTGTAGATAACTTAGATTTTCTTGTGCCTTTAGGTGAGTTGCTCGCCTACAGGTGTGTCCTTTCGCCTCGCAATTCAGGGGGCAATATAAAGGCACATTTGCATGCCGAGCGTGAGTTTCCGCGGAAACGCGAAATACTAATTAAATAAATAATCAGTGACAAATAAATAAAGCCTATGGCACACAACTGCAGCGCTGTGTCCCTGATAAAACAAAAGCACAATTACGTTACTCTTATGTTTGATTAAGAAAAGAGAGCTCTGGTAGAAGTGGGGGAGAAGCACGTATTTTATTTTATTGTCTGGCACACCGCCATATTTCATGTTATAGAAGAATACTGCGAGTTGCAACCACACTAGGCACTCGATTCTGTAAAGAATTTATATTTATAAAAGTAAGTAGGATTATGAACTGTAGGCTTATTCATTGAATATATCTGATTTAACTAACTGTGTAACTTTTTTATGTTTAGTAGACAATCACCTCTGTACGACGTATTGGCATGGCTGGCAAATTATTGTAATATTGAGATTTAGATAATGAGTCCGCACCTACCGCAGCAGTCTTTGGAAACGATTTAATTACGAAGTCCGATTATTTCAGTTTTATTTCACGGTCAACTACGAGTAACGTTGCCTTTACGAAAAAGCCATTGTCAAGCGTCTGATAACGAATAACTAAACGTCCACGTTCCAGATAAGCAAAATTTTAATTACAATTGCAATCACAATCACCATCATACAGATAGAATAATTAATATTTAAATAAGAATATATTTTTTTATTTATTTTATAAGGATTTTCTTTTGGTATACGAGTATCTCCTTTCCGATGCACTATTCCTTCTTTACTGCATCCCTCGCTCCCTCACATTGACGAATTAACACAGAAAATGCGTTGCTATCATATACTATGGGTTCTATGACTTCTTCTTCTAAATCGAGTAACGTTTCTATAGAAACGACAGGATTTTCATTTGGGATGCGACTATCTCCTTTCCGATGCACTGTACCCTCTTAATTGCATCCCTTGCTCCCTCACATTGACGAATTAACTCAGAAATAGCGTCGCTATGAAATACTATGGGTTGTATGACTTCTCCTTGTAAAACGAGTAACTTTTCTATGGAAACGACAGGATTTTCTTTTGGGATACGAGTATCTCCTTTCCGACGCACTATTCCTTCTTTACTGCATCTCTCGCTCCCTCACAATGACGAATTAACACAGAAATTGCGACGTTATGGAATACTATCTGTTCTGTGACTTCTCCTTCTAAATCGAGTAACGTTTCTATGGAAAAACAGGATTTTCTTATGGGATACGAGTATCTCCTTTCCGATGCACTATTCCATCTTTACTGCATCCCTCGCTCCCTCACATTGACGAATTATCACAGAAATTGCGTCGCTATGAAATACTATGGGTTATATGACGTCTTCTTCTAAATCGAGCTACATTTCTATGGAGACGCAGGATTTTCTTTTGGGATACGTCTATCTCCTTTCCGATGCACTATTCCTTCTTTATTGCATCCCTCGCACTCTCACATTGACGAATTAACCCACAAATTGCGTCGAAATGAAATACTATGGGTTCTATAACTTCTCTTTCTAAATCGAGTTACGTTTCCATTGAAACGACAGGATTTTCTTTTGGGATACGAGTATCTCCTTACCGATGCACTATTTCTGCTTTACTGCATCCCTCGCTCCCTCATATTGACTAATTAACACAGAAATTGCATCGCAATGATATACTATGGGTTCTACGACTTCTCCTTCTAAATCGAGTAACGTTTCAATGAAAAAGACAGGATTTTCTTTTGGGATACGAGTATCTCCTTTCCGATGCACTATTCCCTCTTTACAGTATCCCTCGCTTCCTCACATTGACGAATAAGCTGAGAAATTGCGTCGCTGTGATATACTATGGGTTCTATGACTTCTCCTTCTAAATCGAGTGACCTTTCTATGCAAACGACAGGATATATTTTTGGGATACGAGTCTCATCTTTCCGATGCCCTATTCTTACTTTACTGCATCCCTCGTTCCCTCACATTGACGAATAAGCACAGAAATTGCGTCGCGATGAAATCCTATGGGTTCAATGACTTCTCCTTCTAAATCGAGTAACGTTTCTATGGATACGACAGGATTTTCTTTTGGTATACGAGTATATGCTTTCCGATGCACTATTCCTTCTTTACTGCATCCCTCGCTCCCTCACATTGACGAATTAACACAGAAATTGCGTTGCTATCATATACTATGGGTTCTATGACTTCTTCTTCTAAATCGAGTAACGTTTCTATGGAAACGACAGGATTTTCACTTGGGATGCGACTATCTCCTTTCCGATGCACTGTACCCTCTTAGTTGCATCCCTCGCTCCCTCACATTGACGAATTAACTCAGAAATAGCGTCGCTATGAAATACTATGGGTTGTATGACTTCTCCTTGTAAAACGAGTAACATTTCTATGGAAACGACAGGATTTTCTTTTGGGATACGAGTATCTCCTTTCCGATGCACTATTCTTTCTTTACTGCATCTCTCGCTCCCTCACATTTACGAATTAACACAGAAATTGCGACGTTATGGAATACTATCTGTTCTGTGACTTCTCCTTCTAAATCGAGTAACGTTTCTATGGAAACGACAGGAATTTCTTTTGGGATACGAGTATCTCCTTTCCGATGCACTATTCCTTCTTTACTGCTTATCTCGCTCCCACACATTGACGAATTAACAATGAAATTGCGTCGCTATGAAATACTATGGGTTCTATGACTTCTACTTCTAAAACGAGTAACGTTTCTATGGAAACGACAGGATTTTCTTTGGGATACGAGTTTCTCCTTTCCGATGCACTATTCCTTCTTTACTGCATCCCTCGTTCCCTCACATTGTAGAATAAGCACAGAAATTGCGTCGCTATGAAATACTATGGGTTCTAAGACTTCTCCTTCTAAATCGAGTAATGTTCCTATGGAAACGATAGGATTTTCTTTTGGGATACGACTATCTCCTATCCGACGCACTATTCCTTCTTTACTGCATCCCTCGCTCCCTCACATTGACGAATTAACACAGAAATTGCGTTGCTATCATATACTATGGGTTCTATGACCTCTCCTTCTAAATTGAGTAACGATTCTATGGAAACGACAGGATTTTCTTTTGGTATAGGAGTATCTCCTTTCCGAAGCACTATTCCTTCTTTACAGCATCCCTCGCTCCCTCTCATTGACGAATTAACACAGAAATTGCGTCGCTATGATATACTATGGGTTCTATGACTTCTCCTTCTAAATCGAATAACGTTTCTATGGCAACGTCAGGATTTTCTATTGGGACACGTGTATCTCCTTTCCGATGCGCTATTCCCTCTTAACTGCATCCCTCGCTCCCTCACATAGGCAAATTAACACAGAAATTACGTCGCTATGAAATACCATTGGTTCTAAGACATCTCCTTCTAAATCGAGTAACATTTCTATGGAAACAACAGGATTTTCTTTTACGATACCAGTATCTCCTTTCCGATGCACTATTCCTTCTTTACTGCATCCCTCGCTCCCTCAGATTGACTAATTAACACAGAAATTTGGTCGCTATGATATACTATGGGTTCTACGACTTCTCCTTCTAAATCGAGTAACGTTTCAATGGAAACGACAGGATTTTCCTTTGGGATACGAGTATCTCCTTTCCGATAGACTATTCCCTCTTTACTGCATCTCTCGCTCCCGCACATTGTCGAATTAACACAGAAATTCCGTCGCTATGAAATACTATGTGTTCCATGACTTCTCCTTCTAAATCGAGTAACGTTTCTATGGAAACGACAGGATTTTCTTTTAGTATAGGAGTATCTCCTTGCCGATGCACTGTTCCTTCTTTACTGCATCCCTCGCTCCCTCACATTGACGAATTATCACAGAAATTGCGTCGCTATGAAATACTATGGGTTATATGACGTCTTCTTCTAAATCGAGCTACATTTCTATGGAGACGCAGGATTTTCTTTTGGGATACGTCTATCTCCTTTCCGATGCACTATTCCTTCTTTATTGCATCCCTCGCACTCTCACATTGACGAATTAACCCACAAATTGCGTCGAAATGAAATACTATGGGTTCTATAACTTCTCTTTCTAAATCGAGTTACGTTTCCATTGAAACGACAGGATTTTCTTTTGGGATACGAGTATCTCCTTACCGATGCACTATTTCTTATTTACTGCATCCCTCGCTCCCTCATATTGACTAATTAACACAGAAATTGCGTCGCAATCATAAACTATGGGTTCTACGACTTCTCCTTCTAAATCGAGTAACGTTTCAATGCAAATGACAGGATTTTCTTTTGGGATACGAGTATCTCCTTTCCGATGCACTATTCCCTCTTTACAGTATCTCTCGCTCCCGCATATTGTCGAATTAACGCAGACATTGCGTCGCTATGAAATACTATGTGTTCCATGACTTCTCCTTCTAAATCGAGTAACGTTTCTATGAAAACGACAGGATTTTCTTTTATGATACGAGTACCTCCTTTCCGATGCAATATTAGTTCTTTACTACATCCCTCGCTCCCTCATATTGACGAATAAGCTGAGAAATTACGTCGCTATGAAATACTATGGGTTCTGACTTCTCCTTCTAAATCGAGTAACGTTTCTATGGAAACGAAAGGATTTTCTTTTGGTATGAGGGTATCTCTTTTCCGATGCACTATTCCTTCTTTACTGCATCCCTCGCTCCCTCACATTAACGAATTAACGCAGAAATTTCGTCGCTATGAAATAATACGGGTTCCATGACTTCTCCTTCTAAATCGAGTAACGTTTCAATGGAAACGACAGGATTTTCTTTTGGGATACGAGTATCTCCTTTCCGATGCACTATTCCTTCTTTACTGCATCTCTGGCTCCGTAACATTGACGAATAACACAGATTAGCGACTCTATGGAATACGATCTGCTCTATGACTTCTCCTTCCAAATTGAGTAACGTTTCTATGGAGACGATAGGATTTTCTTATGGGATACGAGTATCTCCTTGTTGATGAGCTATTCCTTCTTTACTGCATCCCTCGCCCCCTCACATTGACGAATTAACATAGAAATTGCATCGCTATCAAATACTATGTGTTCCATGACTTCTCCTTCAAAATCGAGTAACGTTTCTATGCAAACGACATTATGTTCTTTTGTGATACGACTATCTCCTTTCCGATGCACTATTCCTTCTTTACTGCATCCCTCGATCCCTCACATTGACGAATTAACACAGAATTTGCGTCCCTATGAAATACTAAGCGTTCTATGACTTCTCCTTCTAAGTCGAGTGACCTTTCTATGCAAACGACAGGATATATTTTTGGGATACGAGTATCATATTTCCGATGCCCTATTCTTACTTTACTGCATCCCTCGTTCACTCACATTGACGAATAAGCACAGAAATTGCGTCGCGATGAAATCCTATGGGTTCAATGACTTCTCCTTCTAAATCGAGTAACGTTTCTATGGATACGACAGGATTTTCTTTTGGTATACGAGTATCTCCTTTCCGATGCACTATTCCTTCTTTACTGCATCCCTCGGTCCCTCACATTGACGAATTAACACAGAAACTGCATTGCTATCATATACTATGTGTTCTATGACTTCTTCTTCTAAATCGAGTAACGTTTCTATGGAAACGACAGGATTTTCATTTAGGATGCGACTATCTCCTTTCCGATGCACTGTACCCTCTTAGTTGCTTCCCTCGCTCCCTCACATTGACGAATTAACTCAGAAATAGCGTTTCTATGAAATACTTGGGTTGTATGACTTCTCCTTGTAAAACGAGTAACTTTTCTATGGAAACGACAGGATTTTCTTTTGGGATACGAGTATCTCCATTCCGATGCACTATTCCTTCTTTACTGCATCCCTCGCTCCCTCACATTGACGAATTAACACAGAAATTGCGACGTTATGGAATACTATCTGTTCTGTGACTTCTCCTTCTAAATCGAGTAACGTTTCTATGGAAACGACAGGATTTTCTTTTGGGATACGAGTATCTCCTTTCCGATGCACTATTCCTTCTTTACTGCATATCTCGCTCCCACACATTTAAGAATTAACAATGAAATTGCGTCGTTATGAAATACTATGTGTTCTATGACTTCTCCTTCTAAAACGAGTAACGTTTCTATGGAAACGACAGGATTTTCTTTATGATACGAGTATCTCCTTTCCGATGCACTATTCCTTCTTTACTGCATCCCTCGCTCCCTCAGATTGACTAATTAACACAGAAATTGGGTCGCTATGATATACTATGGGTTCTACGACTTCTCCTTCTAAATCGAGTAACGTTTCAATGGAAACGACAGGATTTTCCTTTGGGATACGAGTATCTCCTTTCCGATAGACTATTCCCTCTTTACTGCATCTCTCGCTCCCGCACATTGTCGAATTAACACAGAAATTGCGTCGCTATGAAATACTATGTGTTCCATGACTTCTCCTTCTATATCGAGTAACGTTTCTATGGAAACGACGGGATTTTCTTTTATGATACGAGAACCTCGTTTCCGATGCAATATTAATTCTTTACTGCATCGCTCGCTCCCTCACATTGACGAATAAGCAGAGAAATTGCGTCGCTATTAAATACTATGGGTTCTGACTTCTCCTTCTAAATCGAGTAACTTTTCTATGGAAACGACAGGATTTTCTTTTGGGAAACGAGTATCTCCTTTCCGATGCACTATTCCTTCTTTACTGCATCCCTCGCTCCCTCACATTGACGAATTAACACAGAAATTGCGACGCTATGGAATACTATCTGTTTTGTGACTTCTCCTTCTAAATCGAGTAACATTTCTATGGAAACGACAGGATTTTCGTTTGGGATACGAGTATCTCCTTTCCGATGCACTATGCCTACTTTACTGCATCCCTCGCTCCCTCACATAGACGAATTAACACAGGCATTGCGTCGCTATGAAAAATTATGGGTTGTATGACTTCTCCTTCTAAATCGAGTAACGTTTCTATTGAAACGACAGGATTTTGTTTTGGGATACGAGTATCTCCTTTTCGATGCACTATTCCTTCTTTACTTCATCCCTCGCTCACTCACATTGACGAATTAACACAGATACGGCGTCGCTATGAAATACTATGGGTTCTATGACTTCTCCTTCTATATCGAGTAACGCTTCTACGGAAACGACTGGATTTTTTTTGGGATACGAGTATCTCCTTTCCGATGCACTATTCCTTCTTTACTGCATCGCTGGCTCTCTCACATTGACGAATTAACACAGAAATTGCGACGCTATGGAATTTTATGTGTTCAATGTCTTCTCCTTCTATATCGAGTATCGTTTCTATGGAAACGACAGGATTTTCGTTTGAGATACGAGTACCTCCTTTCCTGTGATATGCGCAATTTTTGACTTCATTAAAACAGCAAATACGAGTAGTTAATACTTTCAGCCAGAAGGCAAATACTTGTTTGTAAATAATGATTAATGTATAATAAGGCGTCGCATGGCGACGGTGGAATTTTCTAGATAATGTAATTCGTCGTCTTTGGGCGGCAATATAAACAGAAAAGTACGGATAGATATGCGATCCTTCACTATTTTGTTCGCTGGAGAACAAATGAAGCCTTGAGCGCTAAAAAGACTTGTACTGTTTTTCTCAAGTAAGACGGACGCAGATCTGTGGCAGTCTGATCTAATTTTTTACTAAATGTATAAAAACGTGTTATGTTTAAGTTTGAGTGAAGTGTAAAGAACTGTTATAACTTACCGTGACGACGCACGAGCGACTCAAAGAAGAAAATGGCTATATAAAAGAGCGCTCAATGGACATGATATGGACATAAAAATCTACCGTCATTGTTGTATTAAGCTTAAGGTACGATATATGTTTTAGTTATAATAAATATTTGTTCTGGGAATACTGAATCATTTAGCAGTGCTCATTTCTATTATCTCCTCAGTATTAATTTCATTTTAATTATGCATTTTGCTAATATTACAGACTCCAAGATCAGCAGTCCAATGTGCGTGTTACATTGATAAAAAGAAAACTGTTTTATCGTCTTCTTGCATCAGCTTTAATATTGAATTTCTCTTTTGTGTGATGTTACAGTTGTTTTTGCACCCTTAAGAACTTTCTGGTCCCTTAGGAAATTTTTTTGTCATAACAATAACTTCACAACCGGCTATGATCGTATCTACGATCATGAAGTAATTAGAAAGACGATAACGAAACTTCTTAATCAATAGCACGCTAGTTGTGACTGCCTCAAGCCACGCGAAACCGCAAGTAAAAACTATTCACATCTCATAATGCAATATTTTATGACAATGGTCAATCCATGATTCTTACGCCAATTGTGATTGATAAAACAGTTAGTTAAATCTCAATTTCCAACTTTCCATTAAATAGCAACATCACTTCTATTTTGTAACATCACACTTGGCGCCCGAACAGGGACGTGACCAAAAATTAGTTCAAATTCTTGGAAAATTTTCTATGTGCTTGTGTTAATAAATGTTCTGTCGTTTCATGTACACATCATCTTTCTGTGAGTAAGACAGAAAATACGCTGGTCGATAATGCAGTTTAATTACCGAGAGAAAAGAAAAGAAAAGAGACGTGAATTTGCTGAGACAACATAGCGGTATTCAAGCCATCAAAAAGTAAGTCAGAATTTTGCATACGCAGTGTAGTGCTTCAGTAGCAACGTTGCTTTTCCAAGTCGATCCACATCCTTTCTATCTCCTTCCCGCTATAGAAAATCTGCTTTATTTTATCTTTCAAAGTAAAATTCTTCGTAGTCTGATAATAGAAATTATTTCTCCCCATTGTTAGTATACCTGTATTGCATTTTCAACATGGTGGATAGTGTGCGCAATTTGCAGTGAAGAGCATCTTCATTCATTTGTCTGAAACGTTTAGGTTCCATCTTGTCTTCTCGCCAGATAGAATTTCATTTGTTCCTCACGCGAGAGCGGTGCTCTTAGCGTACTCATCACGTCACTGACAAACGACGAAAGCCTTGCGTAGCACCTGATTTACTGACGAAAATGGCAGATAGTAAACAGAGACAGGTGACAACAGGAGACGGGAATGAAGACGTTAATAGTATTCCATACCTTTTACGATCGCGAACGGTAGGTTCCCGTGTGGAAACTGAACTAACCATGTCTGTAACAGGGGAAAGTGACCCTGAAGTCCAAACTCGTCCCGCTGCAGCTACAAATGACCTCGGTGCGTTAATGGAAATGCTGAAACAACAGTTTGACGCAGTAAATGAGAATATAAAAACACAAAATGAGACTATAAAAACACAAAATGAGACTGTTAACGCCCGACTAGATGCTGTAAGCGAATCATTAAAAACAGAGCTAGGCACAATCAAAACAGATCTGCATAAAGAAATTACGGCTGAATTAAATACCCATTTGGGTGAGGTGCAAACTAAGATCAGTGATCAAATTCAGAAACAGGTGAAAAGTGAAATAGCTGAAGTATCTGGAACATTAAACACAAAAATTCAGGCAGCTACCAAAGAAATAAACTCAGTTAGAAATGCAGTATCTGACATTGAAGGTGTAGTAGAGGATCTGTCGAGGCAGATAGACTCAATCAATATCGAAGAACAGGTTAAGAGCACCGTGAAAGCACACGCGGAGGCATTGTCGGAACACTACGGTGAATGGATAAAGGATAAAGATATTTTTATCGAAAAGAAGGTCAGGGAGGAGCTTAGGGAGACTGTCAAGGATGTAACTTATGAAATCTTAGCTGCTCCTGGTAAGTCGGGAGACACAGTAGTTTCTGAATTGGGACAGATTCGGAGGACACTTACACGGGATCTTCCCGAGTGGAAGCAGCAAGTAGTGGACGAAGTCAGAATGCTGAGAAACTGGGTAGAAAATCCGCACACACATACGCAAACTATAGGGAACAACTCTTTAGACGGTGACGAATGTCAGTCAACTCCTTATCGTTCACCGCCTGATTACATGCAAAACAACAGTCCTGTTGAGTCCCGAGTAGGGAAACTAAATGATCCGCCCACAATTGTGAGTTTAATGCAAGAGGAAAGTGTGATTAAGCATCGCACTTTTCCTGTTTTTCATCCGCAGAAGCGAGAAATACACCCCATCGTGTTCCTAAAGAATTTTTCCGGCATATTTCCCAGGAGCTGGACAGACAGACAGCGTATTCAGTTCGTCACTGGCTTTATTTCTGGTGATGCAGCATTATGGGGAACGGAAATGGTAGACACGTGTAGGAATTATGAAGAGTTTGAGAAAATGTTCTTGGCAAAATTTTGGAGTAATGGGGTACAGCAAAGATTAAGGAAGGAGGTGTATGGTGCGGAAATTTTCAATGAGAAGCATGGAAGTCTCCGGCGATACTTCGAGAAGTATCTAGCAAAAATTAAGTTCTGGGATTCTCCGATTTCTTCCAAGGACGTAATTATGATTCTCAAAAGCAAACTCCCTGTGTCTATTAGAGAGAAACTAGTAAATGTGTCCGAAGAAGACACGGATGTATTCCTTTCTGTGCTGGATTCCTTAGATTTAATTAGCGAGGACGTGCGCTCCAAGGTTGGCAGCGGCAAATTCTTCC
Organism: Schistocerca piceifrons; assembly: GCF_021461385.2. Lineage (NCBI taxonomy): Eukaryota > Metazoa > Arthropoda > Insecta > Orthoptera > Acrididae > Schistocerca > Schistocerca piceifrons. Next base: position 68,496 of record NW_025728274.1, read on the forward strand.
CTGGCAGCCAGCAGAATGCATCGCACGCGGACAACAATGCGCCCAAGGAGAGAGCGAGCTACTGCGACCGCTGTTGCCAACCTGCCAGCCGTTATGAAAACGCAAACAGCAATAACTTTAAACGGAAGCAGAAAACCAATTACAGTAATCAGCAGAGATACCACCCAATTTACAACCACCAGGTACAACATCAGTACGGAAACCCACCCTTTAATTCTGCGCCTGAGCAGTATGGAAATTCTCCACAAACTAGTGGTAATTTTTCAAATGGGCCAGTGTACAATCAAAGTTATAGGTCGAAATATAGCAAGTGGCATGGGCAAGGCGGAGACCACCCAGCACAACATAAGAACAACTTTTCACAGAATAGAGGACCGCGGAACAATTTTCAAACGGTACCAAATGCGAACTTTCCTTCACAAGGAAATGATTCTGCCGGCAATCAAAAGATCGGGCGACAGCAGCCGTCTCAAGTATTTTATTCACAAGTGAATGCACCCAGTGGATTTTACCCCTCTACACCGGCATTTGTACCACATAACCAGCACCAATATGAAACGGAACAAACACTTAAGGCCATGAATGACAAACAGGTTTAACATCCTGCGGAAAATTAGAGGCAGCACCTTTCAGCCTCCTAGAGGTCGCTGCCGGTTCCAGTGGGGCTACTAACGAATACTCTGATTCTGAGTATGTTAATGCGATACGGTACGACCATGAGACCGACTTATGAGATGACCTTGCACATGACAAAGAAGCTCAAGACATTAACAATATTTATGATGAACAGGTCCAAGCTTCGATTAAGATTTCTATTGCCAACATTCCTTTCACAGCCGTTGTTGATACAGGAGCAAACATCGTCATGTCACCATGTCTCTTCAGACAGGTGTCTTCTGTTTCAAAAGTTTTATCATTGCCGATTCAGGGCTGCTCCATATCGGGAGCGATTGGTCAATTGAAACAGAGAGTTAGTTTACAGACACAGCCTCAACTGCAGATAGAATCTGTTTCGGTTTCCTGCCTCTTGCTTACTGGAAATTTCCTTGTGTGAACTGTTAATGATAAGTATTGTGTTGAACAGCGCACTGACTACATGGTAACGGCTACTACATGTCATCTTTAAGTATTAAATGCTATGTATGGAAAAATTGTTTATAGTGATGGACATGAACTGATATTTCTTCAACAAGCTGAAGCAGGAAATTGAGGTTGCACCAAGAATTTCAATTTAATTTTAAGTTTGTAATAAGAAAAAAAGTGCTTGTGAGGTGATTGCCCGGAGCTAAATAAAATATGTAAAGGTGAGAAATGGAGGAGGATGCGTAAATAAGCACTTCTCTCAAGGTACAAGAATATTTATAGATTTATTTTTAGTAATGTAAGTACTTGAAGTTCTGTAGTAAAAGCCCAAATTACCTGCTTAAAAAAAAAGGGTACATGTTCAAACAGTCCAGACAGTGGACAGGAGTAGAAGAAATAGCTTAAAGTTCAGTTAAAGCGTGCTGTTAAATGGAAAAACAAGTGGTAACCCACATGTGTTCACGCAAGGAGACAATAAGCTGTAGTAAACTAAGTTAGGTGAAATACAGTACAAATAGAGGCAAACCATGAAGCATCAATAATGTAGCGTAAGTACTCCACGAGGCCACTAATTGCTATGAAAATAAACTATTTCCCTGTGATCTGAGCCCAATGTAAAGAGTATATGAGGAATGTTAGCTGACGAATTGATTTTAGTAGAATCGAGGTACTAAATAACCACACAGCAAGCCCCCTGTATCATAAATAAGTCCAAGTAAAGATCTTCAGAAGATCTGTAGTGTAATCTAGCGACCATTCAATACCCTAATTGAAGGCTAATCTAAAGAACAAGCAATGCAGTGATATTTAAACTTAATATTGACTATAACCTGAGTAAGACGTAGAAGTAGCAAAGCATGCTGTAAGGAAGGAGGTTGAAGTTTATATATGTGCCTATGTTTATTAAGATAATTTTATTTACATGCAGATTTTATTGCAAAAATGTCTCCTAAGACACTCCTCTTATGAAATCCATTTTCCTTGTGCCCGTTCCTTTTGATCCTGGTTCATTAACCCAGACCAAGGGTCGACTTGTAAAAGGCACGTGTGCTTCGAAGCAAAGCAGTGCTTATGAGAAATGAGACACGTAGCGTGATGAACTTCGCTAGCTTTGGTAATGTTTGTTATGGACCGGTTGCGTAAACCCAATGAACTGTCGGTAATTCCATTCATGCAAAAAAAAAAAAAATAGTAGACACGCGTTACCCTATTTTTTTTTAACAGAGAACGATTGCTGAGTACATGAAGCGAAGAGGGAGACCTATTGTTATCCAGTCTGCCCTCAAATATATAAAAAAAAAGATTCAGCGTTAAATGTGTACTCGTTAAGTAGTAGATATGCTGCGTGGCAGTAGAAAATGATCTTGGGTGCACTAAAGAATAAATGCAACGAGTGTTGCGAAACCTGTAGTTTTCATAATGAGGAGATGAGCACTTAAAAGAAAGTTTGAAAGAATATATTTAGGTTCACTAGTGAAAGCAAGTCTTGAGATATAAAGAGTCCATTCATAAAGCAGTTGTTCACTGGACTTAACAAAAGGAGTGACCATTAATTGTAAATATTAGCTCGTAAGTGATATTTTGTAAATAGTAGAATATAAGTCTTTCTATACCAGTGGAAGAAACGTGCAAAATTGATTGTTTTGTAAATGAACTCCATCGGCGAAGGAACTAAGCACGAATGCTGTGTGAAGATGCACACTAAAGTGCGACGTGCATAATAAAAATAACTGTTCACTGTATACTAGTGGTAGTGTTGTACTGCAAGTGTAAAAAAGGAAGTCAAGGCTACGACAACAGGTGCAACGCAAAGTTCAGTGTTGTTCTAAGTGCAGCGACAGCTAAAACATTCGTCGTCACTTACCTGTGAGCCTCATGGGAGGCAGTTGACAGAGAAGTATGGAGGCAGCTTCAGTGTCTGGCTCCTCCGATGGAAAACGCGCGCGAGGTGTTTGTATCGATGCACTCGTGTGATACGAAGTTCACAAAAAAAAAAAAAGGAGCACTCGACGACCAGCAGCTCTGTTACAGCCTGAGCGCGAACGGATACTAAGTATTGGAGCTCACGCAACACTGTGCAGCCGCTGTGAGTGGCTGACGTGTGGGTGACGAAACAATCCAAACTTTAAACTGCTAACCGCCATGACTTCAATCGTACATACTGGAGGAAAGACATTTGTACACTTGTGTGACTACATTTTCATATGTAAATTAAGCAATTTTCTTGAGTTGAAGTTAAGATGAGTGAGAAGTAGATTGTTAGATTACTCAGGCCTTAAAGCCATTAATACCGGCACTCCTGAACACTGCTAAAATGAATTATAATCCTGTCTCTTGATGGACAAAGAAAATGAATGTGCACTATAGGAAGACCCTAAACTCCAGACCAGTCCCGATCCTTAACAAATGTATCCAATAGGTTATAAGTTATACTAATAATTTTCCACTTCTTCTGTTTCATATTGTAAATAAAAACCCGGGAAGCCGCATGAATTCCTGGCACCACAGTGGAAAGGACAGATGTACTGCATGATGAACGCCGTAGACAGCTAACACAGAAAGTGAAAGCATCACGAAGTGTAGTGCTACGTTATTAAATTGTAATTGAACCACAAGGAGTCAACAGATGCTCGAACATTGTCCACTCTAGTTTAGTGAAAATAAGCACTCACTGTACTCATGTATTAGTTGTTAAGCTCAAGAGAAAGTAATTTCTGAATTCTATCCCCTGAAGAGCGAAATGAACGTTCACTTATTGTTATAAGCAAATATGGACCAAACTTAAATATGCACATAAATGTTAATCTTGGTATGATGGAATGAACTGACTGATGAACAAAGAATGAAAAACTTTATTTTGAAAAATGATAAATATCTGATATATGTTTATAAATGTAATTTCAATTTATGTACATAGTACGCCAGTAACGTTATGTAAATGTCACACCAAAAATCACGAATATCTCATGAGGACATGAGGATCGAGGTAACCCTTCGGCATTCCCTCTCTCCTCATGGGAGGCAATGTGATATTCGCAATTTTTGACTTCATTAAAACAGCAAATACGAGTAGTTAATACTTTCAGCCAGAAGGCAAATACTTGTTTGTAAATAATGATTAATGTATAATAAGGCGTCGCATGGCGACGGTGGAATTTTCTAGATAACGTAATTCGTCGTCTTTGGGCGGCAATATAAACAGAAAAGTACGGATGGATATGCGATCCTTCACTATTTTGTTCGCTGGAGAACAAATGAAGCCTTGAGCGTTAAAAAGACTTGTACTGTTTTTCTCAAGTAAGACGGACGCAGATCTGTGGCAGTCTGATCTAATTTTTTACTAAATGTATAAAAACGTGTTATGTTTAAGTTTGAGTGAAGTGTAAAGAACTGTTATAACTTACCGTGACGACGCACGAGCGACTCAAAGAAGACAATGGCTATATAAAAGAGCGCTCAATGGACATGATATGGACATAAAAATCTACCGTCATTGTTGTATTAAGCTTAAGGTACGATATATGTTTTAGTTATAATAAATATTTGTTCTGGGAATACTGAATCATTTAGCAGTGCTCATTTCTATTATCTCCTCAGTATTATTTTCATTTTAACTATGCATTTTGCTAATATTACAGACTCCAAGATCAGCAGTCCAATGTGCGTGTTACATTGATAAAAAGAAAACTGTTTTATCGTCTTCTTGCATCAGCTTTAATATTGAATTTCTCTTTTGTGTGATGTTACAGTTGTTTTTGCGCCCTTAAGAACTTTCTGGTCCCTTAGGAAATTTTTTTGTCATAACAATAACTTCACAACCGGCTATGATCGTATCTACGATCATGAAGTAATTAGAAAGACGATAACGAAACTTCTTAATCAATAGCACGCTAGTTGTGACTGCCTCAATCCACGCGAAACCGCAAGTAAAAACTATTCACATCTCATAATGCAATATTTTATGACAATGGTCAATCCATGATTCTTACGCCAATTGTGATTGATAAAACAGTTAGTTAAATCTCAATTTCCAACTTTCCATTAAATAGCAACATCACTTCTATTTTGTAACATCACACCTTCTATATCGAGTAACGCTTCTACGGAAACGACTGGATTTTTTTTGGGATACGAGTATCTCCTTTCCGATGCACTATTCCTTCTTTACTGCATCGCTGGCTCTCTCACATTGACAAATTAACACAGAAATTGCGACGCTATGGAATTTCATGTGTTCAATGTCTTCTCCTTCTATATCGAGTATCGTTTCTATGGAAACGACAGGATTTTCGTTTGAGATACGAGTACCTCCTTTCCGATGCTCTATGCCTTCTTTACTGCATCCCTCGCTCCTTCACATTGACGAATTAACACAGAAATTGCGTCGCTATGTAATACTATGGGTTCTATGACTTCTCCTTCTAAATCGAGTGACGTTTCTATTGAAACGACAGGAGTTTCTTTTTGGCTACGACTATCTCCTTTCCGATGCAGTATTCCTTCCTTACTGCATCCCTTGCTCCCTCACATTGACGAATTAACACAGAAATTGCGTCGCTATGAAATACTATGTGGTCTATGACTTCCCCTTCTAAATCGAGTAACGTTTCTATTGAAACGACAGGATTTTCTTTTGGGATACGAGTATCTCCTTTCCGTTGCACTATTCCTTCATTACTGCATCCCTCGCTCCCTCACTTTGACGAATTAACACAGAAATTGCGTCGCTATGAATTACTACGGGTTATGTGACGTCTCCTTCTAAATCGAGTTACGTTTCTGTGGGAACGACAGGATTTTCTTTTGGGATTAGTCTATCTCCTTTCCGATGCACTATTCCTTCTTTACTGCATCCCTGGCTCACTCACATTCACGAATTAACACAGAAATTGCGACTCCATGGAATACTATGTGTTCTATGACTTCACCTTCTAATTCGAGTTACGTTTCTTTGGAAACGAGAGGATATTCTTTTGGGATACGTCTATCTCCTTTCCGATGCACTATTCCTTCTTTATTGCATCCCTCGCACTCTCACATTGACGAATTAACCCAGAGATTGCGTCGAAATGAAATACTATGGGTTCTATAACTTCTCTTTCTAAATCGAGTTACGTTTCTATTGAAACGACAGGATTTTCTTTTGGGATACGAGTATCTCCTTTCCGATGCACTATTCCTTCTTTACAGCATCCCTCGCTCCCTCATATTGACTAATTAACACAGAGATTGCGTCGCTATGATATATTAGAGGTTCTACGACTTCTCCTTCTAAATCCAGTAACGTTTCAATGGAAACGACAGGATTTTCTTTTGGGATACGAGTATCTCCTTTCCGATGCACTATTCCCTCTTTACTGCATCTCTTGCTCGCGCACATTGTCGAATTAACACAGAAATTGCGTCGCTATGAAATACTATGTGTTCCATGGCTGCTCCTTCTAAATCGCGTAACGTTTCTATGGAAACGACATGATTTTCTTTTATGATACGAGTACCTCCTTTCCTATGCAATATTAGTTCTTTACTGCACCCCTCGCTCCCTCACATTGACGAATAAGCAGAGAAATTACGTCGCTATGAAATACTATGGGTTCTAAGATTTCTCCTTCTAAATCGAGTATCGTTTCTATGGAAACGACAGTATTTTCTTTTGGTATTAGAGTATATCCTTTCCGATGCACTATTCCCTCTTTACTGCATCCCTCGCTCCCTCACATTGACGAATTAACACAGAAATTGCGTCGCTATGAAATACTACGGGTTCCATGACTTCTCCTTCTGAATCGAGTAACGTTACTATGGAAAAGACAGGATTTTCTTTTGGGATACGAGTATCTCCCTTCCGATGCACTATTCCTTCTCTACTGCATCCCTCGATCCCTCACACTGACGAATTAACACAGAATTTGCGTCGCTATGTAATACTATGGGTTCTATGACTTCTCCTTCGAAATCGAGTGACCTTTCTATGCAAACGACAGCATCTATTATTTGGATACGAGTATCATCTTTCTGATGCACTATTCCTACTTTACTGCATCCCTCGCTCCCTCACATTGACGAATAAGCACAGAAATTGCGTCGCTATCAAATACTATGGGTTCTATGACTTCTTCTTCTAAATCGAGTAACGTTTCTATGGAAAGGACAGGATTTTCATTTGGGATACGAATATCTCTTATCCGATGCACTATTCCTTTTTAATTGCATCCCTCGCTCCCTCACATTGACGAATTAACACAGAAATAGCGACGCTATGAAATACTGTGGGTTCTATGACTTCTCCTTCTAAATCGAGTAACGTTTCTATGGAAACGACAGGATTTCTTTTGGGATACGAGTATCTCCTTTCCGATGCACTATTCCTTCTTCACTGCATCCCTCGTTCCCTCACATTGACGAATAAGCACAGAAATTGCGTCGCTATGAAATACTATGGGTTCTATGACTTCTCCTTCTAAATCGAGTAACGTTTCTATGGAAACATCAGGATTTTCTATTGGGATACGTGTATCTCCTTTCCGATGCACTATTCCCTCTTAACTGCATCCCTCGCTCCCTCACATAGGCAAATTAATACAGAAATTGCGTCGCTATGAAATACCATTGGTTCTAAGACATCTCCTTCTAAATCGAGTAACGTTTATATGGAAACATTAGGATTTTCTATTACGATACGAGTATCTCCTTTCCGATGCACTATGCCTTCTTTACTGCATCCCTCGCTCCCTCACATTGACGAATTAACACAGAAATTGCATCGCTATGAAATACTATGTGGTCTATGACTTCCCCTTCTAAATCGAGTAACGTTTCTATTGAAACGACAGGATTTTCTTTTAGTATACGAGTATCTCCTTTCCGTCCCACTATACCTTCTTTACTGCATCCCTCCCTCCCTCACATAGACGAATTAACACAGAAATTGCGTCGCTATGATATACTATGTGTTCTATGACTTCTTCTTCTAAATCGAGTAACGTTTCTATGGAAACGACAGGATTTTCTTTTGGTATACGAGTATCTCCTTTCCGATGCACTATTCCTTCTTTACTGCGTCCCTCGCTCCCTCAGTTTGACGAATTAACACAGAAATTGCGTCGCTATGAAATACTATGTGTTCTACGACTTCTCCTTCTAAATCGAGTAACGTTTCAACGGAAACGACAGGATTTTCTTTTGGGATACGTGTATCTCCTTTCCGATGCACTATTCCTTCTTTACTGCGTCCCTCGCTCCCTCACTTTGACGAATTAACACAGAAATTGCGTCGCTATGAAATACTATGTGTTCTACGACTTCTCCTCCTAAATCGAGTAACGTTTCAACGGAAACGACAGGACTTTCTTTTGGGATACGAGTATCTCCGTTCCGATGCACTATTCCCTCTTTACTGCATCACTCGCTCCCCCACATTGACGAATTAACACAGAAATGACGTCGCTATGAAATACTATGGGTTCTATGACTTCTTGTTCTAAATCGAGTAACGTTTCTATGGAAACAACAGGATTTTCTTTTATGATACGAGTACCTCCTTTCCGATGCACTATTCCTTCTTTACTGAATCTCACGCTCCCTCACATTGACGAATTTACACAGAAATAGCGTCGCCATCAAATACTATGGGTTCTATGACTTCCTCTTCTAAATCTAGTAACCTTTCTATGGAAACGACAGGGTTTTCTTTTGGGATACGAGTATCTCCTTTCCTATGCACTATTCCTTCCTCACCGCATCCCTGGCTCCCTCACATTGACGTAATAAGACAGATTTGCGATTCTATGGAATACTATGTGTTCTATGACATCTCCTTCTAAATCGAGGAACGTTTTTATGGAAACGACAGGATGTTCTTTTGTGATATGACTATCTCATTTCCGATGCACCATTCCTTCTTTACTGCACCCCTCGATCCCTCACATTGACGAATTAACACAGAATTTGTGTCGCTATGAAATACTATGTGTTCTGTGACTTCTCCTTCTAAATCGAGTGACGTTTCTATGCAAACGACAGGATATATTTTTGGGATACGAGTATCTCCTTTCCGATGCACTATTCCTACTTTACTGCATCCCTCGTTCCCTCACATTGACGAATTAACGCAGAAATTGGGTCACTATGAATTACTTTGGTTTCTATGACTTCTCCTTCTAAATCGAGTAACGTTTCCATGGAAAGACTGGATTTTCTTTTGGGATACGAGTATCTCCTTTCCGATACACTAATCCTTCTTTACTGCAACCTTCGCTACCCCACATTGACGATTTAACACAGAAATGGCGTCGCTATGAAATACTATGGGTTCTATGACTTCTCCTTCTAAATCGAGTAACGTTTCTATGGAAACGTCAGGATTTTCTTTTGGGATACGTGTATCTTGGTTTGGTTGTTTGAGGTTAAAGGGACCAAACAGCTAGGTCATCAGTCCCTTGTTTCAAATAGACTCCATTCTGCTAACGGGACATCTCAGAAAAGGCAGAACAAGAAAACGGAAAAAGGGGAAACGTAAAAGGGCAGTCACGTTGTCAATAGCAAAAACAAATGAGGGAAGTTGGCAAGAGAACGAACCCAAAACAATGCTGAAGCAGCATAGGCAAGACCACCTGTGACTTAAAAGGTACAACTGCTATAATGCAGAAAGTACGTATGGGAATAGAAAAACTAACCAAGCCTTAAAAAGAAGGGGTAAAAACAGAGTAAAAGGGAAAGAAAAGAGGATTCCGGTCAGGGAGGTGAATCGGGAATCTCTGAACACTGCCTACAGTGGGAGACACCCAAACACTCACCGCCCTGCCCCAACACCAGAGGGAGATTAAAAACTTTAAAACTGAGAATAAAAACCACTCTCCCGGAGGAAACCTAGAACCAGAGAGACCATCCGGGAATCGTCAGCCAACATCAAAGGTAAAGTGTGGGGGAGTCTGTACTTAGCACGCAGAGCCAAAAGAAGGGGGCATTCAACCAAAATGTGGGCCACTGACTGGAAGGCTCCACAACCACATAGCGGGGGTGGCTCATCACGCAAAAGGAAACCATGGGTCAGCCTGGTATGGCCAATGCGGAGACGACACAGTGTGGTCGAATCCTTGCGGGAGAGGCGAAAGGAAGAACGCCATGGGCCTGGATTCACTTTAATGGCACGAAGTTTATTAGACAGTGGAGTAGCCTCCCAAGAATTGGCCCACGACTGTGCAAAGTGGGATTTGATGTGAAGCCGTAAATCCGCTGCAGGAGGGGTTACAGAAAACTGGGGGTAAGTAACTGCTCCCCCAGCCAAACGATCAGCGAGCTCATTACCCGGGATACCCACATGGCCCGGGACCCATAGGAAGTCAATGGAACAAGCAGCACGGTGAAGATCAGCGAGATGGTCATGGATGGCAGAGACCAAGGGATGGCGCGAAAAACACCGGTCAATAGCAAGAAGGCCACTCATCGAGTCCGTACATAACAAAACGCGGTTGTGTTGGGATCGTTTAATAAAGGTAAGGGCCCGGGAAATTGCCATCAATTCCGCAGTAAACACCCCACATGTAGGTGGCAGCAGATGACTTTCCGTTCCAACAGAGGACGTGAAGGCATACCCAACACGATCAGCAGATTTAGAGCCATCAGTGTAAAAAACAACAGCATCCCGAAACTCCCATAAAATTTGGCGGAAAAAGGATCGGAACACCACCGGGGGGATGGAATCTTTCGGACCGCGGCGGAGATCCATCCGAATTCGAGGCCGAGGAACTAACCAAGGAGGGGTGGAGGGGAGGGAGCGAGGAAGACAGGACAAAGAAGGAAGCCGAAAATCACGGTTAAGAGACGCAAGGCGCAGTCCAACCGGTAAACCCGCCCGAGGGCGGGAGTCAGGCGGGCGACGTCCATGGTCTGGGAATAGGATAGAATAGGAAGGATGAGCGGGAGAAGAACGGATAGTAAGGGCATAAGACACCAGAAGCTGGGACCGCCGAACAGAAAGGGGGGGGATCCCAGCTTCAACCAGGAGACTATCAACAGGGCTAGTAGGGAAGGCACTGGTGGCCAAACGGATACCACGATGGTGGACCGGATCCAGCACGTGCAGCGTGGAAGGAGCAGCTGAACCATAAACTTGACAACCATAGTCCAAACGTGACAGAACTAGAGCACGATAAAGACGGAGGAGGAGGGAACGGTCCGCACCCCAAGAGGAGTGGGCAAGGAAGCGAAGGACATTGAGTTTACGGAAACATCCTACCTTCAGGAGTCTGATATTGGGCAGCCAAGTGAGCTTGTTGTCGAAAAGAAGACCTAGGAAACGAAACTGTGGAACCACAGGCAATCTTTGTGCAGCGAGATAGAGCTCTGGATCAGGGTGGACCGTAGTACGGCGACAGAAGTGGACCACCCGCGATTTTAAAGGAGAGAATTGAAACCCGTGTGAGAGGGTCCATGCAGAGGCACGCCGTATAGCCACCTGGAGCTGCCGTTCTGCAGATGGCATCGAGGAGGAACTAACCCAAATGCAGAAATCATCCACATACAGGGCAGGGGCGACCAAGGGACCGACAGAGGCCACAAGTCCATCGATAGCAATGAGGAAAAGAAGGACACTCAAGACAGAACTCTGTGGGATGCCCATCTCCTGGGTCCGTGGAGAACTAAAAGCAGTACCAACTCGAACTCTGAATGACCGATGGATCAGGAACTGGCGGATAAAAATCGGGAGTGGGCCCCGAAGACCCCACTGATGAAGGGTTAGTAAGATGTGATGGCGCCAGGCCGTGTCATAGGCCTTGCGAAGGTCAAAAAACACTGCAACCAAATGGCGGCGCTGGGAAAAAGCCTGCCGAACTGCGGATTCCAAGCGAAGTAAATGATCGATTGGAGATCGTCCCTCTCGAAAGCCACACTGGTAAGGGGACAATAGATCCCGAGATTCGAGGACCCAAGTGAGCCGACGGGCTACCAGCCGTTCAAGTAACTTACAACCAACATTGGTCAAACTAATTGGCCGATAGCTGTCAACAGATAGGGGGTTCTGACCAGGCTTAAGGACAGGAACCACAATGCTATCCCTCCACTGAGAAGGGAAGTCACCCTGGAGCCAGATACGGTTAAACACCCGAAGAAGATGGTGCCGTTGTGGAGCACTGAGATGTTGAAGCAGCTGGTTATGAATGGAATCTGGGCCAGGGGCCGTATCGTGAGAAGAAGATAGAGCAGAAAGAAATTCCCATTCAGTGAAAGGTTCGTTGTAAGATTCTGACTCACAAGTGGTGAAACATAAGGTGACAGCTTCAGCCTGCTGTTTGTGATGAAGGAAAGCAGCTGGATAGGAGGCCGACGCTGATGCCACTGCAAAATGGGTCGCAAGATGTTCTGCGAGAACTAATGGCTCCGTACAAATGCCATCTGGGAGGTGAAGGCCTGGGAGGGTGGACTGCCGATGGCAACCTTGGAGAGAGCGAAGTGTAGCCCATACCCATGACAGAGGGACAGTGGAACCAAGGGAAGAAACGAATCGTTCCCAACATATCCACTTGCTCTGTTTGATTAAATAACGGGCTTTAGCGCGAAGGCGCTTAAAGGTAGAAAGGCTGGCTACAGATGGGTGCCTCTTAAAGTGTTGCAAAGCTCGACGGCGATCACGGATTGCAATGGCAATGGCCGTACTCCACCACGGGACTTGCCGACGACGAAATTGTCCAGATGAGCGCGGGACAGCAAGGTTAGCAGCGCGAACAATCGCGTCAGACACGTCACGTAGGACGTCATCAATACAACCCGACAAAGAGGGAGAAAACTCGACCTGTGCAGTATATAGAGGCCAATCGGCGCGGTGGAAAGACCAACGAGGTAACCTCTCCATCGGGGAGCGGGAAGGGAGCGTGATAATCAACGGGAAATGGTCACTGTCACAAAGGTCGTCATGTGGCGACCAGTGTAATGAAGGGAGGAGAGAGGGAGAAGAAAGAGAAAGATCAATGGCAGAAAAGGTACCATGACCAGCAATCGTGCATATTTCTTACGGGCCTCTGTGTAGCTTAAACGATCAAGGGACTTATACTCTTGTATCTTTTTTTCTTTCTTATAGACTGGGCAATCTGCTGAACGTGGAGAATGACTACCATGACAATTTACACATACAGGAGGGGGAACACAGGGACTCCCCTCATGGAGTGGACGTCCACAGTCACCACAGAGAGGGTCCTGGGAACAGCGAGAAGACATGTGGCCAAAACGCAAGCACTTAAAACACCGCATAGGAGGTGGGATGTACGGCTTCACATCACAGCGATAGACCATAATCTTAACTTTCTCAGGAAGGGTATCCCCTTCAAAGGCCAGGATAAAGGCACCAGTATCAATACGATTATCTTTAGGACCCTTCTGAACACGCCGAACAAAGTGAACACCCCGCCGTCCGAGATTGTCCCGAAGTTCCTCATCAGTTTGAAGGATGAGGTCTCTGTGAAAAATCACACCTTGTACCATATTTAGAGACTGGTGAGGGGTAATGGACACGGGAATTGTGCCAAGATGGGTACAGGCACGAAGGGCCGCAGATTGGGCAGCCGAAACAGTTTTTATCAGCAACGAACCCGACCGCATCTTGCTCAGGGAGTCCACTTCGCCGAACTTGTCTTCAATGTGTTCCACAAAGAATAAAGGTTTGACACTGGTGAAAGTATCTCCATCAGTCCTGGTGCAAACTAGATAACAGGGGAAAGGTTTTGCCCCTAGACGACGGGCCTGACCCTCCTCCCAGGGGGTAGCCACGGAAGGGAAGGCCGAAGGGGCAAGAGAAGCAGCACTTGAGGAATCAGTACCACGCAGAGAGACGGCCGCAGAAGAGCGGCCAGAGTTTTGGACCCGTATGCGTTTCATCTGCATAGCGTCCGCCATGATACCACCCACTCCGATCAGGGGCTCTCCTCACGGGCGCCACCCAGCCACAGCAAGGGCCGTCTGGCACGGCGGCCATTGCCGAGAGTTCCGATGCTCCAGGATGACGAGCAACCACTCCAAGGCATGCATGAGGAGGTCACAGCTCAGGTATCAGAAGTGTGATCCCTGTGTGTTCAGGGGGCTCAACCAGAAGGGTACATAGCGACCCCACCACACGGGCTGGCTACCGTGCTGGCTATGCACCCTAGCATCAGACAACGACGTAAAAGAAAAGGTGGAATGTACTAGGAGGGCACACGTCGGAGACACTAGGTAAGGTGCTCTTCCCCAAATGGCTCACACTACGGAAGAGAAATTTTGGAATGGAGGTCAAACCCCAGAGGGGGACCAAGGAATGCCAAAAGGAGGAGATGATTACGCAACAAAGCCGGAGTGTAAAACCAACAGAACCAGGAGGGTAGCGGGGGCCAACATAAGCAAGTACACCAATAGAGGGAGAGGAGAGGGCGAGGGGGAAAGGGGTATGGAAGGGAAAGGAGGGGAAGGGAAAGGAAATGCAGCCCGGGAGAGAGAGAGAAGGCTGCAATGGCTCGGGGCCCCGTGCTCGCCACGCACGTATCCACAAAAGAGTTGTGGACCCCCTGGGGGGGATACGTGTATCTCCTTTCCGAAGCACTATTCCCTCTTAACAGAATCCCTCGCTCCCTCACATAGGCAAATTAACACAGAAATTGCGTCGCTATGAAATACCATTCGTTCTAAGACATCTCCTTCTAAATCGAGTAACGTTTCTATGGAAACAACAGGATTTTCTTTTACGATACGAGTATCTCCTTTCCGATGCACTATTCCTTCTTTACTTCATCCCTCGCTCCCTCACATTGAGGAATTAACGCAGAAATTGCGTCGCTATGAATTACTTTGGGTTCTATGACTTCTCCTTCTAAATCGAGTAACGTTTCAATGGAAGCGACTGGATTTACTTTTGCGATAGGAGTATCTCCTTTCCGATGCACTATTCCATCTTTACTGCATCTCTCGCTCCCTCACATTGACGAATTAACAAAGAAATTGCGTCGCTATGAAATACTATGTGTTCTATAACTTCTCCTTCTAAATCGAGTAACGTTTCTATGGAAACGACAGGATTTTCTTATGGTATACGAGTGTGTCCTTTCCGATGCACTGTTCCTTTTTTACTGCGTCCCTCGCTCCCTCACTTTCACGAATTAACACAGAAATTGCGTCGCTATGTAATACTATGTGTTCCATGACTTCTCCTTCTAAATCGAGTGACTTTTCAATGGAAACGACGGGATTTTCTTTTGGGATATGAGTATCTGCGTTCCGATGCACTATTCCCTCTTTACTGCATCACTTGCCCCCTCACATTGACGAATTAACACAGAAATTGCGGCGCTATGACATACTATGTGTTCCATGACTTCTCCTTCGAAATCGAGTAACGTTTCTATCGATACGACAGGATTTTCATCTATGATACGAGTACCTCCTTTCAGATGCACTATTAGTTCTCTACTGCATCCCTCGCTCCCTCAGATTGACGAATAAGCACAGAAATTGCGTCGCCATGAATTACAATGGGTTCTATAACTTTTCCTTCAAAATCGAGTAACGTCTCTATGGAAACGACATGATTTCGTTTCGGAATACTACTGTCTCCTTTCCGATGCACTATTCCTTCTTTACTTCATCCCTCGCTCCCTCACATTGACGATTTAACATAGAAATTGCGTCGCTATGAATTACTTTGGGTTGAATGACTTCTCCTCCTAAATCGAGTAACGTTTCCATGGAAACGACTGGATTTTCTTTTGGGATACGAGTATCTCCTTTCCAATGAACTATTCCTTCTTAACTGCATCTCTCGCTCCCTCACATTGGCGAATTAACACAGAAATAGCGTCGCTACGAAATACTATGTGTTCTATGACTTCACTTTCTAAATCGAGGAACGTTTCTATGGTAACGACAGGATTTTCCTTTGGGATACGAGTATCTCCATTCCGGTGCACAATTCCTTCTTTACTGCAACCCTCGCTACCTCACATTGACGAATTATCACAGAAATGGCGTCGCTATGAAATACTATGGGTTCTGTGACTGCTCCTTCTAAATCGAGTAACGTTTCTATGGAAACGACAGGATTTTCATTTGGTATACGAGTATCTCCTTTCCGATGCAATATTCCTTCTATACTGCATCCCTCGCTCCCTCACATTGACGAATTAACACAGAAATTGAGTCGCTATGATTTACTATGGGTTCCATGACTTCTCCTTCTAAATCGAGTAACGTTTCTATACAAACCACCGGATATATTTTTGGGATACGAGTTTCTCCTTTCCGATGCACTATTCCTACTTTACTGCATCCCTAGTATCCTCACATTGACGAATAAGCAGAGAAATTGCGTCGCTGTGATATCCTATGGGTTCTATGACTTCTCCTTCTTAATCGAGTAACGTTTCTATGGAAACGAGAGGATTTTCTTTTGGTATACGAGTATCTCCTTTCCGATGCACTATTCCTTCTTTACTGCGTCCCTCACTCCCTCACTTTGACGAATTAACACAGAAATTGCGTCGCTATGTAATACTATGTGTTCTACGACTTCTCCTTCTAAATCAAGTAGCGTTTCAATGGAAACGACAGGTTTTTCTTTTGGGATACGAGTATCTCCTTTCCGATGCACTATTCCCCCTTTACTGCATCACACGCTCCCTCACATTGACGAATTAACACAGAAATTGCGTCGCTATGAAACACTATGTGTTCCATGACTTCTCCTTCTAAATCAAGTAACGTTTCTATGGAAACGACAGGATTTTCTTTTACGATGCGAGTACCTCCTTTCCGATGCACTATTAGTTCTTTACTGCATCCCTCGCTCCCTCAGATTGACGAATTAGCAGAGAAATTGCGTCGCCATGAATTTCTATGGGTTCTATATCTTCTCCTTCTAAATCGAGTAACGTTTTAATGGAAACGACAGGATTTCCTTTTGGGATACGAGTATCTCCTTTCCGATGCACTATTCCTTCTATACTGCATCCCTCGCTCCCTCACATTGACGAATTAACACAGAATTTGCGTCGCTATGGTTTACTATGGGTTCCATGACATCTCCTTCTAAATCGATTAACGTTTCAATGGAAACGACAGGATTTTCTTTTGGGATACGAGTATCTCCTTTCCGATGCACTAATCCTTCTTCACTGCATCCCTGGCTCCCTCACATTGACGAATTAACACAGATTTGCGATTCTATGGAATACTTTGTGTTTTTTGACCTCTCCTTCTAAATCGAGTACCGTTTCTATGGAAACGACAGGATTTTATTATGGGATACGAGTATCTCCTTTCCGATGCACTATTCCTTCTTCACTGCATCCCTCGCTCCCTCACATTGACGAATTAACACAGAAATTGCGTCGCTATGAAATACTATGGGTTCTATGACTTCTCCTTCTGAATCGAGTGACGTTTCCATGCAAACGACAGGATATATTTTTGGGATATGAATATCTCCTTTCCCATGCACTATTCCTACATTACTGCATCCCTCGTTCCCTCACATTGACGAATAAGCCCAGAAATTGCGTCGCTATGATATACTATGGGTTCTAAGACTTCTCCTTCTAAATCGAGTATTGTTTCTATGGAAACGACAGGATTTTCTTTTGGGATACGACTATCTCCTTTCCGATGCACTAATCCTTCTCTACTTCATCCCTCGCTCCCTCACATTGAGGAATTAATACAGAAATTGCGTCGCTATGAAATACTATGTGTTATATGACTTCTCCTTCTAAATCGAGTAACGTTTCTATGGAGACGACAGGATTGTATTATGGGATACGAGTATCTCCTTTTCAATGCACTATTCCTTCTTTACCCCATCCCTCGCTCCCTCACATTAACGAATTAACGCAGAAAATGCGACGCTATGGAATACAATCTGTTCTGTGACTTCCCCTTCTAAATCGAGTAACGTTTCAATGGACACGACAGGATTTTGTTTTGGGATTCGAGTATCTCCTTTCCGATGCACCATTCCTTGTTTACTACATCCCTCGCTCCCTCACATTGAAGAATTAACAATGAAATTGCGTCGCTATGAAATACTATGGGTTCTATGACTTGTCCTCCTAAAACGAGTAACGTTTCTATGGAAACGAAAGGTTTTTCTTTTTGATACGAGTATCTCCTTTCCGATGCACTATTCCTTCTTTACTGCATCCCTCATTCCCTCACATTGACGAATAAGCACAGAAATTGCGTCGCTATGAAATATCATTGGTTCTATGACATCTCCTTCTATTTCGAGTAACGTTTCTATGGAAAAAACAGGATTTTCTTTTACGATAGGAGTATCTCCTTTCCGATGCACTATTCCTTCTTTACTGCATCCCTCGCTCCCTCAGATTGACGAATTAACACAGAAATTACGTCGCTATGAAGTAGTATGGGTTCTATGACTTCTCCCTCTAAATCGAGTAACGTAACTATGGAAACGACACGATTTTCTTTTGGGATACGAGTATTTCCTTTTCGATGCTCTATTCCTACTTTACTGCATCCCTCGCTCCCTCACATTGACGAATTAACACAGAAATTGCGTCGCTATGAAATACTATGTATTTCATGACTTCTCCTTCTAAATCGAGTAACGTTTCTATGGAAACGACAGGATGTTCTTTTGGGATACGAGTATCCTTTCCGATGCGCTATTCCTACTTTACTGCATCCCTACTTCCCTCTCATTGACGAATAGGCACAGAATTTGCGTCGCTATGAAATACTATTGGTTCTATGACTTCTCTTTCTAAATCGAATTACGTTTCTATATGAACGACAGGATTTTCTTTTGGTAAACGAGTATCGCCTTTCCGATGCACTATTCCTTCTATACTGCGTCCCTCGCTCCCTCACATTGACGAATTAACACAGAAATTGCGTCGCTGTGAAACACTATGTGTTCTATGACTTCTCCTTCTAAATCGAGTAACGTTTCTAGGGAAACAACAGGATTTTCTTATGGTATACGGGTATCTCCTTTCCGATGCACTATTCCTTCTTTCCTGCATCCCTCGCTCCCTCACTTTTACGAATTAACACAGAAATGGCGTCGCTATGAAATACTATGGGATCTATGACTTCTCCTTCTAAATCGAGTAACGTTTCTATGGAAACAAGAGGATTTTCTATTGGTATAAGGGTATCTCCTTTCCGATGCACTATTCCTTCTTTACTTCATCCCTGGCTCCCTCACATTCACGAATTAACACCGAAATTGCGACTCTATGGAATACTATGGGTTCTATAACTTCTCCTTCTAAATCGCATTACGTTTCTATTGAAACGACAGGATTTTCTTTTAGTATACGGATATCTCCATTCCGATGCACTATTCCTTCTTTGCTGCATCCCTGGTTCCCTCACATTCACGAATTAACACCGAAATAGTGACTCTAGGGAATACTATGGGTTCTATAACTTCTCCTTCAATATCGAGTAACGTTTCAATGGAAACTATCGGTATTTCTTTTAGGATTAGACTATCTCCTTTCCGAGGCACTACTCCTACTTTACTGCATCCCTTGCTCCCTCACATTGACGAATTAACACATAAATTGCGTCGCTATGAATTAGTATGTGTTCTATAGCTTCTCCTTCTAAATGGAGTAACGTTTCTATTGAAACGACTGGATTCTCTGTTGGGATACGAGTATCTCCCTTTCGATGCACTTTTCCTTCTTTACTGCATCCCTGGCTCCCTCATATTGACGAATAAGCACAGAAATTGCGTTGCTATGAAATACTATTGGTTCTAAGACTTCCCATTCTAAATCGAGTATTGTTTTTTGGAAACGACAGGATTTTCTTTTGGGATACGACTATCTCCTTTCCGATGCACTATTCCTTCTTTACTGCTTCCCTCCCTCCCTCACATTGACGAATTAAAACAGAAATTGCGTCGCTATGAAATACTATGAGTTCTATGACTTCGCCTTCTAAATCGAGTAACGTTCCTACGGAAACGACAGGGTTTTCTTTTGGTATACGAGTATCTCCTTTCCGAAGCACTATTCCTTCTTTACTGATTCCCTTGCTCCCTCACATTGACGAATTAACACAGAAATTGCGTCGCTATGAAATACTATGTGTTCTATGACTTCTCCTTCTAAATCGAGTAACGTTTCTATGGAAACAACAGGATTTTCTTTTACGATATGAGTATCTCCGTTCCGATGCAGTATTCCTTCTTTACTGCATCCCTCGCTCACTTACATTGACGAATTAACACAAAAATTGCGTCGCTATGAAATAGTACGGGTTCCATGACTTCCCCTTCTAAATCGAGTAACGTTTCTATGGAGACAAAAGGATTTTCTTTTGGGATACGAATATCTCCTTTCCGATGCACTATTCCTTCTTCTCTGCATCCCTGGCTCCCTCACATCGAAGAATTAACACAGATTTGCGACTCAATGGAATACTATGTGTTCTACGACTTCTCCTTCTAAATCGAGTGACGTTTCTATGGAAACGACAGGATTTTCTTATTGGATACGAGTATCTCCTTTCCGATGAACTATTCCTTCTTTACCCCAACCCTCGCTCCCTCACATTAACGAATTAACGCAGAAAATGCGATGCTATGGAATACAATCTGTTCTGTGACTTCCCCTTCTAAATCGAGTAACGTTTCTATGGACACGACAGGATTTTGTTTTGGGATACGAGTATCTCCTTTCCGATGCACCATTCCTTGTTTACTGCATCCCTCGCTCCCTCACATTGAATTATTAACAATGAAATTGCGTCGCTATGAAATACTATGGGTTCTATGACTTGTCCTCCTAAAACGAGTAACGTTTCTATGGAAACGACAGGTTTTTCTTTTTGATACGAGTATCTCGTTTCCGATGCACTATTCCTTCTTTACTGCATCCCTCATTCCCTCACATTGAAGAATAAGCACAGAAATTGCGTCGCTTTGAAATACTATGGGTTGTATGACTTCTTCTTCTAAATCGAGTAACGTTTCTATGGAAACAACAGGATTTTCTTTTGGAATAAGGGTATCTCCTTTCCGATGCACTATTCCTTCTTTACTGCATCCCTGGCTCCCTCACATTCACGAATTAACACCGAAATTGTGACTCTAGGGAATACTATGGGTTCTATAACTTCTCCTTCAATATCGAGTAACGTTTCAATGGAAACTATCGCTATCTCTTTTAGGATTACACTATCTCCTTTCCGAGGCACTATTCCTACTTTACTGCATCCCTTGCTCCCTCACATTGACGAACTAACACATAAATTGCGTCGCTATGAATTAGTATGTGTTCTATAACTTCTCCTTCTAAATGGAGTAACGTTTCTATTGAAACGACAGGATTCTCTGTTGGGATACGAGTATCTCCCTTTCGATGCACTATTCCTTCTTTATTGCATCCCTCGCTCCCTCACATTGACTAATTAACAATGAAATTGCGTCGCTATGAAATACTATGGATTCCACGACTTCTCCTTCTAAATCGAATAACGTTTCTATGGAAACGACAGGATTTTCTTTTGGGATACGAGTATCTCCCTTCCGATGCACAATTCCTACTTTACTGCATCCCTAGATGTCTCAAATTGACGAATTAACACAGAAATTGCGACGCTATGGAATACTATGTGTTCTATGACTTCTCCTTCTATATCGAGTAACGTTTCTATTGAAACGACAGGATTTTCGGTTGGGATACGAGTATATCCTTTCCGATGCACTATTCCTTCTTTACTGCATCCCTGGCTCCCTCATATTGACGAATAAGCACAGAAATTGCGTTGCTATGAAATACTATTGGTTCTAAGACTTCTCATTCTAAATCGAGTATTGTTTTTTGGAAACGACAGGATTTTCTTTTGGGATACGACTATCTCCTTTCCGATGCACTATTCCTTCTTTACTGCATCCCGCGCTCCCTCACATTGACGAATTAACACATAAATTGCGTCGCTATGAAATACTATGAGTTCTATGACTTCGCCTTCTAAATCGAGTAACGTTCCTACGGAAACGACAGGATTTTCTTTTGGTATACGAGTATCTCCTTTCCGAAGCACTATTCCTTCTTTACTGATTCCCCTGCTCCCTCACATTGACGAATTAACACAGAAATTGCGTCACTATGAAATACTATGTGTTCTATGACTTCTCCTTCTAAATCGAGAAACGTTTCTATGGAAACAACAGGATTTTCTTTTACGATACGAGTATCTCCTTTCCGATGCAGTATTCCTTCTTTACTGCATCCCTCGCTCACTCACATTGACGAACTAACACAAAAATTGTGTCGCTATGAAATAGTACGGGTTCCATGACTTCCCCTTCTAAATCGAGTAACGTTTCTATGGAGACGAAAGGATTTTCTTTTGGGATACGAGTATCTCCTTTCCGATGCACTATTCCTTCTTCTCTGCATCCCTGGCTCCCTCACATCGAAGAATTAACACAGATTTGCGACTCAATGGAATACTATGTGTTCTACGACTTCTCCTTCTAAATCGTTTAACGTTTCTATGGAAACGACAGGATTTTCTTATTGGATACGAGTATCTCCTTTCCGATGAACTATTCCTTCTTTACTGCTTCCCTCGCTCTCTCACATTGACGAATTAACAAAGAAATTGCGTCGCTATGAAATACTATGAGTTCTATGACTTCTCCTTCTAAATCGTGTAACGATTCTATTAAAACGACAGAATTTTCTTTTGTGATACGAGTATCTCCTTTCCGATGCACTATTCCTTCTTTCCTGCAACCCTCGCTCCCTCAGATTGACGAATTCACAATAAAATTGCGTCGCTATGAAATACTATGGGTTGTATGACTTCTTCTTCTAAATCGAGTAACGTTTCTATGGAAACGACAGGATTTTCTTTGGGGATACGACTATCTCCGTTCCGATGCCCTATTCCTTCTTTACTGCATCCCAGGCTCCCTCACATTGACGAATTAACTCATAAATTGCGTCGCTATGAAATACTATGGCTTCTATGACTTCTCCTTCTAAATCGAGTAACGTTTCTACGGAAACGACAGGATTTTCTTTTGGTATACGAGTATCTCCTTTCCGATGCACTATTCCTTCTTAATTGCATCCCTCGCTCCCTCACATTTACGAACTAACACAGAAATTGCGTCTCTATGAAATACTATGGGTTCTATGACTTCTCCTTCTAAATCGAGTAACGTTTCTATGGAGACGACAGGATTTCTTTTGGGATACGAGCATCTCCTTTCCGATGCACTATTCCTTCATTACTGCATCCCTCGCTCCCTCACATTGACGAATTAACACAGAAATTGCGATGCTATGGAATACTATCTGTTCTGTGGCATCCCCTTCTAAATCGAGTAACGTTTCTATGGAAACGACAGGATTTTCTTTTGGGATACGACTATCTCCTTTCCGATGCTCTATTCCTTCTTTACTGAATTTCTCGCTCCCACACATTGACGAATTCACAATGAAATTGCGTCGCTATGAAATACTATGTGTTCTATGACTTGTCCTAATAAAATGAGTAACATTTCTATGGAAACGACAGGATTTTCTTTGGGATACGAGTATCTCCATTCCGATGCACTATTCCTTCTTTACAGCATCCCTCGTTCCCTCACATTGACGAATTAACTCATAAATTGCGTCGCTATGAAATACTATGGCTTCTATGACTTCTCTTTCTAAATCGAGTAGCGTTTCTACGGAAACGACAGGATTTTCTTTTGGTATACGGGTATCTCCTTTCCGATGCACTATTCCTTCTTAATTGCATCCCTCGCTCCCTCACATTTACGAACTAACACAGAAATAGCGTCTCTATGAAATACTTTGGGTTCTATGACTTCTCCTCCTAAATCGAGTAACGTTTCTATGGAGACGACAGGATTTCTTTTGGGATACGAGCATCTCCTTTCCGATGCACTATTCCTTCATTACTGCATCCCTCGTTCCCTCACATTGACGAATAAGCACAGAAATTGCGTCGCTATGAAATACTATCGGTTCTATGGCTTCTCCTTCTACATCCAGAATTGTTTCTATGGAAACGACAGGATTTTCATTTGGGAAACGACTAACTCGTTTCCGGTGCACTATTCCTTCTCTACTGCATCCCTCGCTCCCTCACGTTGGCAAATTAACACGGATATTGCGTCGCTATGAAATACCATTGGTTCTATGACATCTCCTTCTAAATCGAGTAACGTATCTATGGAAACGAAAGGAATTTCTTTTGGGATACGAGTATCTACTTTCCGATGCACTATTCCTTCTTTACTGCATCCCTCGATCCCTCACATTGACGAATTAACACAGAAATTTCGTCGCTATGAAATACTATGGGGTCTATGACTTCTCCTTTTAAATCGAGTAACGTTTCTATGGAAACGAAAGGATTTTCAATTGGTATACGAGTATCTCCTTTCCGATGCACTATCCCTTCTTTACTGCATCCCTTGCTCCCTCACATTGACGAATTAACACAGAAATTGCGACGCTGTGGAATACTATGTGTTCTATGACTTCTCCTTCTAAATCGAGTTACGTTTCAATGGAAACGACAGGAATTTCCTATGGGATACGAGTATCTCCTTTCCGATGCACTATTACTTCTTTACTGCATCCCTCGCTCCCTCACATTGACGAATTAACACAGAAATTGCGTCGCTATGAAATACTACGCGTTCTATGACTTCTCCTTCTAATTCGAGTAACGTTTCAATGGCAACGATCGGTATTTCTTTTGGTATACGAGTATCTCCTTTCCGAAGCACTATTCCATCACTACTGCATCCCTCGCTCCCTCACATAGATGAATTAACACAGAAATTGCATCGCTATGAAATTCTACGGTTTCTATGACTTCTCCTTCTAAATCGAGTAACGTTGCTATGGAAACGACACGATTTTCTTTTGGGATACGAGTATCTCCTTTCTGACGCACTATTCCTTCTTTACTGCATCCCCCGCTCCCTCACATTGACTAATTAACACAGATATTGCGTCGCTATGAAATACTATGGGTTCTATAACTTCTTCTTCAATATCGAGTAACGTTTCTATGGAAACTATAGGAATTTCTTTTGGGATACGACTATCTCTTTCCGATAAACTATTCCTTCTTTACTGCATCCCTCGCTCCCTCACATTGACGAATTAACACAGAAATTGCGTCGCTATGAAATACTATGGTTTACGTGTCTTCTGTTTCTAAATCGAGTTACGTTTCTATGGAAATGACAATATTTAATTTTGGGATACGACTAGCTCCTTTCCGATGCACTATTTCTTCTTTACTGCATCCCTCGCTCCCTCACATTGACGAATTAACACAGAAATTGCGTCGTAATGAAATACTATTGGTTCTATGGCATCTCCTTCTAATCGGGTAACGTTTCTATGGGAACAACAGGATTTTCTTTTGGGATACGACTGTCTCCTTTCCGATGCACTATTGCTTTTTTACTGCATCCCTCGCTCCCTCACATAGGCGAATAAACACAGAAATGGCGTCGCTATGAAATGCTATGGGTTCTATGACTTCTCCTTCCAAATCGAGTAACGTTTATATCAAAGCGACAGGATTTTCAATTGGTATACGAGTATCTCCTTTCCGAAGCACTATTCCATCACTACTGCATCCCTCGCTCCCTCACATAGATGAATTAACACAGAAATTGCATCGCTATGAAATTCTACGGTTTCTATGACTTCTCCTTCTAAATTGAGTAACGTTTCTATGGAAACGACAGGATTTTCTTTTGGGGTACGAGTATCTCCTTTCCGATGCACTATTCTTTCTGTACTGCATCCCTTGCTCCCTCATATTGATGAATTAACACGGAAATTGCGTCGCTATGACGTACTATGGGTTCTATGACTTCTCCTTCTAAATCGACTAACGTTTCTATGGAAACGAAAGGATTTTTTTTTTTTTTTTGCGATTCGAGTATCACCTTTCGCATGCACTATTCCTTCTATATTGCATCCCTCGCTCCCGCACATTGACGCATTAACACAGAAATTGCGTCGCTATGAAATACCATGTGTTCTATGACCTCTCCTTCTAAATCGAGTAACGTTTCTATAGAAACGACAGGATTTTCTATTGGTATACGAGTATCTCCTTTCCGGTGCACTATTCCTTCTTTACTGCATCCCTCGCTCCCTCACATTGACGAATTAACACAGAAATTGCGTCGCTATGGAATACTATTGGTCCTATGGCATCTCCTTCTAAATCGGGTAACGTTTCTATGGAAACAACAGGATTTTCTTTTGGGATACGACTATCTCCTTTCCGATGCACTATTCCATTTTTATTACATCGCTCGCTCCCTCACATTGTCGAAATAACATAGGAATTGCGTCGCTATGTAAAACTATGGTTTCTATAACTTCTCCTTCTAAATCGAGTGACGTTTATATGGAAACGACTTGATTTTCTATTGGTATACGAGTATCTCCTTTCCGATGCACCATTCCTTCTTTACTGCATCCCTGGCTCCCTCACATTGACGAATTAACACAGAAATTGCGTCGCTATGAAATACTATGGGTTCTATGACTTCATCTTCAAAATCGAGTAACGTTTCTATGGAAACGAAAGGATTTTCTTTTGGTATACGGTTTTCTCCTATCCGATGCACTATTTTTTCTTTACTGCATCCCTCGCTCCCTCACATTGACGAATTAACACAGAAATTGCGTCGCTATGAAATACTATGCGTTCTGTGACTTCTCCTTCTAAATCGAGTAACGTTTCCATGGTAACGACAGGGTTTTCTTTTGGGATACGAGTATCTCCTTTCCGATGCACTATTCCTACATTACTGCATCCCTCGTTCCCTCACATTGACGAATGAGCACAGAATTTGCATCGCTATGAATGACTATGATTTCTATGACTTCTCCTTCTAAATCGAATTACGTTTCTATATAAACGACAGGATTTTCTTTTGGTATACGAGTATCTCCTTTCCGATGCACTATTCCTTTTTAACTCCATCCCTCGCACCCTCACATTGACAAATTACTACAGAAATCGCGTCGCTATGTAATACTATTGGTTCAATGACATCTCCTTCTGAATCGACGTACGTTTCTATGGAAACAACAGGATTTTCTTTTGGGATACGGGTATCTCATTTCCGATGCACTATTCCTTCTTTACTGCATCCCTCGCGCCCTCACATTGACGAATTAACGCAGAAATGGCCGCGCTATGAAATACTATGGGTTCTATGACTTCTCCTTCTAAATCGAGTAACGTTTCTATGGATACGTCATGATTTTCTTTTGGGATACGAGTATCTCCTTTCCGGTGCACTATTCCTTCTTTACTGCATCCCCTGTTCCCTCACATTGACGAATAAGCACAGAAATATCGTCGCTATGAAATTCAATGGGGTCTATGTCTTCTCCTTCTAAATCTAGTAACGTTTCTATGGAAACTATAGGATTTTCTTTTGGGATACGACTATCTCCTTTCCGATGCACTATTCCTTCTTTACTGAATCCCTCGCTCCCTCACATTGACGAATTAACACAGAAATTGCGTCGCTATGAAATACTATAAGTTCTATGAATTCACCTTCAAAATCGAGTAACTTTTCTATGTAAACGACAGGATTTCCTTTTGGGATACGACTAACTCCTTTCCCATGCACTTTTCCTTCTTTACTGCATCTTTCGATCCATCACATTGACGAATTAACACAGAAATTGCGTCGCCTTGAAATACTATGCGGTCTATGACATCTCCTTCTTAATCGAGTAACGTTGCTATTGAAACGACAGGATTTTCTTTTTTGATACGAGTATCTCATTTCCAAAGCACTATTCCTACATTACTGCATCCCTGGCTCGATCACATTGACGAATTAACACTGAATTTGCGTCGCTATGGAATGCTATGTGTTCTATGACTTCTCTTTCTAAATCGAGTAACGTTTCTATGGAAACGACAGGATTTTCTTTTGGTATACGAGCATGTCCTTTTCGATGCACTATTCCTTCTGTACTGCATCCCTCGCTCCCTCACATTGACGAATTAACACAGAGAGTGCGTCGCTATGGAATACTACGGGTTCTGTGACTTCTCCTTCTAATTCGAGTAACGTTTCTATGGCAACGATCGGAATTTGTTTTGGTATACGAGTATCTCCTTTCCGAAGCACTATTTCTTCATTACTGCATCTCTCGCTCCCTCACATAGACGAATTAACACAGAAATTGCGCCGCTATGAAATTCTACGGTTTCTATGACTTCTCCTTCTAAATCGAGTAACGTTTCTATGGAAACAACAGGATTGTCTTTTGGGATCCGAGTATCTCCTTTCCGATGCACTATTCCTTCTTTACTGCATCCCTTGTTCCCTCACATTGAAGAAAAAGCACAGAAATTGCGTCGCTATGAGATACAATGGGTTCTATGTCTTCTCCTTCTAAATCTAGTAACGTTTCTATGAAAACGACAGGATTTTCTTTTTGGATACGAATATCTCCTTTCCGATCCACTATTCCTTCTTTACTGCATCCCTCAGCCCCTCACAATGAGGAATTAACACAGATATTGCGTCGCTATGAAATACTATGGGTTCTTTGACTTCTCCTTCTAAGTCGAGTAACTTTACTATGTAAACGACAGGATTTCCTTTTGAGATACGACTATCTCCATTCCGATGCGGTATTCCTTCTTTACTGCATGTTTCGCTCCATCACATTGACAAAGTAACACAGAAATTGCGTCGTCTTGAAATACTATGCGTTCTATGACATCTCCTTCTCCATCGAGTAACTTTGCTATTGAAACGACAGGATTTTCTTTTGGGATCCGAGTATCTCCTTTCCGATGCACTATTCCTTCTTTACTGCATCCCTTGTTCCCTCACATTGAAGAAAAAGCACAGAAATTGCGTCGCTATGAGATACAATGGGTTCTATGTCTTCTCCTTCTAAATCTAGTAACGTTTCTATGAAAACGACAGGATTTTCTTTTTGGATACGAATATCTCCTTTCCGGTGCACTATTCCTTCTTTACTGCATCCCCTGTTCCCTCACATTGACGAATAAGCACAGAAATATCGTCGCTATGAAATTCAATGGGGTCTATGTCTTCTCCTTCTAAATCTAGTAACGTTTCTATGGAAACTATAGGAATTTCTTTTGGGATACGACTATCTCCTTTCCGATGCACTATTCCTTCTTTACTGAATCCCTCGCTCCCTCACATTGACGAATTAACACAGAAATTGCGTCGCTATGAAATACTATAAGTTCTATGAATTCACCTTCAAAATCGAGTAACTTTTCTATGTAAACGACAGGATTTCCTTTTGGGATACGACTAACTCCTTTCCCATGCACTTTTCCTTCTTTACTGCATCTTTCGATCCATCACATTGACGAATTAACACAGAAATTGCGTCGCCTTGAAATACTATGCGGTCTATGACATCTCCTTCTTAATCGAGTAACGTTGCTATTGAAACGACAGGATTTTCTTTTTTGATACGAGTATCTCATTTCCAAAGCACTATTCCTACATTACTGCATCCCTGGCTCGATCACATTGACGAATTAACACTGAATTTGCGTCGCTATGGAATGCTATGTGTTCTATGACTTCTCTTTCTAAATCGAGTAACGTTTCTATGGAAACGACAGGATTTTCTTTTGGTATACGAGCATGTCCTTTTCGATGCACTATTCCTTCTGTACTGCATCCCTCGCTCCCTCACATTGACGAATTAACACAGAGAGTGCGTCGCTATGGAATACTACGGGTTCTGTGACTTCTCCTTCTAATTCGAGTAACGTTTCTATGGCAACGATCGGAATTTGTTTTGGTATACGAGTATCTCCTTTCCGAAGCACTATTTCTTCATTACTGCATCTCTCGCTCCCTCACATAGACGAATTAACACAGAAATTGCGCCGCTATGAAATTCTACGGTTTCTATGACTTCTCCTTCTAAATCGAGTAACGTTTCTATGGAAACAACAGGATTGTCTTTTGGGATCCGAGTATCTCCTTTCCGATGCACTATTCCTTCTTTACTGCATCCCTTGTTCCCTCACATTGAAGAAAAAGCACAGAAATTGCGTCGCTATGAGATACAATGGGTTCTATGTCTTCTCCTTCTAAATCTAGTAACGTTTCTATGAAAACGACAGGATTTTCTTTTTGGATACGAATATCTCCTTTCCGATCCACTATTCCTTCTTTACTGCATCCCTCAGCCCCTCACAATGAGGAATTAACACAGATATTGCGTCGCTATGAAATACTATGGGTTCTTTGACTTCTCCTTCTAAGTCGAGTAACTTTACTATGTAAACGACAGGATTTCCTTTTGAGATACGACTATCTCCATTCCGATGCGGTATTCCTTCTTTACTGCATGTTTCGCTCCATCACATTGACAAAGTAACACAGAAATTGCGTCGTCTTGAAATACTATGCGTTCTATGACATCTCCTTCTCCATCGAGTAACTTTGCTATTGAAACGACAGGATTTTCTTTTGGGATCCGAGTATCTCCTTTCCGATGCACTATTCCTTCTTTACTGCATCCCTTGTTCCCTCACATTGAAGAAAAAGCACAGAAATTGCGTCGCTATGAGATACAATGGGTTCTATGTCTTCTCCTTCTAAATCTAGTAACGTTTCTATGAAAACGACAGGATTTTCTTTTTGGATACGAATATCTCCTTTCCGGTGCACTATTCCTTCTTTACTGCATCCCCTGTTCCCTCACATTGACGAATAAGCACAGAAATATCGTCGCTATGAAATTCAATGGGGTCTATGTCTTCTCCTTCTAAATCTAGTAACGTTTCTATGGAAACTATAGGATTTTCTTTTGGGATACGACTATCTCCTTTCCGATGCACTATTCCTTCTTTACTGAATCCCTCGCTCCCTCACATTGACGAATTAACACAGAAATTGCGTCGCTATGAAATTCTATAAGTTCTATGAATTCACCTTCAAAATCGAGTAACTTTTCTATGTAAACGACAGGATTTCCTTTTGGGATACGACTAACTCCTTTCCCATGCACTTTTCCTTCTTTACTGCATCTTTCGATCCATCACATTGACGAATTAACACAGAAATTGCGTCGCCTTGAAATACTATGCGGTCTATGACATCTCCTTCTTAATCGAGTAACGTTGCTATTGAAACGACAGGATTTTCTTTTTTGATACGAGTATCTCATTTCCAAAGCACTATTCCTACATTACTGCATCCCTGGCTCGATCACATTGACGAATTAACACTGAATTTGCGTCGCTATGGAATGCTATGTGTTCTATGACTTCTCTTTCTAAATCGAGTAACGTTTCTATGGAAACGACAGGATTTTCTTTTGGTATACGAGCATGTCCTTTTCGATGCACTATTCCTTCTGTACTGCATCCCTCGCTCCCTCACATTGACGAATTAACACAGAGAGTGCGTCGCTATGGAATACTACGGGTTCTGTGACTTCTCCTTCTAATTCGAGTAACGTTTCTATGGCAACGATCGGAATTTGTTTTGGTATACGAGTATCTCCTTTCCGAAGCACTATTTCTTCATTACTGCATCTCTCGCTCCCTCACATAGACGAATTAACACAGAAATTGCGCCGCTATGAAATTCTACGGTTTCTATGACTTCTCCTTCTAAATCGAGTAACGTTTCTATGGAAACAACAGGATTGTCTTTTGGGATCCGAGTATCTCCTTTCCGATGCACTATTCCTTCTTTACTGCATCCCTTGTTCCCTCACATTGAAGAAAAAGCACAGAAATTGCGTCGCTATGAGATACAATGGGTTCTATGTCTTCTCCTTCTAAATCTAGTAACGTTTCTATGAAAACGACAGGATTTTCTTTTTGGATACGAATATCTCCTTTCCGATCCACTATTCCTTCTTTACTGCATCCCTCAGCCCCTCACAATGAGGAATTAACACAGATATTGCGTCGCTATGAAATACTATGGGTTCTTTGACTTCTCCTTCTAAGTCGAGTAACTTTACTATGTAAACGACAGGATTTCCTTTTGAGATACGACTATCTCCATTCCGATGCGGTATTCCTTCTTTACTGCATGTTTCGCTCCATCACATTGAGAAAGTAACACAGAAATTGCGTCGTCTTGAAATACTATGCGTTCTATGACATCTCCTTCTCCATCGAGTAACTTTGCTATTGAAACGACAGGATTTTCTTTTTGGATACGAGTATCTCATTTCCGATGCGCTATTCCTTCATTACTGCATCGCTGGCTCCCTCACATTAACGAATTAACACTGAATTTGCGCCGCTATGGAATGCTATGTGTTCTATGACTTCTCCTTCTAAATCGAGTAACGTTTCTATGGAAACAACAGGATTTTCTTTTGGGATACGAGTATCTCCTTTCCGAGTCACTATTCCTTCTTCACTGCACCTCTTGCTCCCTTTTATGAACAATGAAATTGCGTCGCTGTGAAATACTATCGGTTCTATGGCATCTCCTTCTAAATCGGGTAACGTTTCTATGGAAACAACAGGATTTACTTTTCTTACACGACTATCACGTGTCCGATGCACTATTTTCTCTTTTACTGCATCCCTCGCTCCCTCACATTGACGAATAAACATAGATATTGGGTCGTTATGAACTACTATGGGTCCTATGACTTCTCCTTCTAAATCGAGTAACGTTTATATGGAAACGATAGGATTTACTATTAGTATACGAGAATCTCCTTTCCGATGCACTATTCCTTCTTTACTGCATCACTGGCTCCTTCACATTGACGAATTAACACAGAAATTGCGACGCTATGGAATACTATGTGTTCTATGACTTCTTCATCTAAATCGAGTAACGTTTCAATGGAAACGACAGGATTTTCATATGGGATACGAGTCTCTCCTTTCCGATGCACTATTCCTTCTGTACTGCTTCCCTCGCTCCCTCACATTGACGAATTAACACAGAAATTGCGTCGCTATGAACTACTATGGGTTCTATGACTTCTCCTTCTAAATCGAGTAACGTTTATATGGAAACGATAGGATTTACTATTGGTATACGAGTATCTCCTTTCCGATGCACTATTCCTTCTTTACTGCATCACTGGCTCCTTCACATTGACGAATTAACACAGAAATTGCGACGCTATGGAATACTATGTGTTCAATGACTTCTCCATCTAAATCGAGTAACGTTTCAATGGAAGCGACAGGATTTTCATATGGGATACGAGTATCTCCTTTCCGATGCACTACTCCTTCTTTACTGCATCCCTCGCTCCCTCACATTGACGAATTAACACAGAAATTGCGTCGCTATGAGATACTATAAGATCTATGAATTCTCCTTCAAAATCGAGTAACTTTTCTATGTAAACGACAGGATTTCCTTTTGGGATACGACTAACTCCTTTCCCATGCACTATTCCTTTTTTACTGCATCTTTCGATCCATCACATTGACGAATTAACACAGAAATTGCGTCGCCTTGAAATGCTATGCGTTCTATGCCATCTCCTTCTTAATCGAGTAACGTTGCTATTGAAACGACAGGATTTTCTTTTTTGATACGAGTATCTCATTTCCGATGCACTATTCCTTCATTACTGCATCCCTGTCTCGATCAAATTGACGAATTAACACTGAATTTGCGTCGCTATGGAATGCTATGTGTTCTATGACTTCTCATTCAAAATCGAGTTACGTTTCAATGGAAACGACATGATTTTCATATGGGATACGAGTATCTCCTTTCCGATGCACTATTCCTTCTGTACTGCATCCCTCGCTCCCTCACATTGACGAATTAACGTAGAAATTGCGTCGCTATGAAATACTATGGGTTCTATGACCTCTCCTTCTAAACCGAATAACGTTTGCATGGAGACGACAGGATTTTCTTTTGGGATACGAGTATCTCATTTCCGATGCACTATTCCTTCTTTACTGCATCCCTCGCTCCCTCACATTGACGAATTAACACAGAAATTGCGCCGCTATGGAATGCTATGTGTTCTATGACTTCTCCTTCTAAATCGAGTAACGTTTCTATGCAATCTACAGGATTTTCTTTTGGGATACGAGTGTCTCCTTTCCGATGCACTATTCCTTCTGTACTGCAACCCCGCTCCCTCACATTGACGAACTAACACAGAAATTGCGTCGCTATGAAATACTATGGGTTCTATGACCTCTCCTTCTAAATCGAATAACGTTTCTATCGAAACAACAGGATTGTCTTTTGGGATACGAGTATCTCCTTTCCGGTGCACTATTCCTTTTTTACTGCATCCCCTGTTCCCTCACATTGACGAATAAGCACAGAAATTGCGTCGCTATGAAATTCAATGGGTTCTATGTTTTCTCCTTCTAAATCTAGTAATGTTTCTATGGAAACTATAGCAATTTCTTTTGGGATACGACTATCTCCTTTCCGATGCACTATTCCTTCTTTACTGAATCCCTCGCTCCCTCACATTGACGAATTAACACTGAATTTGCGTCGCTATGGAATGCTATATGATCTATGACTTCTCTTTCTAAATCGAGTAACGTTTCTATGGAAACGACAGGATTTTCTTTTGGGACACGAGTATCTCCTTTCCGAGTCACTATTCCTTCTTCACTGCACCTCTTGCTCCCTTTTATTAACAATGAAATTGCGTCGCTATGAAATACTATTGGTTCTATGGCATCTCCTTCTAAATCGGGTAACGTTTCTATGGAAACAACAGGATTTTCTTTTGTTACACGACTATCACCTTTCCGATGCACTATTCCTTTTTTACTGCATCCCTCGCTCCCTCACATTGACGAATAAACATAGATATTGGGTCGTTATGAACTACTATGGGTTCTATGACTTCTCCTTCTAAATCGAGTAACGTTTATATGGAAACGATAGGATTTACTATTGGTATACGAGTATCTCATTTCCGATGCACTATTCCTTCTTTACTGCATCACTGGCTCCTTCACATTGACGAATTAACACAGAAATTGCGACGCTATGGAATACTATGTGTTCCATGACTTCTCCATCTAAATCGAGTAACGTTTCAATGGAAACGTCAGGATATTCATATGGGATACGAGTATCTCCTTTCCGATGCACTATTCCTCCTGTACTGCATCCCTCGCTCCCTCACATTGACGAATTAACACAGAAATTGCGTCGCTATGAACTACTATGGGTTCTATGACGTCTCCATCTAAATCGAGTAACGTTTCAATGGAAGCGACAGGATTTTCATATGGGATACGAGTATCGCCTTTCCGATGCACTATTCCTTCTGTACTGCATCCCTCGCTCCCTCACATTGACGAATTAACATAGAAATTGCGTCGCTATGAGATACAATGTGTTCTATGTCTTCTCCTTCTAAATCTAGTAACGTTTCTATGATAACGACAGGATTTTCTTTTTGGATACGAATATCTCCTTTCCGATCCACTATTCCTTCTTTACTGCATCCCTCAGCCCCTCACATTGAGGAATTAACACAGATATTGCGTCGCTATGAAATACTATGGGTTCTTTGACTTCTCCTTCTAAATCGAGCAATTTCCTATGTAAACGACAGGATTTCCTTTTGGGATACGACTATCTCCATTCCGATGCACTATTCATTCTTTACTGCATCTCTCGCTCTATCACATTGACAAAGTAACACAGAAATTGCGTCGCCTTGAAATACTATGCGTTCTATGATATCTCCTTCTCAATCGAGTAACTCTGCTATTGAAACGACAGGATTTTCTTTTTGGATACGAGTATCTCATTTCCGATGCGCTATTCCTTCATTACTGCATCGCTGGCTCCCTCACTTTAACGAATTAACACTGAATTTGCGCCGCTATGGAATGCTATGTGTTCTATGACTTCTCCTTCAATATCGAGTAACGTTTCTATGGAAACTATAGGAATTTCTTTTGGGATACGAGTATCTCCTTTCCGATGCACTATTCCTTTCTTACAGCATCCCTCGCTCCCTCACATTGACGAATTAAAACAGAAATTGCGTCACTACGAATCACTATGTGTTGTATGACTTCTCACTCTAAATCGAGTAACATTTCTATGGATACGACAGGATTTCCTTTTGGGATACGACTATCTCCATTCCGACGCCCTATTCCTAGTTTACCGCATCCCTCGCTCCCTCACACAGACGAATTAGCAAAGATTTTGCGTCGCTATCAAATACTATGGGTTTTATGATTTCTCCTTCCAAATCGAGTAACGTTCTATGGAAACGATATTAATTTCTATTGGGATACGATTATCTCAATCCCGATGCACTATTCCTTTTTTACTGCATCCCTCGCTCATTCGCATTGACGAATTAACACAGAAATTTGGTCGCTATGAAATACCAGGTGTTCTATGAATTCTGCTTCTAAATCGAGTAATGTTTCTATGGAAACGACAGGATTTTTTTTGGGATACGAGTAACAGCTTTCCGAGCCACTATTCCTGTCTTACTGCATCCCTCGCTCCCTCACATTGACGAATTAATACAGATATTGCGTCGCAATGAGATACTATGGGTTCAATGACATCTCCTTCTAAATCGAGTAACGTTTCTATGGAATCGACAGGATTTCCTTTTGGGATACGAGTATCTCCTTTCCGATGCACTATTCCTTCTTTACTGCATCCCTCGCTCCCTCACATTGACGAATTAACACAGAAATTGCGTCGCTATGAAATACTATGGGTTCTATGACTTCTCCTTCTAAATCGAGTAACGTTTCAATGGAAACGACAGGATCCTCTTTTCGGATACGACCATCTCCTTTCCGATGCACTATTCCATCTGTACTGCATCCCTCGCTCCCTCACATTGACGAAGTAACTCACAAACTGCGTCGCTATGAAATACTACGGGTTCTATGACTTCTACTTCCAAATCGAGTATCGTTCTGTGCAAACGACAGGAATTTCAATTGGGGTACGAGTATCTCAATTCCGATGCACTATTCCTTCTTTACTGCATCCCTTGCTC
This sequence comes from Schistocerca piceifrons, assembly GCF_021461385.2. NCBI lineage: Eukaryota > Metazoa > Arthropoda > Insecta > Orthoptera > Acrididae > Schistocerca > Schistocerca piceifrons. Next base: position 105,587 of record NW_025728274.1, read on the forward strand.
CCTCACATTGACGAATTAACACAGAGATTGCGTCGCTATCAAATGCTATGGGTTTAATGCCTTCTCCTTCCAAATCGAGTAACGTTCTATGGAAACGACAGGAATTTCTATTGGGATACGAGTATCTCAATTCCAGTGCACTATTCCTTTTTTACTGCATCCATCGCTCCCTCGCATTGACGAATTAACACAGAAATTTCGTCGCTATGAAATTCCATGTGTTCTATGACTTCTGCTTCTAAATCGAGTTTTGTTTCCATGGAAACGACAGAATTACTTTTTGGGACACGAGTAACAGCTTTCCGAGCCACTATTCCAGTCTTACTGCATCCCTCGCTCCCTCACTTACACGAATTAACACAGATATTGGGTCGCAATGAAATACTATGGGTTCAATGACTTCTCCTTCTAAAGCGAGCAACATTTCTATGGAAACGACAGGATTTCTTTTGGGATACGACTATCTCCTTTACGATGCACTATTCCTTCTTAACTGCATTCCTGGCTCCCTCACATTGACGAATTAACAGAGATATTGCGTCGCTATTAGGTACTATGGGTTCTATGACTTCTCCTTCTAAATCGAGTAACCTTTCTATAGAAAAGACAGGATTTTCTTTTGGGATACGAGTATGTCCTTTCCGATGCACTATTCCTTCTTTACTGCATCCCTCACTCCCTCACATTGACGAATAAGCACAGAAATTGCGTCGCTATGAAATACTATGGGTTCTATGACTTCTCCTTCTAAGTCGAGTAACGTTTCTATGCAAACGACAGGATTTTCTTTTGGGTTACGAGTCTCTCCGTTCGATGCACTACTCCTTCTTTACCCTTCTTTACTGCATCCTTCGCTCCCTCACATTGACGAATAAGCACAGAAATTGCCCTGCAGCCAAGCGACTAGCGCGAGGTTTGGTGTTCTCGTAAAGATAAGTTATTTTAGATTATAAAACACATAGATTAGTACTGATTACGTGGTAAATAAGTGTATTAGTGTGCCGTTTAAGTGTACCATTAAAGGTTTCATTTCTCATTACGTAATATAGCAGAAAACGCGAAAAGACCGTACAGTCGTATTTTCTGTTTACGTTCTGCTGCAGCAAATCTATAGAATTTCGTTTAGTTGTTCCTTGCTCTCTCCAGCAATTTAACTTAGCGTACCTCTTCATTATTTAACTAGCATTTCCGGAAAGTAGCGTAAAGTTTAACTTGTTGTTTCAGAAACTTTGCACATTTGTTTTTGTTTACACACAGTTGCGTATAGGCCAAATTTGTGTAACCATATTTTCGTGTTTATCTGTAATTTAACTGACTTATTCTTAATAAATTATTACGTTTATCATGAGTGAAAAGTGCCTGACTTGCCGTAGAATTGTTAGGTCGGGGCTTTGGTGTGATGGGTGCTGTAGTTTTTTCCATGTGGGTGACTGTAGTGGCGTGGGAATAGGGGAAGTAAATGAGACTCATCAGTGGTTTTGTAGGATTTGTAGTAGAGATAGGAAGATACTGGAACAGGAGGGGAAAATTGCTGCCCTTCAGGCTGAGTTAGACAAGGCCAGGGGAGATCTTGACAGGTTAAGGAGGGAGAAGGGTAAAGAGAGGTGGGACGTGGCAACAGGCAACAGGAGGAACAGGCCTAGAACTTTGTCTGACAGCTTTATGGTGAATGTGGAATATAGATTTGACCTGTTGCTTCAGTTAGAAGCTGGTGAGCCTCAAGCAGTTACAGGTGTAGACAGGGCACAACAAACTTTCAGCAGCAAATTGAAAAGTAAGAATGTAGGGAAATCAGTAAAGAGAAAGAAAGTGTTGTTGTTAGGTAGTTCCCATGGAAGAGGTGTTGGCCAACTCTTGCAGGATGAACTAGGATCAGAATACCAGGTCACCAATTTTTTTAAACCTAGTGCTGGTCTGGAGCAGGTGACAGAGGATTTAGGATCACTTTGCAAAGATTTCACTAAGGAAGACACCGTGGTTATAGTGGGTGGGGCAGGTAACAGTATTGACAGAGATCCTGGGTACAGCATAGAGTGTGACCTGGCGAAGATTGCATCAGCATCGAGGCATACCAGTGTTGAGTTTGTATCTGTTCTTGGGCGCCATGACCGACCTCATTTGAACTCTTCTGTCAAGAGAGTTAATTTGGAGCTGGAACGGCTGCTCATGTCGGGTGCGGGGTCACACATTGGTGTGGTTCATGTTGATTCTGTCAGTAGGTGGGATTATACTAGGCATGGCCTTCACCTCAACAGGAAGGGGAAGGGTAAATTGGCTGGGGAAATAGCAGGAAAGTTAAAGGGGGGAGGCACTGTCATGAGTGGTAAAATACCAGTGGTTATAGGATTCAGAAAAGACCCTTTTTTAGGGTAGGGAGGACAGAAAGAAAACAAATTTTAAGAGAGGTTAGAACTGAGACAAACCTTCAGTTTGAGAAAGAAATCAAAAAACATAATTCCAGCTTATTACATCAACATAAACAGCCATTGGTTAAGAATTTTCAACTGTCAGCAGATATTTTAACTCCATCCAATTTTAAGTCAGTCAATGTGAAATGTCAGCTATCTTTATTGCATCAAAATATTCGAGGACTGAGAAATAAAATTAATGAATTAACTATCTGCATAGATGAATTAGAGTCTTCAAACCCAGCTGACATAATCTGCCTCTCTGAACATCATGTGACCACTGGTATAGAACTTTTAAGTGTTACAGGGTTTAGGTTAGCATCTCACTATTGTAGATCAGAAATGGAGAAAGGAGGAGTTGCCACATTCATCAGGAACTGTCATAAATTTAAGAACATAGACATTCATAAATTTTGCCTAGAACAGCATATGGAAGCATGTGCAACAGAATTAGATTTTCACAAAAAATCTTTCATAATATTAAGTGTATATCGAGCTCCTGCAGGTAACTTTAATCTGTTTGTAAACCACCTTGAAGCTGTACTGGCCCATTTAACAACCAAAAACAAAGAAATAGTGGTTGCTGGTGATTTCAATGTAGATTTCCTTAAAGACTCTCCCAATAAGAACCTATTTGAGTTAGTAACACTATCATTCAACTTAATTCCCACAGTAAAGTTCCCCACTAGGATAACCACTTGCTCACAAACAGCCATTGATAATATCTTTATAGAAAAGTCAAATGAACAAAATTATATTACAAAACCAATAGTCAATGGCCTCTCAGACCATGACATGCAGTTCCTTCTGTTAAATGTTAATACTGAACAGGATATAAAATCTGTTAAATCTGAGCTCAAGAGGGTAATCAGTAAGCCAAAAATTGATTATTTTAGGACACTCCTCAGAGACATTCACTGGACTGATGTTTACAGTGCTCATGGCATGAATGAAAAATATAACATTTTTGCTAATAAAGTGCTTACCTTATTTGAACACTGCTTTCCCCCAAAACTTACCAAGGTTAGAGCAAAGTCTACAAAGAAGCCATGGATTACTCGAGGAATAGGGGTATCTTGTAAAACAAAAAGAAAACTGTATCTGTCAATCCGAAACATTTCCAATGTTGATGCTATAGCACATTATAAGAAATACTGCAAAATATTAAAGACTGTAATACGGATGTCAAAGCAAATATATTACAAGGAAAAGATAGTCATATCAGATAACAAAATTAAGACAATATGGGATATAGTGAAGGAGGAGACCGGTAGAACCAGACATGAAGAGGAACAAATAGCATTAAGAGTAAATGATGCATTGGTGACAGATGTGTGTAGTGTTGCAGAACTTTTTAACAAACATTTTATAACTGTTACTGAAAAGATGGGGTTGTCAAGTTCGGTAGATGCTGCTATGGATTACCTTAGACCAGACATTTCAAGTAACTTCCATAATATGAATTTGACCCTCACTACCCCAACAGAAATAATGTCCATCATAAAATCTTTAAAATCAAAAACATCTAGTGGGTATGATGAAATATCAACAAAGTTAATTAAAGAATGTGATTCTGAGCTAAGTAACATATTAAGCTATCTGTGTAACCAGTCGTTTATCAGTGGAATATTTCCCGAATGGCTGAAATATGCTGAAGTTAAGCCACTGTTTAAGAAGGGAGATAAAGAAATAGCATCAAATTTCCGTCCAATTTCACTGTTGCCAGCATTCTCAAAAATTTTCGAAAAAGTAATGTACAGTCGTCTTTATAACCATCTTATCTCAAATAACATACTGTCAAAGTCACAGTTTGGATTTCTAAAAGGTTCTGATATTGAGAAGGCTATCTACACTTACAGTGAAAATGTACTTAATTCATTAGACAAAAAATTGCAGGCAACTGGTATATTTTGTGATCTGTCAAAGGCATTTGACTGTGTAAATCACAATATCCTTTTAAGTAAACTAGAATATTATAGTGTAACAGGAAATGCTGCAAAATGGTTCAAATCTTATATCTCTGGCAGGAAACAAAGGGTGTTATTAGGAAAGAGACATGTATCAAGCTATCAGGCATCATCCAACTGGGAACTAATTACATGTGGGGTCCCACAAGGTTCCATTTTGGGGCCCTTACTTTTTCTTGTGTATATCAATGACCTTTCATCAGTAACATTACCAGATGCCAAGTTTGTTTTGTTTGCTGATGATACAAACATTGCAATAAATAGCAAATCAAGTGTAGTCTTAGAAAGATCAGCCAATAAAATATTTGTAGACATTAATCACTGGTTCCTAGCCAATTCTTTGTCACTAAACTTTGAAAAAACACACTACATGCAGTTCAGAACTTGTAAGGGGTGTCCCAAGAGTATATGTCTAACATATGATGACAAGAAGATAGAAGAAGTGGACGGTGTTAAATTCTTGGGATTACAGCTTGATAATAAATTCAACTGGGAGGAGCACACCACAGAACTGCTGAAGCGTCTTAACAAATCTCTGTTTGCAATGCGAATTTTGTCAGACATAGGGGATATAAAAATGAAAAAGCTGGCATACTATGCTTACTTTCATTCCATAATGTCATATGGGATTATTTTCTGGGGTAATTCATCAAGCCAAGCTAAAGTTTTCCGGGCACAAAAACGTGCAGTAAGAATTATATGTGGTGTGAACTCAAGAACATCCTGCAGAAGCCTGTTTAGGGAACTAGGGATACTAACTACAGCTTCCCAATATATTTATTCCTTAATGAAATTTGTCATTAAAAATATATCACTTTTTCAAACCAACAGCTCAATTCATGGAATCAATACTAGAAATAAGAATAATCTTCACAAGGATTTAAAGTCACTTAGTCTTGTACAAAAAGGTGTGCATTATTCAGGAACACACATTTTCAATAACTTGCCAGCAGCCATAAAAAGCTTAACAACCAATGAAATTCAGTTTAAGAGAAGCCTAAAGGATTTATTGGTGGCCAACTCCTTCTACTCCATTGATGAATTTCTGAGGAAAACCAACTGATTTGTATATAAGTACAACATAACTTCTGCACAATTTCAGTGCAGTAATGTGTTCACTGAAAATTTGTGTGTGTGTGTGTGTGTGTGTGTGTGTGTGTGTGTGTGTGTGTAAGTATAATCTAACTTCTGCACCATTTCAGTGCAGTAATGTGTTCATTGTAAATAAGTATTACAGTAGTTGTATTACATGTTTCTTACCTTATAAATAAATATAAAACTTTTTTATTTTAAATTCAGTGCAATAGTATTTGTAAAATGACCCTTAGTGTTCATTAAAAAATGACGATCATTCCACTTGGGACCTGTGGAATGGTACATTAGCTTATTTGTTTTAGTTTAAATATTTGTCATGTATTGTTGTTTTTCTGACATGTTCCACATCCTGGAGGACCTCCTCACTACGGATCAATTGGAATGAAAGTAAATCTAATCTAATCTAATCTAATCTATGGGTTCTATGACGTCCCCTTCTAAATCGAGTAACGTTTCAATGGAAACGACAAGATTTTCTTTTGGGATACGTGTATCTCATAAAAAAGCACTATTTCATCTTTACTGCATCCCTCGCTCCCTCACATTGACGAATTAACACAGAAATTGCGTCGCTATCAAATACTATTGGTTTTATGCCTTCTCCTTCCAAATCGAGTAACGTTCTATGGATACGACAGGAATTTCTATTGGGATACGAGTATTTCTATTCCGATGCACTATTCCTTTTTTACTGCATCCCACGCTCCCTCGCATTGACGAAATAACACAGAAATTTTTAGCTATGATTACCATGTGTTCTATGAATTCTGCTTGAAAATCGAGTAATGTTTCTATGGAAACGACAAGATTTTTTTTGGGATACGAGTAACAGATTTCCGAGCCACTATTCCAGGCTTACTGCATCCCTGGCTCCCTCACTTTGACGAATAGGCACAGAAATTGCGTCGCTATGAAATACTATGGGTTCTAAGACTTCTCCTTCTAAATCGAGTATCGTTTCTATGGAAACGTCAAGATTTCCTTTTGGGATTCGAGTATCTCCTTTCCGAAGCACTATTCCTTCGTTATTGCATCCCTCGCTCACTCACATTGACGAATTAATACAAAGATTCCGTCGCTATGAAATACTATAGGCTCTATGACTTCCCCTTGTTAATCGAGCAACGTTTCTATGGTAACGACAGGATTTTCTTTTGGGATACGACCATCTCCTTTCCGATGCTCTATTCCTTCTTTACTGCATCCCTCGCTCCCTCACACTGCCGAATTGACACAGAAATTGCGTCGCCATGAAATAATATGGGTTCTGTGTCTTCTCCTTATAAATCGAGTACCGTTAATATGGAAACGACAGGATTTTCTTTTGGTATGTGAGTATCTCCTTTCCGATCCACCATTCCTTCTTTACTGCATCCCTCGCTCCCTCACGTTGACGAATTAACACAGAAATTGCGTCCCTAAGAAATACTAAGGGTTCTATGACACTTCCTTCTAAATCAAGTAACGTTTCTATGGATACGAAAGGATTTTCTTTTGGGATACGAGTACATCCTTTCTGATGCATTATCCCTTCTTTACTGCATCCCTCGCTCCCTCACATTGAAGATTTAACTCAGAAATTGCGTCGCTATGAAATACTATGCTTTCTGTGACTTCTCCTTCTAAATCGAGTAATGTTTCTATGGAAAAGACAGGATTTTTTTTGGGTTACGTGTAACAGCTTTCCGAGCCACTATTCCAGTCTTACTGCATCCCTCGCTCCTTCACTTTCACGAATAAACACAGATATTGCGTCGCAAAGAAATTCTATGGGTTCAATGACATCTCCTTCTAAATCGAGAAACGATTCAATGGAATCGACAGGATTTTCTTTTGGGATACGAGTTTCTCCTTTCCGATGCACTATTCTTTCTTTACTGCATCCCTCGCTCCCTCACACTGCCGAATTGACACAGAAATTACGTCGCCATGAATTACTATGTGTTCTGTGTCTTCTCCTTATAAATCGAGTAACGTTAATATGGAAACGACAGGATTTTCTTTTGGTATGTGAGTATCTCCTTTCCGATCCACTATTCCTTCTTTACTGCATCCCTCGCTCCCTCACATTGCCGAATTAACACAGAAATTGCGTCGCTATGAAATATTATTGGTTATGTGATTTCTCCTTCTAAATCGAGTAACGTTTCTATGGAAACGACAGGATTTTCTTTTGGGATACATCTCTTTCCGACGCACTATTGCTTCTTTACTGCGTCCCTCGCTCCCTCACATTGACGAATAAGCACAGAAGTTTCGTCCCCCCCCCCCCCCATGAACCATGGACCTTGCCGTTGGTGGGGAGGCTTGCGTGCCTCAGCGATACAGATAGCCGTACCGTATGTGCAATCACAATGGAGGGGTATCTGTTGAGAGGCCAGACAAACGTGTGGTTCCTGAAGAGGGGCAGCAGCCTTTTCAGTAGTTGCAAAGGCAACAGTCTGGATGATTGACTGATCTGGCCTTGTAACAATAACCAAAACGGCCTTGCTGTGCTGGTACTGCGAACGGCTGAAAGCAAGCGGAAACTACAGCCGTAATTTTTCCCAAGGGCATGCAGGTTTTCTGTATGATTATATGATGATGGCGTCCTCTTGGGTAAAATATTCCGGAGGTAAAACAGTCCCCCATTTAAATCTCCGGGCGGGGACTACTCAAGAGTATATCGTTATCAGGAGAAAGAAAACTGGCGTTCTACGGATCGGAGCGTGGAATGTCAGATCCCTTAATTGGGCAGGTAGGTTAGAAAATTTAAAAAGGGAAATGGATAGGTTGAAGTTAGATATAGTGGGAATTAGTGAAGTTCGGTGGCAGGAGGAACAAGACTTCTGGTCAGGTGACTACTGGGTTATAAACACAAAATCAAATAGGGGTAATGTAGGAGTAGGTTTAATCATGAATAGGAAAATAGGAATGCGGGTAAGCTACTACAAACAGCATAGTGAACGCATTATTGTGGCCAAGATAGATACGAAGCCCACACCTGCTACAGTAGTACAAGTTTATATGCCAACTAGCTCTGCAGATGACGAAGAAATTGAAGAAATGTATGATGAAATAAAAGAAATTATTCAGATTGTGAAGGGAGACGAAAATTTAATAGTCATGGGTGGCTGGAATTCGAGTGTAGGAAAAGGGAGAGAAGGAAACATAGTAGGTGAATATGGATTGGGGGACAGATATGAAAGAGGAAGCCGCCTTGTAGAATTTTGCACAGAGCACAACATAATCATAACTAACACTTGGTTTAAGAATCATGAAAGAAGGTTGTATACATGGAGGAACCCTAGAGATACTAAAAGGTATCAGATAGATTATATAATGGTAAGACAGAGATTTAGGAACCAGGTTTTAAATTGTTAGACATTTCCAGGGGCAGATGTGGATTCTGACCACAATCTATTGGATATGACCTGTAGATTAAAACTGAAGAAACTGCAAAAAGGTTGGAATTTAAGGAGATGGGTCCTGGATAAACTAAAAGAACCAGAGGTTGTACAGAGATTCAGGGAGAGCATAAGGGAGCAATTGACAGGAATGGGGGAAATAAATACAGTAGAAGAAGAATGGGTAGCTTTGAGGGATGAAGTAGTGAAGGCAGCAGAGGATCAAGTAAGTAAAAAGACGAGGGCTAGTAGAAATCCTTGGGTAACAGAGGAAATACTGAATTTAATTGATGAAAGGAGAAAATATAAAAATGCAGTAAGTGAAACAGGCAAGAAGGAATACAAACGTCTCAAAAATGAGATCGACAGGAAGTGCAAAATGGCTAAGCAGGGATGGCTAGAGGACAAATGTAAGGATGTAGAGGCCTATCTCACTAGGGGTAAGATAGATACCGCCTACAAGAAAATTAAAGAGACCTTTGGAGATAAGAGAACGACTTGTATGAATATCAAGAGCTCAGATGGAAACCCAGTTCTAAGCAAAGAAGGGAAAGCAGAAAGGTGGAAGGAGTATATAGAGGGTCTATACAAGGGCGATGTACTTGAGGACAATATTATGGAAATGGAAGAGGTTGTAGATGAAGATGAAATGGGAGATACGATACTGCGTGAAGAGTTTGACAGAGCACTGAAAGACCTGAGTCGAAACAAGGCCCCCCGGGGTAGACAATATTCCATTGGAACTACTGACGGCCGTGGGAGAGCCAGTCCTGACAAAACTCTACCATCTGGTGAGCAAGATGTATGAAACAGGCGAAATACCCTCAGACTTCAAGAAGAATATAATAATTCCAATCCCAAAGAAAGCAGGTGTTGACAGATGTGAAAATTACCGAACTATCAGCTTAATAAGTCACAGCTGCAAAATACTAACACGAATTCTTTACAGACAAATGGAAAAACTAGTAGAAGCCAACCTCGGGGAAGATCAGTTTGGATTCCGTAGAAACACTGGAACATGTGAGGCAATACTGACCTTACGACTTATCTTAGAAGAAAGATTAAGGAAAGGCAAACCAACGTTTCTAGCATTTGTAGACTTAGAGAAAGCTTTTGACAATGTTGACTGGAATACTCTCTTTCAAATTCTAAAGGTGGCAGGGGTAAAATACAGGGAGCGAAAGGCTATTTACGATTTGTACAGAAACCAGATGGCAGTTATAAGAGTTGAGGGACATGAAAGGGAAGCAGTGGTTGGGAAGGGAGTAAGACAGTGTTGTAGCCTCTCCCCGATGTTGTTCAATATGTATATTGCGCAAGCAGTAAAGGAAACAAAAGAAAAATTAGGAGTAGGTATTAAAATTCATCGAGAAGAAATAAAAAATTTGAGGTTCGCCGAAGACATTGTAATTCTGTCAGAGACAGCAAAGGACTTGGAAGAGCAGTTGAATGGAATGGACAGTGTCTTGAAAGGAGGATATAAGATGAACATCAACAAAAGCAAAACAAGGATAATGGAATGTAGTCTAATTAAGTCGGGTGATGCTGAGGGAATTAGATTAGGAAATGAGGCACTTAAAGTAGTAAAGGAGTTTTGCTATTTGGGGAGCAAAATAACTGATGATGGTCGAAGTAGAGAGGATATAAAATGTAGACTGGCAATGGCAAGGAAAGCGTTTCTGAAGAAGAGAAACTTGTTAACATCCAGTATTGATTTAAGTGTCAGGAAGTCATTTCTGAAAGTATTCGTATGGAGTGTAGCCATGTATGGAAGTGAAACATGGACGATAAACAGTTTGGAAAAGAAGAGAACAGAAGCTTTCGAAATGTGGTGCTACAGAAGAATGCTGAAGATTAGATGGGTAGATCACATATCTAATGAGGAAGTACTGAATAGGATTGGGGAGAAGAGAAGTTTGTGGCACAACTTGACCAGAAGAAGGGATTGCTTGGTAGGACATGTTCTGGGGCATCAAGGGTTCACCAATTTAGTATTGGAGGGCAGCGTGGAGAGTAAAAATCGTAGAGGGAGACCAAGAGATGAATACACTAAGCAGATTCAGAAGGATGTAGGTTGCAGTAGGTACTGGGAGATGAAAAAGCTTGCACAGGATAGAGTAGCATGGAGAGCTGCATCAAACCAGTCTCAGGACTGAAGACCACAACAACAACAACATGAAATACTGTGGGTTCTATGACCTTTCCTCCTAAATCGAGTAACGTTTCTTTGGATACGACAGGATTTTCTTTTGGGATACGAATATCTCCTTTCCGATGCACTATTCCTTCTTTACCGCATCCCTCGCTCCCTCACACAGACGAATTAGCAAAGATTTTGCGTCGCTATGAAATACTATGGGTTCTATGACATCTCCTTCTAAATCGAGTAACGTCTCAATGGAAACGACAGGATTTTCTTTTGGGATCCGAGTATCTCCTTTCCGATGCACTATTCCTTCTTTACTGCATCCCTCGCTCCCTCACATTGACGAATAAGCACAGAAATTGCGTCGCTATGAAATACTTTGGGTTCTATGACTTCTCCTTCTAAATCGAGTAACGTTTCTATGCAAACGACAGGATTTTCTTTTTCTTTTGGGATACGAGTATCTCCATTCGATATACTATTCCTTCTTTACTGCGTCCTTCGCTCCCTCACATTGACATTTAAGCACAGAAGTTGCGTCGCTATGAAATGCTATGGGTTCTATGACTTCACCTTCTAAATCGAGTAATGTTTCTATGGAAACGACAAGATTTTCTTTTGGCATTCGAGTATCTCCTTTCCGATGCACTATTCCTTCTTTACTGCATCCCTCGCTCCCTCACATTGACGATTTAACTCAGATATTGCGTCGCAATGAAATACTATGGGTTCTATGACATCTCCTTCTAAATCGAGTAACGTTTCTATGGAATCGACAGGATTTCCTCTTGGGATACGAGTATCTCCTTTCCGATGTACTATTCCTTCTTTACTGCATCCCTCGCTCCCTCACATTGACGAATTAACACTGAATTTGCGTCACTATGAATTACTATGTGTCCTATGACTTCTCACTTTAAATCGAGTAACATTTCTATGGATAAGACAGGATTTCCTTTTGGGATACGACTATCTCCTTTCCGACGCCCTATTCCTCCTTTACCGCATCCCTCGCTCCCTCACACAGACGAATTAGCAAATATTTTGCGTCGCTATCAAATACTATGGGTTTTATGCCTTCTCCTTCCAAATCGAGTAACGTTCTATGGAAACGATATTAATTTCTATTGGGATACGATTATCTCAATTCCGATGCACTATTCCTTTTTTACTGCATCCCTCGCTCATTCGCATTGACGAATTAACACAGAAATTTGGTCGCTATGAAATACCAGGTGTTCTATGAATTCTGCTTCTAAATCGAGTAATGTTTCTATGGAAGCGACAGTATTTTTTTTTTTTGGGATACGAGTAATAGCTTTCAGAGCCACTATTCCAGTCTTACTGCATCCCTCGCTCCCTTACATTGACGAATTAATACAGATATTGCGTCGCAATGAGATACTATGGGTTCAATGACATCTCCTTCTAAATCGAGTAACGTTTCTATGCAATCGAAAGGATTTCCTTTTGGGATACGAGTATCTCCTTTCCGATGCACTATTCCTTCTTTACTGCATCCCTCGCTCCCTCACATTGACGAATTAACACAGAAATTGCGTCGCTATGAAATACTATGGGTTCTGTGTCGTCTTCTTCTACATCGAGTAACGTTTCTATGGAAACGACAGGATTTTCTCTCGTGTTACGACTATCTCCTATCCGATGCACTATTCCTTCTTTACTGCATCCCTCGCTCCTTCACAGTAACGTATAAACACAGAAATTGCGTCGCTATGAAATACTATGGCTTCTATGACTTCTTCTTCAATATCGGGTAATCGGGTATCGTTTCTACGGAAACAACAAGATATTCTTTTGGGATACGAGTATCTCCTTTCCGATGCACTATTCCTTCCTTACAGCATCCCTCGCTCCCTCACATTGACGAATTAAAACAGAAATTGCGTCACTATGAATTACTATGTGTTGTATGACTTCTCACTCTAAATCGAGTAACATTTCTAAGGATACGACAGAATTTTCTTTTGGGATACGACTATCTCCTTTCCGACGCCCTATTCCTTCATTACTGATCCCTGGATCCCTCACGTTGTCGAATTAACACAGAAATTGAGTCGCTATGAGGTACTATGGGTTATATGACTTCTCCTTCTAAATTGAGTAACGTTTCTATAGAAACGACAGGATTTTCTTTTCGGATACGAGTATCTCCTTTCCGATGCAATATTCCTTCATTACTGCATCCCTCGCTCCCTCACATTGACGAATAAGCAGAAAAATTGCGTCGCTATGAAATACTATGGGTTCTATGACTTCTCCTTCTAAATCGAGTAACGTTTCTGTGCAAACGACAGGATTTTGTTTTGGGACACGAGTATCTCCATTCGATGAACTACTCCTTCTTTACTGCATCCATCGCTCCCTCACATTGACGAATAAGCACAGAAATTGCGTCGCTATGAAATACTATGGCTTCTATGACATCTCCTTCTAAAGCGAGTAACGTTTCTATGGAAACGACAAGATCTTCTTTTCGGATACGACCATCTCCTTTCCGATGCACTATTATTTCTGTACTGCATCCCTCGTTCCCACACATTGATGAATTAACACAGAAATTGCGTCGCTATCAAATACTATGGGTTTTATGCCTTCTCCTTCCAAATCGAGTAACATTCTATGGAAACGACAGGAATTTCTATTGGCATACGAGCATCGCAATTCCGATGCACTATTCCTTTCTTACTGCTACCTTCTCTCCCTCGCATTGACGAATTAACACCGAAATTTCGTCGCTATGAAATTCCATGTGTTCTATGACTTCTGCTTCTAAATCGAGTTTTGTTTCCATGGAAACGACAGGATTTTTCAGGGATACGAGTAACAGCTTTCCGAGCCACTATTCCAGTCTTACTGCATCCCTCGCTCCCTCACTTAGACGAATTAACACAGATATTGCGTCGCTATGAAATACTATGTGTTCTATGACTTCTCCTTCAATATCGGGTAGCTTTTCTATGGAAACGACAAGATTTTCTCTTGGGATACGTGTATCTCCTTTCCGATGCACTATTCCTTCCTTACAGCATCCCTCGCTACCTCACATTGACGAATTAAAACAGAAATTGCGTCACTATGAAATACTATGTGTTCTACGACTTATCCCTCTAAATCGAGTAACATTTCTATGGAAACGACAGGATTTTCTTTAGGGATACGAGTATCTCCTTTCCGATGCACTATTCTTTACTTACCGCATCCCTCGCTCCCTCACACAGAGGAATTACTACAGATATTGCGTCGCTATGAAATACTATGGGTTCTATGACATCTCCTTCTAAATCGAGTAACGTTTCAATGGATACGACAGGATTTTCTTTTGGGATCCGTGCAACTCCTTTCCGATGCACTATTCCTTCTTTACTGCATCCCTCGCTCCCTCACATTGACGAATTAACACAGAAATTGCGTCGCTATCAAATACTATGGGTTTTATGGCTTCTCCTTCCAAATCCAGTACGTTCTTTGGAAATGATATGAATTTCCATTGGGATACGAGTATCTCAATTCCGATGCACTATACCTTTTGTACTGCATCCCTCGCTTCATCGCATTGACGAATTAACACAGAAATATCGTCGCTATTAAATACCAGGTGTTTCTATGAATTCTGCTTCTAAGTCGAGTAATGTTTCTATGGAAACGACAGGATTTTTTTTGGATTCGAGTAACAGCTTTCCGAGCCACTATTCCAGTCTTACTGCATCCCTCGCTCCCTCACATTGACGAATTAACACAGATATTGCGTCGCAAAGAAATACTATGGGTTCAATGACATCTCCTTCTAAATCGTGTAACGTTTCTATGGAATCGACAGGATTTTCTTTTGGGATACGAGTATCTCCTTTCCGATGCACTATTCCTTTTTTACTGCATCCCTCGCTCCCTCACATTGACGAATTAACACAGAAATTGCGTCGCTATGAAATACGATCGGTTCTATGACTTCTCTTTCTAAATCGAGTAACGTTTCAATGGAAACGACAGGATCCTCTTTTCGGATACGACCATCTCCTTTCCGATGCACTATTCCTTCTGTACTGCATCCCTCGCTCCCTAACATTGAAGAAGTAACTCACAAACTGCGTCGCTATGAAATACTACGGGTTCTATGACTTCTACTTCCAAATCAAGTAACGTTCTATGGAAACGACAGGAATTTCAATTGGGATTCGAGTATCTCAATTCCGAGGCACTATTCCTTCATTACTGCATCCCTTGCTCCCTCACATTGACGAATTAACACAGAGATTACGTCGCTATCAAATACTATGGGTTTTATGCCTTCTCCTTCCAAATCGAGTAACGTTATATGGGAACGACAGGAATTTCTATTGGGATACGAGTGTCTCAATTACAATGCACTATTCCTCTTTTACTGCATCCATCGCTCCCTCGCATTGACGAATTAACACAGAAATTTCGTCGCTATGAAATTCCATGTGTTCTATGACTTCTGCTTCTAAATCGAGTTTTGTTTCCATGGAAACGACAGGATATCTTTTTGTGATACGAGTAACAGCTTTCCAAGCCACTATTCCAGTCTTACTGCATCCCTCGCTCCCTCACTTAGACGAATTAACACAGATATTGCGTCGCAATGAAATACTATGGGTTCAATGACATCTCCTTCTAAATCGTGTAACGTTTCTTGTTGTGTCGGTAGCTAGGCCGACACCGTGAAGTTGAGATGGCTGAAAAGGCAAGCTAGACTAACGCAGACGGGCATGATGTACTGGAACAGGATACGTAATTAATGTTAGGAAGAAAAGTACGGAGCAGGATTAATACTTATCTTTAATATCATTGTGGTACATCGATCTTGACGATACACAGGAGACTTTAAGTACAATCACTGTATGGCTAATGGCGCCTTGTAGTTCGTAGCCATTAACTTAGCTGATGGCTATTCTGTCTCTCGGCTAATGAGAGAGAAAGGCTTCGTACATCTGGTCGGTAGCTAGGTTCTCGTACAACTGGGGCGAGTGCTCTCTCGTATCACGAGACCTGCCTTGGTGGTGGCGCTAGGTCTGCGATTACACAGTGGCGACACGCGGGTCCGACATGTACTAAATGGACCGCGGCCGATTTAAGCTACCACCTAGCAAGTGTGGTGTCTGGCGGTGACACCACATTCCTCCCCCGCAAATCGGCGAACGGTCGTGTGATAAGGCTTCCGCCCGCCGTGGGGAGGACCACATGTTGACGTATGCGATGAGGTGGGGAGCCTAACAACAGGCGAGGCTGTGCCACCCGCACCCGGCCATTCGGTCCGAGGGGAGCTAGGAAACGCCTGAAAAACTAGTCCAGGGTGCACGTCAACATGCGGTGTATGCGCCCGTAAAGAGACAGGAGGGACCGAAGGATCAACCTCCATTGCGTCGGGGTAGCCGACGCGCGATGACGTCATGTGGTCCGGAGCGGGCGGGAGTTCCATGGCGGAGGACAGCTGGTCACGGGAAGCGATCGGCGGCGCGTGACCCTGGGAGGCGCTTGGCGGCTGCAACGAAGCGTCGAATGCGGGCGGCGCCGGCGGGAGAACAAGCGGCGGCGGCGGCGGCTGCTGCTGCTGCGGCGGCGGCGGCGCGTCGCCATGGGGCAAAATGGAAGGCATCGTCGGTAACACCTGGGGATGAGGCGAGCCAGTAGATGGGTCCCCAGGGCGCTGACCAGACGGCACCGTCGCTGAAAGCAGACGGGGAGCGGCAGAACCCGAGCGACGACAGAGGCGCAGCTGATTGAGATGCCGACGCACCTCACCAGAGGCCCCCAAAACCAAATACATCGCGCGGCCGAGGCAGCGAAGAATGCGCCCTGCGAGCCAACGCCGTGAACCTCGATAGTTGCGATAAAATACAACGTCGCCTGGAGCAAAAGCAGGAGTCTGCCGCTGCACAGGAACCTGATGCGGCAGATGCAGCAAAGACATCAAGGTGCGATGAGGACGACCGTGGAGCAACTCAGCCGGCGAGCGACCATCTCGGGGCTGAGAGCGATACGATGACAAAAAGAGCAACAATGCGGCCTCCCGAGAATGCGACTCTTTCAATTTCAACATCTGTGACTTGAAAGTCCGGACCAATCGTTCAGCGGCACCGTTGGACTGAGGCGAAAACGGCGCGGATGTCAGATGTTGAATACCATTGGCCTGGCAGAATGACTGAAATTCTGCGGACATGAATTGTGGGCCATTGTCGGAAACAATAGTCTGCGGAAGACCTTCAATGCAAAAGATAGCAGACAACGCTTGGATGGTGGCGGAGGACGTCGTGGAAGACATCCGAACAACAAAAGGAAAATTATTGAAGGCATCTACCAGAACCAAACATCGAGCATTCCAGAATGGACCAGCAAAATCGATGTGCAAGCGTTGCCAAGGGGAAGTGGCTCTTGGCCATGCAAAGACTTTCCGCGGCGGTGCTGATTGTTGTTCGGCACACGCCGGGCACGAAGAACACATATTCGTAATCGCAGCATCGATTCCGAACCAAGTACAGTGCTGACGAGCAAGTTGTTTCGTTCGCACTATACCCCAATGTCCTTGGTGAAGAAGCCGTAAAACAGAGGACTGTAACGAACGTGGGACCACGACTCTGGACTGATCATTATCAGAACGCAACAACAAAACACCACGTCGGACAAAAAGTCTCTCCATGTGAGCAAAAAATTGGCGAACCAACGGATCCTCGATCCGAGACTTTGACAAAGGCCATTGCGTAGCAACAAAACGTAAAACAGAAGCAAGGACAGGGTCAGCAGCTGTGGCTGTAGCGACACGACGAAAATCAATCGGAAACGATTCGACCACTTCATCGGTTTCCGAATCAATGAACATGCAAGCAAGTTCGGAAGAATCGAATGCTTTATCCTCAGCAACAGGCAAACGGGACAACGCATCGGCGTTTCCGTGCTTAGCAGTGGACCGATACAAGATATCGTAGCGCTACTGCGAGAGGAAAATAGACCAGCGAATGAATTTCTGCGCTGTACGTGGAGGTACAGGCTTGGTCGGATGAAAAAGCGATGTCAAAGGTTTGTGGTCTGTGATGATGGTAAAGTGACGACCATACAAGAAATCATGGAACTTAGTAACACCAAACACAAGAGCCAAAGCTTCTTTCTCTATCTGTGAATAATTTCGTTGCGCAGACGAGAGCAATTTGGACGCAAAGGCAATAGGGCGATCATGGGAGCCAACTTTGTGCGCAAGCACAGCACCGATCCAGAAATCCGATGCATCTACCATCAACAAAAGGGGTTTCTGGGGATCGAATGGCGTAAGGCAAGTATTAGAAAGCAACGCCGATTTCAACTGGCGAAAGGCGCGTTCACATTCCGTCGTCCAGACGAACGGAACACCTTTACGGCGTAAGCGATGAAGCGGAGCTGAAATGGAAGAGGCATTGCGCACATATTTATTGTAATAATTAATTTTACCCAACACACTCTGTAGCTGTTTCACATTTTGAGGGGAAGGCAATTCTTGTATGGCACGGAGGTGCTCTGGACTCGGATGTATGCCTTGGGCATTAATGACATGTCCCAGGTATGGTAAGTCACGAGCAAAAAACACACATTTGTCCTTCCTCAAGCGAAGACCATTTTGCCGCAAGACCTGAAATAATGTTCGTAAGTTCGCAAGATGATCTTCTTCTGTCTGTCCGGAGATCACTATATCGTCCAGATAGTTTGCTGCAGTAGGGACCGACGCACAAATAGTTTGTAAATATTGCTGAAACAAGGCAGGGGCGGATGCACACCCGAATGGCAGTCTTTTGAAGCGGTACAATCCAAGATGCGTGTTAACCACCAATACGCGCTGGGATTCGTCGTCCACCGGTATTTGCAAGTACGCATCGGCTAGGTCCAACTTTGAAAAATATTTTCCCGGGCACAGTTTAGCAAAAAGATCTTCCGGGCGGGGCAAAGGAAAAGTAGCAGTCACTAGCTGTGGATTCACTGTGGCCTTGAAGTCCACGCCAGGTCTCAATTTTCTGGAAGGTTTTGGCAAAATTACTAAAGGTGAGGCCCAGAGAGAAGCTTGCACACGTTCAAGTACACCCTGTGATTCGAGATCGTGTAACGTTCTTGCGACCTCATCAAGCAATGCGTGGGGAACATTGCGCGCCCTGAAAAATTTCGGTTGCGCGTTTACCTTCAGTTCTAAATCTGCTTCATAGTTTTTAGCGCAACCTAAGCCCGGTGCAAAAATGTCTGCAAATTCGTCACACAGCCGAGAAACACTGTCTGTAGGCACAGTCTGATTCACTGATAGGACCTGATTTACAATAGACATGTTAAACAACTGAAATAAATCTAGACCAAACAAGTTCACTGCAGAAGAAGAACGAAGAACGTAAAATGACACATGTTTTGTTTGTCCCTTGTATGTTGCAAGAAGGCTGCACTGTCCTAACACAGGAATTTTCTGTCCGGAATATGTAGTTAGCGTAACATTTGCGGAACGCAACGGAGGTTTGCCCAGTTGTTTGTACGTGTCGTGATTGAGCAATGAAACTGCAGCTCCGGTATCAAGCTGGAATGGTATCACTTTGCCTTCAAAGTCTAAGTCCACAAAAAGTTTATTGTCCTGCTGACGACAAGAGCGACTGTTTTGTGCAATTGGAACAGACACTGGTACAGAATCACTTGCTAATTGACGTGATTTCCGGCGACGTCGACGCACAGTTTTAGTGGGACGAACACAGTCACTGTTAGAGAAAGTGTCACTGGACGAAGCGGAATTAACGACATGAATGTCCATAGGCGAAGGTCCACGAGCCTGAGTGTCCTTGGTTCGATTCCGGCGCGAAGCAAAGGGCCTGGAATGATTGTGATTGTCTGATCTGAGCTTCGTCTGGCAAACACGTTGAACATGTCCTTTCTTATTGCAGAAAAGCAAATAGCTTGGCGTGACGGGCAATGTTCACGCGAATGTCTAGTAGCACACCGCGGGCACGATTTCATTACATTTGTGGGCTGGCGCGGCACACGTGGCGTAGCGCGCGGCGGCAGCTGTGCGGACGTGCGCGAGGCCCGGTTACCAGGCCGCGCAGCGCGTCCAGCGGGCCGGTTAATGTTACACACGGCTGGCGAAGTTTCAAAAGATTCCTGAGCACAGTCAAGTGTGTCCTGTCTATCCAATATGTCTATCACTTGTTGAAGGGAGGGATTAACTAGTTTCAAAATTTGCTCCCGTATGCGAACATCAGAAACGTTCTGTGCAATTGCATCACGCACCATTGTATCTGAATAAGAAAGACCACAGTCACATTCAAAGGCACAGTCCCTAGTAAGTCCTTGCAATGTTGCTACCCACTCCCTATTAGTTTGACCGGCCGTACGTTTTGTACGAAAGAACGTATACCGTTTTGCAACCACATTAACTGTGTCTTTGAAATAGGCATCTAATGCAGACAAAATTTCCTCGTAGGACAGAGTTGCTACGTCTCGTCGGGGAAACAATTTCACTATCACACGGTATGTGGACACACCGACACAAGAAAGCAAAAACGGCTGCCGCTCTTTACCTTGAATTCTGTAGGCTGCTAGATGAAAGTTGAACTGGCGAGACCACTCGTGCCAGGTCTCATCGGCTGCCACGTATGGCCGAAAGGGAGGTGCAACAGCGTTTAGTGGCAGCGGTAGCGAAGAAGCGGCGGCGGCCGCATCGGTGTGCAGCGCACGTTGACCCTGGACGAGCTGTCCAAGGGCATCCATTAACGCCTGCGTCTGCTGATTCTGCAAGCGATAAAATTCGGACAGTACATCTGGAGAATGTGGCGAAGCCATGACACAATTAAATGTAAGCAATCAGAAAGAACACATCCCATCCTCGTCGCCAATGTTGTGTCGGTAGCTGGGCCGACACCGTGAAGTTGAGATGGCTGAAAAGGCAAGCTAGACTAACGCAGACGGGCGTGATGTACTGGAACAGGATACGTAATTAATGTTAGGAAGAAAAGTACGGAGCAGGATTAATACTTATCTTTAATATCATTGTGGTACATCGATCTTGACGATACACAGGAGACTTTAAGTACAATCACTGTATGGCTAATGGCGCCTTGCTAGTTCGTAGCCATTAACTTAGCTGATGGCTATTCTGTCTCTTGGCTAATGAGAGAGAAAGGCTTCGTACATCTGGTCGGTAGCTAGGTTCTCGTACAACTGGGGCGAGTGCTCTCTCGTATCACGAGACCTGCCTTGGTGGTGGCGCTAGGTCTGCGATTACACAGTGGCGACACGCGGGTCCGACATGTACTAAATGGACCGCGGCCGATTTAAGCTACCACCTAGCAAGTGTGGTGTCTGGCGGTGACACCACATTTCTATGGAATCGACAGGATTCTCTTTTGGGATACGAGTATCTCCTTTCCGATGCACTATTGCTTCTTTACTGCATCCCTCGCACCTTCGCATTAACGTATAAACACAGAAATTGCGTCGCTATGAAATACTATGGGTTCTATGACTTCTCCTTCAATATCGGGTATCGTTTCTATGGAAACGACAAGATTTTCTTTTGGGATACGAGTATCTCCTTTACGATGCACTATTCCTTCTTAACTGCATCCCTGGCTCCCTCACTTTGACGAATAAGCACAGAAATTGCGTCGCTATGAAATACTATGGGTTCTAAGACTTCTAAATCGAGTATCGTTTCTATGGAAACGACAAGGTTTCCTTTTGGGATTCGAGTATCTCCTTTCCGAAGGTTTATTCCTTCTTTACTGCATCCCTCGCTCCCTCACGTTAACGAATTAACACAGAAATTTCGTCCCTAAGAAATACTAAGGGTTCTATGACACTTCCTTCTAAATCAAGTAACGTTTCTATGGATACGAAAGGATTTTCTTTTGGGATACCAGCATCTCCTTTCTGATGCACTATACCTACTTTACTGCATCCCTCGCTCCCTCACATTGAAGATTTAACTCAGAAATTGCGTCGCTATGAAATACTATGGGTTCTGTGACTTCTCCTTGTAAATCGAGTACTGTTTATATGGAAACGACAGGATTTTTTTTTGGGATACGAGTAACAGCGTTCCGAGCCACTATTCCAGTCTTCCTGCATCCCTCGCTCCCTCACTTTGACGAATAAACACAGATATTGCATCGCAATGACATTCTATGGGTTCTATGATATCTCCTTCTAAATCGAGTAACGTTTCTGTGGAAACGACAGTATTTTTTTTGATATACGACAATCGCCTTTCCGATGCAGTATTCCATTTTAAACGCATCCCTCGCTCCCTCACATTGACGAATTAATACAGAGATTACGTCGCTATTAAATACTATGGGTTCTACAACTTGTCCTTCAAAATCGAGTAACGATTCTATAGAACCAACAGAATTTTCTTTTGGGATACGACTATCTCTTTCCGATGCACTATTCCTTCTTTACTGCAACCCTCGCTCCCTCACATTAACGAATGAACACAGAAATTGCGTCGCTATAAAATACTATGGGTTCTATGACTTCTCCTTCTAAATCGAGCAACATTTCTATGGAAACGACAGGATTTTCTTTTGGGATACGAGTATCTCCGTTCGATGCACTACTCCTTCTTTACTGCATCCGTCGCTCCCTCACATTGACAAATATGCACAGAAATTGCGTCGCTAAGAAATTACTATGGGTTCTTTGACTCCTCCTTCTAAATCGAGTAACCTTTCTATGCAAACGACAGGATTTTCTTTTGGGATACGAGTATCTCCGTTCGATGCACTATTCCTTCTTTACTGCATCCCTCGCTCCCTCACATTGACGAATATGCACAGAAATTGCGTCGCTATGAATTACTATGGGTTCTATGACCTCTCCTTCTAATTCGAGTAACGTTTCTATGGGAACGACAAGATTTCCTTTTGGGATTCGAGTATCTCCTTTCCGATGCACTATTCCTTCTTTACTGCATCCCTCGCACCCTCACATTGACGAATTAACACAGAGATTCCGTCGCTTTGAAATACTATGGGCTCTATGTCTTCCTCTTCTCAATCGAGTAGCGTTTGTATGGTATCGACAGGATTTTCTTTTGGGTTACGACCATCTCCTTTCCGATACACTATTCCTTCTTTACTGCATCCCTCGCTCCCTCACACTGCCGTATTGACACAGAAATTTCGTCGCTATGAAATACTATGGGTTCTGTGTCTTCTCCTTATAAATCAAGTAACGTTAATATGGAAACGACTGGATTTTCTTTTTGGTATACGAGTATCTCCTTTCCGATGCACTATTCCTTCTTTACTGCATCCCTAGCTCCCTCACATTGACGAATAAACACAGATATTGCGTCCCTATGAAATACTAAGGGTTCTATGACACTTCTTTCTAAATCAAGTAACGTTTCTATGGATACGTCAGGATTTTCTTTTGGGATACGAGTATCTCCTTTCTGATGCACTATCCCTTCGTTACTGCATCCCTCGCTCCCTCACATTGAAGATTTAACACAGAAATTGCGTCGCTATGAAATACTATGTGTTCTGTGACTTCTCCTTCTAAATCGGGTAATGTTTCTTGGAAAAGACAGGATTTTTTTTGGGATACGTGTAACAGCTTTCCGAGCCACTATTCCAGTCTTACTGCATTCCTCGCTCCCTGACTTTGACGAATAAACACAGATATTGCGTCGCAATGAAATATTATGTGTTCAATGACTTCTCCTTCTAAAAAGAGAAACGATTCTATGGAAACAACAGGATTTTATTTTGGGATACGAGTATCTCCTTTCCGATGCACTATTCCTTCTTTACTGCATCCCTCGCTCCCTCACACTGCCGAATTGACACAGACATTACGTCGCTATGAAATTTAATGGGTTCTGTGACTTCTCCTTCTAAATCGAGTAATGTTACTATGGAAACGACAGGATTCTTCTTGGGATACGAGTAAGAGCTTTCCGAGCCACTATTCCAGTCTTCCTTTATCCCTCGCTCTCTCACTTTGACGAATAAACACAGATATTGCGTCGCAATGAAATACTGTGGGTTCTATGACATCTCCTTCTAAATCGAGTAACGTTTCTATGGAATCGACTAAATTTTCTTTTGGGACACGAGTATCTTCTTTCCGATGCACTATTCCTTCCTTACTGCATCCCTCGGTCCCTCACATTGACGAATTAACACAGAAATTGCGTCGCTATGAAATACTATGTGTTCTGTGACTTCTCTTTCTAAATCGAGTAACGTTTCTATGGAAACGACAGGATTTTCTTACGGGTTACGACTATCTCCTATCCGATGCACCATTCCTTCTTTACTGCATCCATCGCTCCGTCACATTAACGTATAAAGACAGAAATTGCGTCGCTATGAAATACTTTGGGTTCTATGACTTCTCCTTCTAAACCGAGTAACGTTTCTATGCAAACGACAAGATTTTCTTTTGGGATACGAGTGTCTCCATTCGATACACTATTCCTTCTTTACTGCATCCCTCGCTCCCTCACATTGACGAATAAGCACAGAAATTGCGTCGCTATGAAATACTATGGTTTCTATGACTTCTCCTTCTACATCGAGTAACGTCTCTATGGAAACGACAAGATTTCCTTTTGGGATTCGAGTTTCTCCTTTCCGATGCACTATTCCTTCTTTACTGCATGCCTCGCTCCCTCACATTGACGAATTAACACAGAGATTCCGTCGCTATCAAATACTATGGGCTGTTTGACTTTCCCTTCTTAATTGAGTAACGTTTCTATGGAATCGACAGGATTTTCTTTTGGGATACGAGTATCTCCTTTCCGATGCACTATTCCTTCTTTACTGCTTCCCTCGCTCCCTCACATTGACGAATAAGCACAGAAATTGCGTCGCTATGAAATACTATGGGTTCTATGGCTTCCCTTTCTAAATCGAGTAACGTTTCTATACAAACGACAGGATTTTCTTTTGGGATACGAGCATCTCCATTCGATACACTATTCCTTCTTTACTGCATCCATCGCTCCCTCACATTGACGAATAAGCACAGAAATTGCGTCGCCATGATATACTATGGGTTCTATGATGTCTCCTTCTAAATCGAGTAACGTTTCTATAGAATCGACAGGATGTTCTTTTGGAATACGAGTAACTCAATTCCGATGCACTGTTCCCTTTTTGCTGCATCCCTCGCTCTCTCACACTGCCGAATTAACACAGAAATAGCGTCGCTATGGATTATTACGGGTTCTGCGTCATCTCCTTCTAAATCGAGTAA
Organism: Schistocerca piceifrons; assembly: GCF_021461385.2. NCBI lineage: Eukaryota > Metazoa > Arthropoda > Insecta > Orthoptera > Acrididae > Schistocerca > Schistocerca piceifrons. Next base: position 130,836 of record NW_025728274.1, read on the forward strand.
CGTTTCTATGAAAACGAGAGTATTTTCTTTTGGGACACGACTATCGCCTTTCCGTTGCACTATTCCTTACTTACTGCATTCCTCGTTACCCTAAATTGACGAATTAACACAGATATTGCGTCGCAATGGAATACTATGGGTTCTATGCCATCTCCTTCTAAATCGAGTAACGTTTCTATTTAATCGACAGGATTTTCTTTTGGGTACGAGTATCTCCTTTCCGATGCACTATTCCTTCTTTACCGCATCCCTCGCTCCCTTACATTGACGAGTTAACACAGAAATAGCGTCGCTATGGAAAATTATGGGTTCTATGACTTCTCCTTCTAAATCGAGTAACGTTTCTGTGGAAACGACAGGATTTTCTTTTGGGATACGACTATCGCCTTTCCGATGCAGTATTCCTTTTTTACTGCATCCCTCGCTCCCTCACATTAACGGATTAACACAGAAATTGCGTCGCTATGACGTACAATGGGTTCTATGACTTCTCCTTCTAAATCGAGTAACGTTTCTATGGAAACGACAAGATTTCCTTTTGGGATTCGAGTATTTCCTTTCCGATGCACTATTCCTTCTTTACTGCTTCCCTCGCTCTCTCACATTGACGAATTAACACAGAGATTCCGTCGCTATGAAATACTATGTGCTCTATGACTTCCCCTTCTTAACGAGTAACGTTTGTATGGTAACGACAGGATTTTCTCTTGGGATACGAACATCTCCTTTCCGATGCACTATTCCTTCTTTACTGCATCCCTCGCTCCCTCACACTGCCGAATTGACACAGAATTTGCCTCGCTATGAAATTCTATGGGTTCTGTGTCCTCTCCTTATAAATCGAGTAACGTTAATATGGAAACGACAGGATTTTCTTTTGGTATGCGAGTATCTCTTTTCCGATGCACTATTCCCAATTTACTGCATCCCTCGCTCCCACACATTGACGAATTAACACAGAAATTGTATCCCTATGTAATACTAAGGGTTCTATGACACTTCCTTCTAAGTCAAGTAACGTTTCTATGGATACGAACGGATTTTCGTTTGGGATACGAGTATCTCCTTTCTGATGCACTATCCCTTCTTTACTGCATCCCTCGCTCGCTCACATTGAAGATTTAACACAGAAATTGCGTCGCTATGAAATACTATGGATTCTGTGACTTTTCCTTCTGAATCGAGTAATGTTTCAATGGAAAGAAAGGATTTTTTTTATGGATTCGAGTAACATCTTTCCGAGCCACTATTCCAGTCTTTCTGCATCCCTCGCTCCCTCACTTTGACGAATAAACACAGATATTGCGTCGCAATGAAATATTATGGGTTCAGTGACTTCTCCTTCTAAATCGAGAAACGATTCTATGGAATCGACAGGATTTTCTTTTGGGATACGAGTATCTCCTTTCCGGTGCACTAATCCTTCTTTACTGCATCCCTCGCTCCCTCACACTGCCGAATGGACACAGACATTACGTCGCTATGGAATACTATGGGTTCTGTGACTTATCCTTCTAAATCGAGTAATGTTACTTTGGAAACGACAGGATTCTTTTTGGGATACGAGCAACAGCTTTCCGAGCCACTATTCCAGGCTTACTGCATCCCTCGCTCCCTCACTTTGACGAATAAGCACAGAAATTTCGTCGCTATGAAATCCTATGGGTTCTATGACTTCTCCTTCTAAATCGAGTAACGTTTCTATGCAAATGACAGGATATTCTTTTGGGATACGAGTATCTCCGTTCGATGCACTACTCCTTCTTTACTGCGTCCCTCGCTCCCTCACATTGACGAATAAGCACAGAAATTGCGTCGCTATGAAATACTATGGGTAATATGACTTCTCCTTCTAAATCGAGTAACGTTTCTATGTTAACGACAAGATTTTCTTTTGGGATACGAGTATCTCCTATATGAAGCACTATTCCATCTTTACTGCATCCCTCGCTCCCTCACATTGACGAATTAACACAGAAATTGCGTCGCTATGAAATACTATGGGTTCTATGACTTCTCCTTCTACATCGAGTAACGTCTCTATTGAAACGACAAGATTTCCTTTTGGGATTCGAGTATCTCCTTTCCGATGCACTATTCCTTCTTTACTGCATCCGTCGCTCCATCACATTCACGAATTAAGACAGAAATTGCGCCGCTATCAAATACTAATGGTTTTTTGCCTTCTCCTTCCAAATCGAGTTACGTTCTATGGAAACGACAGGAATTTCTATTGGGATACGAGTATCGCCTTTCCGATGCAGTATTCCTTTTTTACTGCATCCCTCGCTCCCTCACATTAACGGATTAACACAGAAATTGCGTCGCTATGACGTACAATGGGTTCTATGACTTCTCCTTCTAAATCGAGTAACGTTTCTATGGAAACGACAAGATTTCTTTTTGGGATTCGAGTATTTCCTTTCCGATGCACTATTCCTTCTTTACTGCTTCCCTCGCTCCCTCACATTGACGAATTAACACAGAGATTCCGTCGCTATGAAATACTATGTGCTCTATGACTTCCCCTTCTTAACGAGTAACGTTTGTATGGTAACGACAGGATTTTCTCTTGGGATACGACCATCTCCTTTCCGATGCACTATTCCTTTTTCACTGCATCCCTCGCTCCCTCGCATTGACGAATTAACTCAGAAATTTTTAGCTACGAAATACCATGCTTGTAAATCGAGTAATGTTTCTATGGAAACGACAGGATTTTTTTTTGGGATACGAGTAACACCTTTCCGAGCCACTTCTCCAGTCTTACTGCATCCCTCGCTCACTCACATTGACGAATTAACACAGATATTGCGTCGCAATGGAATACTATGGGTTCAATGACATCTCCTTCTAAATCGAGTAACGTTTCAATGGTATCGACAGGATTTTCTTTTGGGATACGAGTATCTCCTTTCCGATGCACTATTGCTTCTTTACTGCATCCCTCGCTCCCTCACATTGACGAATAAGCACGGAAATTGCGTCGCTACGAAATACTATGGGTTCTATGACTTCTCCTTCTACATCGAGTAACGTCTCTATGGAAACGACAAGATTTCCTTTTGGGATTCGAGTATCTCCTTTCCGATGCACTATTCCTTCTTTACTGCATGCCTCGCTCCCTCACATTGACGAATTAACACAGAGATTCCGTCGCTATCAAATACTATGGGCTCTATGACTTCCCCTTCTTCATTGAGTAAGGTTTCTATGGTAACTACAGGATTTTCTTTCTGGATACGACCACCTCCATTCCGATGCACTATTCCATCTTTACTGCATCTCTCGCTACCTCACACTGCCGAATTGACACTGAAATTGCGTCGCTATGAAATACTATGGGTATTGTGACTTCTCCTTCTAAATCGAGTAATGTTTCTATGGAAACGGCAGGATTTTTATTGGGATACGAGTAACAGCTTTCCGAGCCACTATTCCAGTCTTACTGCATCCCTCGCTCCCTCACATTGACGAATAAGCACAGAAATTGCGTCGCTATGAAATACTATGGTTTCTATGACTTCTCCTTCTACATCGAGTAACGTCTCTATGGAAACGACAAGATTTCCTTTTGGGATTCGAGTTTCTCCTTTCCGATGCACTATTCCTTCTTTACTGCATGCCTCGCTCCCTCACATTGACGAATTAACACAGAGATTCCGTCGCTATCAAATACTATGGGCTGTTTGACTTTCCCTTCTTAATTGAGTAACGTTTCTATGGAATCGACAGGATTTTCTTTTGGGATACGAGTATCTCCTTTCCGATGCACTATTCCTTCTTTACTGCTTCCCTCGCTCCCTCACATTGACGAATAAGCACAGAAATTGCGTCGCTATGAAATACTATGGGTTCTATGGCTTCCCTTTCTAAATCGAGTAACGTTTCTATACAAACGACAGGATTTTCTTTTGGGATACGAGCATCTCCATTCGATACACTATTCCTTCTTTACTGCATCCATCGCTCCCTCACATTGACGAATAAGCACAGAAATTGCGTCGCCATGATATACTATGGGTTCTATGATGTCTCCTTCTAAATCGAGTAACGTTTCTATAGAATCGACAGGATGTTCTTTTGGAATACGAGTAACTCAATTCCGATGCACTGTTCCCTTTTTGCTGCATCCCTCGCTCTCTCACACTGCCGAATTAACACAGAAATAGCGTCGCTATGGATTATTACGGGTTCTGCGTCATCTCCTTCTAAATCGAGTAACGTTTCTATGAAAACGAGAGTATTTTCTTTTGGGACACGACTATCGCCTTTCCGTTGCACTATTCCTTACTTACTGCATTCCTCGTTACCCTAAATTGACGAATTAACACAGATATTGCGTCGCAATGGAATACTATGGGTTCTATGCCATCTCCTTCTAAATCGAGTAACGTTTCTATTTAATCGACAGGATTTTCTTTTGGGTACGAGTATCTCCTTTCCGATGCACTATTCCTTCTTTACCGCATCCCTCGCTCCCTTACATTGACGAGTTAACACAGAAATAGCGTCGCTATGGAAAATTATGGGTTCTATGACTTCTCCTTCTAAATCGAGTAACGTTTCTGTGGAAACGACAGGATTTTCTTTTGGGATACGACTATCGCCTTTCCGATGCAGTATTCCTTTTTTACTGCATCCCTCGCTCCCTCACATTAACGGATTAACACAGAAATTGCGTCGCTATGACGTACAATGGGTTCTATGACTTCTCCTTCTAAATCGAGTAACGTTTCTATGGAAACGACAAGATTTCCTTTTGGGATTCGAGTATTTCCTTTCCGATGCACTATTCCTTCTTTACTGCTTCCCTCGCTCTCTCACATTGACGAATTAACACAGAGATTCCGTCGCTATGAAATACTATGTGCTCTATGACTTCCCCTTCTTAACGAGTAACGTTTGTATGGTAACGACAGGATTTTCTCTTGGGATACGAACATCTCCTTTCCGATGCACTATTCCTTCTTTACTGCATCCCTCGCTCCCTCACACTGCCGAATTGACACAGAATTTGCCTCGCTATGAAATTCTATGGGTTCTGTGTCCTCTCCTTATAAATCGAGTAACGTTAATATGGAAACGACAGGATTTTCTTTTGGTATGCGAGTATCTCTTTTCCGATGCACTATTCCCAATTTACTGCATCCCTCGCTCCCACACATTGACGAATTAACACAGAAATTGTATCCCTATGTAATACTAAGGGTTCTATGACACTTCCTTCTAAGTCAAGTAACGTTTCTATGGATACGAACGGATTTTCGTTTGGGATACGAGTATCTCCTTTCTGATGCACTATCCCTTCTTTACTGCATCCCTCGCTCGCTCACATTGAAGATTTAACACAGAAATTGCGTCGCTATGAAATACTATGGATTCTGTGACTTTTCCTTCTGAATCGAGTAATGTTTCAATGGAAAGAAAGGATTTTTTTTATGGATTCGAGTAACATCTTTCCGAGCCACTATTCCAGTCTTTCTGCATCCCTCGCTCCCTCACTTTGACGAATAAACACAGATATTGCGTCGCAATGAAATATTATGGGTTCAGTGACTTCTCCTTCTAAATCGAGAAACGATTCTATGGAATCGACAGGATTTTCTTTTGGGATACGAGTATCTCCTTTCCGGTGCACTAATCCTTCTTTACTGCATCCCTCGCTCCCTCACACTGCCGAATGGACACAGACATTACGTCGCTATGGAATACTATGGGTTCTGTGACTTATCCTTCTAAATCGAGTAATGTTACTTTGGAAACGACAGGATTCTTTTTGGGATACGAGCAACAGCTTTCTGAGCCACTATTCCAGGCTTACTGCATCCCTCGCTCCCTCACTTTGACGAATAAGCACAGAAATTTCGTCGCTATGAAATCCTATGGGTTCTATGACTTCTCCTTCTAAATCGAGTAACGTTTCTATGCAAATGACAGGATATTCTTTTGGGATACGAGTATCTCCGTTCGATGCACTACTCCTTCTTTACTGCGTCCCTCGCTCCCTCACATTGACGAATAAGCACAGAAATTGCGTCGCTATGAAATACTATGGGTAATATGACTTCTCCTTCTAAATCGAGTAACGTTTCTATGTTAACGACAAGATTTTCTTTTGGGATACGAGTATCTCCTATATGAAGCACTATTCCATCTTTACTGCATCCCTCGCTCCCTCACATTGACGAATTAACACAGAAATTGCGTCGCTATGAAATACTATGGGTTCTATGACTTCTCCTTCTACATCGAGTAACGTCTCTATTGAAACGACAAGATTTCCTTTTGGGATTCGAGTATCTCCTTTCCGATGCACTATTCCTTCTTTACTGCATCCGTCGCTCCATCACATTCACGAATTAAGACAGAAATTGCGCCGCTATCAAATACTAATGGTTTTTTGCCTTCTCCTTCCAAATCGAGTTACGTTCTATGGAAACGACAGGAATTTCTATTGGGATACGAGTATCGCCTTTCCGATGCAGTATTCCTTTTTTACTGCATCCCTCGCTCCCTCACATTAACGGATTAACACAGAAATTGCGTCGCTATGACGTACAATGGGTTCTATGACTTCTCCTTCTAAATCGAGTAACGTTTCTATGGAAACGACAAGATTTCTTTTTGGGATTCGAGTATTTCCTTTCCGATGCACTATTCCTTCTTTACTGCTTCCCTCGCTCCCTCACATTGACGAATTAACACAGAGATTCCGTCGCTATGAAATACTATGTGCTCTATGACTTCCCCTTCTTAACGAGTAACGTTTGTATGGTAACGACAGGATTTTCTCTTGGGATACGACCATCTCCTTTCCGATGCACTATTCCTTTTTCACTGCATCCCTCGCTCCCTCGCATTGACGAATTAACTCAGAAATTTTTAGCTACGAAATACCATGCTTGTAAATCGAGTAATGTTTCTATGGAAACGACAGGATTTTTTTTTGGGATACGAGTAACACCTTTCCGAGCCACTTCTCCAGTCTTACTGCATCCCTCGCTCACTCACATTGACGAATTAACACAGATATTGCGTCGCAATGGAATACTATGGGTTCAATGACATCTCCTTCTAAATCGAGTAACGTTTCAATGGTATCGACAGGATTTTCTTTTGGGATACGAGTATCTCCTTTCCGATGCACTATTGCTTCTTTACTGCATCCCTCGCTCCCTCACATTGACGAATAAGCACGGAAATTGCGTCGCTACGAAATACTATGGGTTCTATGACTTCTCCTTCTACATCGAGTAACGTCTCTATGGAAACGACAAGATTTCCTTTTGGGATTCGAGTATCTCCTTTCCGATGCACTATTCCTTCTTTACTGCATGCCTCGCTCCCTCACATTGACGAATTAACACAGAGATTCCGTCGCTATCAAATACTATGGGCTCTATGACTTCCCCTTCTTCATTGAGTAAGGTTTCTATGGTAACTACAGGATTTTCTTTCTGGATACGACCACCTCCATTCCGATGCACTATTCCATCTTTACTGCATCTCTCGCTACCTCACACTGCCGAATTGACACTGAAATTGCGTCGCTATGAAATACTATGGGTATTGTGACTTCTCCTTCTAAATCGAGTAATGTTTCTATGGAAACGGCAGGATTTTTATTGGGATACGAGTAACAGCTTTCCGAGCCACTATTCCAGTCTTACTGCATCCCTTGCTCCTTCACTTTGGCGAATAAACACAGATATTGCGTCGCAATGGAATACTATGGGTTCTATGACTTCTCCTTCTAAATCGAGTAACGTTTCTATTTATTCGACAGGATTTTCTTTTGGAATACGAGTATCTCCTTTCCGATGCGCTATTCCTTCTTTACTGCATCCCTCGCTCCCTCACATTTACGAATAAGCACAGAAATTGCGTCGCTACGAAATACTATGGGTTCTATGACTTCTCCTTCTACATCGAGTAACGTCTCTATGGAAACGACAAGATTTCCTTTTGGGATTCGAGTATCTCCTTTCCGAAGCACTATTCCTTCTTTACCGCATCCCTCGCTCCCTCACACAGACGAATTAACAAAGATTTTGCGTCGTTATGAAATACTATGTGTTCTATGACATCTCCTTCTAAATCGAGTAACGTCTTAATGGCAACGACAGGATTTTCTTTTGGGATCCGAGTATCTCCTTTCCGATGCACTATTCCTTCTTTACTGCATCCCTCGCTCTCTCACATTGACGAATAAGCACAGAAATTGCGTCGCTATGAAATACTATGGGTTCTATGTCTTCCCCTTCTAAATCCAGTAACGTTTCTATGCAAACGACAGGATTTTCTTTTGGGATACGAGTATCTCCATTCGATACACTATTCCTTCTTTACTGCATCCATCGCTCCCTCACATTGACGAATAAGCACAGAAATTGCGTCGCCATGAAATACTATGGGTTCTATGACGTCTCCTTCTAAGTCGAGTAACGTTTCTATAGAAACGACAGGATTTTCTTTTGGAATACGAGTATCTGAATTCTGATGCACTATTCCCTTTTTACTGCATCCCTCGCTCCCTCACACTGCCGAATTAACACAGAAATTGCGTCGCTATGGATTATTATGGGTTCTGCGTCATCTCCTTCTAAATCGAGTAACGTTTCTATGGAAACGAGAGTATTTTCTTTTGGGATACGACTATCGCCTTTCCGATGCACTATTCCTTATTTACTGCATTCCTCGTTACCCTAAATTGACGAATTAACACAGATATTGCGTCGCAATGGAATACTATGGTTTCTATGACATCTCCTTCTAAATCGAGTAATGTTTCTATTTAATCGACAGGATTTTCTTTTGGGTTACGAGTATCTCCATTCGATACACTATTCCTTCTTTACTGCGTCCCTCGCTCCCTCACATTGACGAATAAGCACAGAAATTGCGTCGCTATGAAATACTATTGGTTCTGTGGTTCCTCGTTCTAAATCGAGTAACGTTTCTATGGAAACGACAGGATTTTCTTTTGGATACATCCCTTTCCGATGCACTATTCCTTCTTTACTGCTTCCCTCGCTCCCTAACATTGACGAATAAGCACAGAAATTGCGTCCCCCCCCCCCCCACGAACCGTGGACCTTGCCGTTGGTGGGGAGGCTTGCGTGCCTCAGCGATACAGATAGCCGTACAGTAGGTGCAATCACAACGGAGGGGTATCTGTTGAGAGGCCAGACAAACGTGTGGTTTCTGAAGAGGGGCAGCAGCCTTTTCAGTAGTTGCAAGGGCAACAGTCTGGATGATTGACTGATCTGTCCTTGTAACAATAACCAAAACGGCCTTGCTGTGCTTTTACTGCGAACGGCTGAGAGCAAGGGGAAACTACAGCCGTAATTTTTCCCAAGGGCATGCAGCTTTGCTGTAAGATTACATGATGATGGCGTTCTCTTGGGTAAAATATTCCGGAGGTAAAACAGTCCCCATTCGGATCTTCGGGCAGGGACTACTCAAGAGGATGTCGTTATCAGGAGAAAGAAAACTGGTGTTCTACGGATTGGAGCGTGGAATGTCAGATCCCTTAATCGGGCAGGTAGGTTAGAAACTTTAAAAAGGGAAATGGATAGGTTGAAGTTAGATATAGTGGGAATTAGTGAAGTTCGGTGGCAGGAAGAACAAGACTTCTGGTCAGTTGACTACTGGGTTATAAACACAAAATCAAATAGAGGTAATGCAGGAGTAGGTTTAATAATGAATAGGAAAATAGGAATGCGGGTAAGCTACTACAAACAGCATAGTGAACGCATTATTGTGGCCAAGATAGATACGAAGACCACACCTACTACAGTAGTACAAGTTTATATGCCAACTAGCTCTGCAGATGACGAAGAAATTGAAGAAATGTATGATGAAATAAAAGAAATTATTCAGATTGTGAAGGGAGACGAAAATTTAATAGTCATGCGTGACTGGAATTCGAGTGTAGGAAAAGGGAGAGAAGGAAACATAGTAGGTGAATATGGATTGGGGGACAGAAATGAAAGAGGAAGCCGCCTTGTAGAATTTTGCACAGAGCACAACATAATCATAACTAACACTTGGTTTAAGAATCATGAAAGAAGGTTGTATACATGGAGGAACCCTGGAGATACTAAAAGGTATCAGATAGATTATATAATGGTAAGACAGAGATTTAGGAACCAGGTTTTAAATTGTAAGACATTTCCAGGGGCAGATGTGGATTCTGACCACAATCTATTGGTTATGACCTCTAGATTACAACTGAAGAAACTGCAAAAAGGTGGGAATTTAAGGAGATGGGTCCTGGATAAACTAAAAGAACCAGAGGTTGTACAGAGGTTCAGGGAGAGCATAAGGGAGCAATTGACAGGAATGGGGGAAATAAATACAGTAGAAGAAGAATGGGTAGCTTTGAGGGATGAAGTAGTGAAGGCAGCAGAGGATCAAGTAGGTAAAAAGACGAGGGCTAGTAGAAATCATTGGGTAACAGAAGAAATACTGAATTTAATTGACGAAAGGTGAAAATATAAAAATGCAGTAAGTGAAACAGGCAAAAAGGAATACAAACGTCTCAAAAATGAGATCGACAGGAAGTGCAAAATGGCTAAGCAGGGATGGCTAGAGGACAAATGTAAGGATGTAGAGGCCTATCTCACTAGGGGTAAGATAGATACCGCCTACAGGAAAATTAAAGAGACCTTTGGAGATAAGAGAACCACTTGTATGAATATCACGAGCTCAGATGGAAACCCAGTTCTAAGCAAAGAAGGGAAAGCAGAAAGGTGGAAGGAGTATATAGAGGGTCTATACAAGGGCGATGTACTTGAGGACAATGTTATGGAAATGGAAGAGGTTGCAGATGAAGATGAAATGGGAGATACGATACTGTGTGAAGAGTTTGACAGAGCACTGAAAGACCTGAGTCGAAACAAGGCCCCCCCGGGTAGACAATATTCCATTGGAACTACTGACGGCCGTGGGAGAGCCAGTCCTGACAAAACTCTACCATCTGGTGAGCAAGATGTATGAAACAGGCGAAATACCCTCAGACTTCAAGAAGAATATAATATTTCCAATCCCAAAGATAGCAGGTGTTGACAGATGTGAAAATTACCGAACTATCAGCTTAATAAGTCACAGCTTCAAAATACTAACACGAATTCTTTACAGACGAATGGAAAAACTAGTAGAAGCCAACCTCGGGGAAGATCAGTTTGGATTCCGTAGAAACACTGGAACATGTGAGGCAATACTGACCTTACGACTTATCTTAGAAGAAAGATTAAGGAAAGGCAAACCAACGTTTCTAGCATTTGTAGACTTAGAGAAAGCTTTTGACAATGTTGACTGGAATACTCTATTTCAAATTCTAAAGGTGGCAGGGGTAAAATACAGGGAGCGAAAGGCTATTTACGATTTGTACAGAAACCAGATGGCAGTTATAAGAGTTGAGGGACATGAAAGGGAAGCAGTGGTTGGGAAGGGAGTAAGACAGTGTTGTAGCCTCTCCCCGATGTTGTTCAATATGTATATTGAGCAAGCAGTAAAGGAAACAAAAGAAAAACTAGGAGTAGGTATTAAAATTCATCGAGAAGAAATAAAAACTTTGAGGTTCGCCGAAGACATTGTAATTCTGTCAGAGACAGCAAAGGACTTGGAAGAGCAGTTGAATGGAATGGACAGTGTCTTGAAAGGAGGATATAAGATGAACATCAACAAAAGCAAAACAAGGATAATGGAATGTAGTCTAATTAAGTCGGGTGATGCTGAGGGAATTAGATTAGGAAATGAGGCACTTAAAGTAGTAAAGGAGTTTTGCTATTTGGGGAGCAAAATAACTGATGATGGTCGAAGTAGAGAGGATATAAAATGTGGGCTGGCAATGGCAAGGAAAGCGTTTCTAAAGAAGAGAAATTTGTTAACATCCAGTATTGATTTAAGTGTCAGGAAGTCATTTCTGAAAGTATTCGTATGGAGTGTAGCCATGTATGGAAGTGAAACATGGACGATAAATAGTTTGGAAAAGAAGAGAACAGAAGCTATCGAAATGTGGTGCTACATAAGAATGCTGTAGATTAGATGGGTAGATCACATAACTAATGAGGAAGTACTGAATAGGATTGGGGAGAAGAGAAGATTGGGCACAACTTGACCAGAAGGAGCGATCGCTTGGTAGGACATGTTCTGGGGCATCAAGGGATCACCTATTTAGTATTGGAAGGCAGCGAGGAGGGTAAAAATCGTAGAGGGAGACCAAGAGATGAATATACTAAGCAGATTCAGAAGGATGTAGGTTGCAGTAGGTACTGGGAGATGAAAAAGCTTGCACAGGATAGGGTAGCATGGAGAGCTGCATCAGACCAGTCTCAGGACTGAAGACCACAACAACAACAACATGAAATACTATGGGTTCTATGACCTCTCCTAAATCGAGTAACGTTTCTATGGATACGACAGGATTTTCTTTTGGGATACGACTACCTCCATTCCGATGCACTATTCCATCTTTACTGCATCTCTCGCTCCCTCACACTGCCGAATTGACACAGAAATTGCGTCGCTATGAAATACTATGGGTATTGTGGCTTCTCCTTCTAAATCGAGTAATGTTTCTATGGAAACGGCAGGATTTTTATTGGGATACGAGAACATCTTTCCGAGCCACTATTCCAGTCTTACTGCATCCCTCGCTCCCTCACTTTGGCGAATATACACAGATATTGCGTCGCAATGGAATACTATGGGTTCTATGACTTCTCCTTCTAAATCGAGTAACGTTTCTATTTAATCGACAGGATTTTCTTTCGGGATACGAGTATCTCCTTTCCGATGCACTATTCCTTCTTTACCGCATCCCTCGCTCCCTTACATTGACGAGTTAACACAGAAATTGCGTCGCTATGGAAAATTATGTGTTCTATGACCTCTCCTTCTAAATCGAGTAACGTTTCTATGGATAAGACAGGATTTTCTTTTGGGATACGAGTATCTCCTTTCCGATGCACTATTCCTTCTTTACTGCATCCCTCGTCCCTCACATTGACGAATTAACACAGAAATTGCGTCGCTATGAAATACTATTGGTTCTGTGATTTCTCCTTCTAAATCGAGTAACCTTTCTAAGGAAACGACAGGAATTTCTTTTGGGATACGAGTATCTCCATTCGATACACTATTCCATCTTTACTGCGTCCATCGCTCCCTCACATTGACAAATAAGCACAGAAATTGCGTTGCTATGAAATGCTATGGGTTCTATGACTTCTCCTTCTAAATCGAAAACGTTTCTATGGAAACGACAAGATTTACTTTTGGGATTCGAGTATCTCCTTTCCGATGCACTATTCCTTCTTTACTGCATTCCTGGCTCCCTCACATTGACGAATTAACGCAGAAATAGCGTCGCCATGGAATACTATGAGTTCTAAGACTTCTCCTTCTAAAATAAGTAACGTTTCTATGGGAACTACAGGATTTTATTTTGGGATACGAGTACCTCCTTTCCGATGAACTTTTCCTTCCCTACTGCATCCCTCGCTAACTCACATTGACGAATTAACACAGAAATTGCGTCGCCATGGAATACTATGTGTTCTATGACTTCTCCTTCTAAATCGTGTAACGTTTCTATGGAAACGACAACATTTTCTTTTAAGATACGAGTATCTCCTTTCCGATGCACTATTCCTTCTTTACTGCATCCCTCGCTCCCTCAAATTGACGAATAAGCACAGAAATTGCGTCGCTATGAAATACTATGGGTTCTATGACCTCTCCTCCTAAATCAAGTAACGTTTCTACCTATACGACGGGATTTTCGTTTGGCATACGAGTATCTCCTTCCCAATGCGCTTTTCCTTCTTTACTGCATCCCTCGCTTCCTCACATTGACGAATTAACTCAGAAATTGCGTCGCTATGAAATACTATGGGTTCTGTGACTTCTCCTTCTAAATCGAGTAACGTTTTTACGGAAACGACAGGATTTTCTTTTGGGATACATCTCCTTCCGATGCACTATTTCTTGTTTACTGCATCCCTCGCTCCTTCCCATTGACGATTTAACACTGAAATTGCGTTGCCATGAAATACTATGGGTTCTATGACTACTCCACCTAAATCGAGTAACGTTTCTATGGAAACACAAGGATTTTCTGTTGGGAAACGAGTATCTCATTTTCGATGCTCTATTCCTTCTTTACTGCATCCCTCGCTCCCTCACATTGACGAATAAGCACAGAAATTGCGTCGCTATGAAATACTATGGGTTCTATGACCTCTCCTTCTAAATCGAGTTACGTTTCTATGGATACGACATAATTTTCTTTTGGGATACGAGTATCTCCTTTCCGATGCACTATTCCTTCTTTACTGCATCCCTCGTCCCTCACATTGACGAATTAACACAGAAATTGCGTCGCTATGAAATACTATTGGTTCTGTGATTTCTCCTTCTAAATCGAGTAACCTTTCTAACGAAACGACAGGATTTTCTTTTGGGATACATCTCTTTCCGATGCACTATTCCTTCTTTACTACATCCCTCGCTCCCTCACATTGACGAATAAGCACAGAAATTGCGTCGATATGAAATACTATGGGTTTGTGACTTCTCCTTCTAAATCGAGTAACGTTTCTATGGAAACGACAGGATTTTCTTTTGGGATACATCTCCTTCCGATGCGCTATTCATTGTTTTCTGCATCCCTCGCTACCTCACATTGACGAATTAACACATATTGCGTCGCATAGACATACTATGTGTTCTATGACATCTCCTTCTAAATCGTGTAACGTTCTATGGAAACGACCCGAATTTATTTTGGGATACGAGAATCTCCTTTCCGATGCACTATTCCTTCTTTACTGCATCCCTCGCTCCCTCAAATTGACGAATTAGCACAGAAATTGCGTCGTTATGAAATACAATGAGTTCTATGACCTCTCCTTCTTAATCGACTAACGTTTGTATTGAAACGACAGGAATTTCTTTTGGGATACGAGTATGTACTTTCCAATGCACAATTCCTTCTTTACTGCACCCCTCGCTCCCTAACATTGACGAATTAACACAGAAATTGGGTAGCTATGAAATACTATGGGTTCTATGACATCTCGCTCTAAATCTTGTAACGTTTCTACGAAAACGTCAGGATTATCTTTTGGGATACGAGTATCTCCCTACCGATGTACTATTCCTTTTTTACTGCATCCATCGCCTCCTCACACGACCGAATTAACACAGAAATTGCGTCGCTATGAATTATTATGGGTTCTGCCACTTCTCCTTCTAAATCGAGTAACGTTTCTATGGAAACCACGGGATTTTCTTTTGGAATCCGAGTATCTCATTTCCGATGCACTATTCCTTCTTTACTGCATCCCTCGTTCCCTCACATTGACGAATTAGCACAGAAATTGCGTCACTATGAAATACTATGGGTTCTATGACTTCTCCATCTCAATCGAGTAACGTTTCTATGGAAACGACAGTATTTTCTTTTGGGATCCGAGTATCTCCGTTCAGATGCACTATTCCTTCTTTACTGCATCCCTCGTTCCCTCACATTGACGAATTAGCACAGAAATTGCGTCACTATGAAATACTATGGGTTCTATGTCTTCACCTTCCAAATCGAGTAACGTTTCTATGGAAACGACAGGATTTTCTTTTGGGATACGAGTATCTACTTTCCGATGCACTTTTCCTTCATTACTGCATCCCTGGTTTCCCTCACATTGACGAATTAGCACAGAAATTGAGTCGCTATGAAATACTATGGGTTCTATGAATTCTCCTTCTAAGTCGAGTAACGTTTCTATATAAACGACAGGATTTTTTTTTTTGGATACAAGTATCTCCTTTCCGATGCACTATTCCTTCTTTACTGCATCCCTGGCTCCGTCAAATAGACGAATAAGCCCAGTAACTGCGTCGCTATGAAATACTATGTGTTCTATGACCCCTCCTTCTAAATCGAGTAACGTTTCTATGAAAACGAAGAGATTTTTTTTTGGCATACGAGTATCTCCTTTCCGATGCACTATTCCTCCTTTACTGCATCCCTCGCTCCCTCACATTGACGAATTAACACAGAAATAGCGTCGCTATGGAATACTATGCGTTCTATGACTTCTCCTACTAAATCGCGTATCGTTTTGATGGAAACGACAACATTTTCTTTTGGGATACGAGTATCTCCTTTCCGATGCACTATTCCTTCTTTACTGCATCCCTCGCTCCCTCACATGGACGAATTAACACAGAAATTGCGTCACTATGGAATACTATGTGTTCTATGACTTCTCCTTCTAAAACGAGAAATATTTCTATGGAAACAAAAGGTTTTTCTTTTGGGATAGGGCTATCTCCTATCCGATCCACTATTCCTTCATTACTGCATCCCTCGCTCCTTCCCAATGACGAATGAACACAGAAAAAGCGTTGCTCTGAAATACTGTGGGTTCTATGACTTCTCCTTTTAAATCGAGTAACGTTTCTATGGAAACGACAGGATTTTCTTTTGGGATACGAGTATCTACTTTCCGATGCCCTTTTCCTTCATTACTGCATCCCTGGTTTCCCTCAGATTGACGAATTAACACAGAAATTGAGTCGCTATGAAATACTATGGGTTCTATGAATTCTCCTTCTAAGTCGAGTAACGTTTCTATATAAACGACAGGATTTTCTTTTGGGATAAAAGTATCTCCTTTCCGATGCACTATTCCTTCTTTACTGCATCCCTCGCTCCCTCAAATAGACGAATAAGCCCAGTAATTGCGTCGCTATGGAATACTATGTGTTCTATGACCCCTCCTTCTAAATCGAGTAACGTTTCTATGGAAACGAAGAGATTTTTTTTTGGCATACGAGTATCTCCTTTCCGATGCACTGTTCCTTCTTTACTGCATCCCTCGTTCCCTCACATTTACGAATTAACACAGAAATTGCGTCGCTATGAAATACTATGGGTGCTATGACATCTCCTTCTAAATCGAGCAACGTTTCTATGGAAACGAAAGGATTTTCTTTTGGGATACGTGTATGTCCTTTTAGATGCACAATTTCTTCTTTACTGTATCCCTCGCTCCCTCACATCCACGAATGGACACAGATATTGCGTCGCCATGAAATACTATGGGTTCTATGAATTCTCCTTCTCAATCAAGTAACTTTTCTAGGTAAACGACTGGATTCTCTTTAGGGATACGAGTATCTCCTTTCCGTTGCACTATTCCTTCTTTACTGCATCCCTGGCTCCCTCACATTGACGAATTAGCACAGAAATTGCGTCGTTATGAAATGCTATGTGTTCTATTACTTCTGCTTCGAAATCGAGTAATGATTCTATGGAAACGACTAGATTTACTTTAGGGATATGAGTAAGACCTTTCCGAGCCACTATTCCTTCTTTACTGCATCCCTCGCTCCCTCACATTGACGAATTAACAGATATTGCGTCGCTTTGACATACTATGTGTTCTATGACATCTCCTTCTAAATCGTGTAACGTTCTATGGAAACGACCCGATTTTATTTTGGGATACGAGTATCTCCTTTCCGATGCACTAATCCATCTTAACTGCATCCCTGGTTTCCCTCACATTGACGAATTAACACAGAAATTGAGTCGCTATGAGATACTATGGGGATCTATGAATTCTCCTTCTAAGTCGAGTAACGTTTCTATATAAACTACAGGATTTTCTTTTGGGATACAAGTATCTCCTTTCCGATGCAGTATTCCTTCTTTACTACATCCCTCGCTCCCTCACATTGACGAATTAACACAGAAATGGCGTCGCTATGAAATACTATGGGTTATTTCACTTCTCCTTCAAAATCGAGTAATGTTTCTATTTATACGACAGGATTTTCTTTTGGGATACGAGTATCTCCTTTCCGATGCACTATTCCTTCTGTACTGCATGCATCGCTCCCTCACATTCACGAAGTAACTCACAAATTGCGTCGTTATGAAATACAATGGGTTCTATGACATCTCGTTCTAAATCTTGTAACGTTTCTACGAAAACGACAGGATTTTCTTTTGGGGTACGAGTATCTCCCTACCGATGTACTATTCCTTTTTTACTGCATCCCTCGCCTCCTCACACGACCGAATTAACACATAAATTGCGTCGCTATGAATTATTATGGGTGCTGCCACTTCTCCTTCTAAATCGAGTAACGTTTCTATGGAAACCACGGGATTTTCTTTTGGGATCCGAGTATCTCCTTTCCGATGCACTATTCCTTCTTTACTGCATCCCTCGTTCCCTCACATTGACGAATAAGCACAGAAATTGCGTCGCTATGAATTACTATGGGTCTTTGACTTCTCCTTCTAAATCGAGTAACGATTCTATGGAAACGTCATGTTTTTCTTTTGGGAAACGAGTATCTCCATTCCGATGCACTATTCCGTCTTTACTGCATCCCTCGACTACTCACATTGGCGAGTTAGCACAGAAATTGCGTCGCTATGAATGCCTATGGGTTCTATGACTTCTCCTTCTAAATCGAGTAACGTTTCTAATGAAAGGACAGGATTTTCTTTTGGGTTACAAGTATCTCCTTTCCGATGCACTATTCCTACTTTACTGCATTCCTGGCTCTCTCACACTGACGAATAAACACAGAAATTGCGTCGCTATGAAATACTATGGGTTCTATGACTTCTCCTCCCAACTCGAGTAACGTTTCTATGGATACGACAGGATTTTCTTTTGCGATACGACTATCGCCTTTCGGATGCAGTATTCCTTTTTTACTGCATCCCTCGCGTCCTTACATTGACGATTTAAGACAGATTTTGCGTCGCTATGAAATACAATGGGTTCTATGACATCTCCTTCCAACTCGAGTAACGTTTCTATGGAGACGACAGAATTTACTTTTGGGATTCGACTATCCCCTTTCCGATGCTCTATTCCATCTTTACTGCATCCCTCGCTCCCTCACATTGACGAATTAACACAGAAATTGCGTCGCTATGGAATACTATGGGTTCTATGTCTTCACCTTCTAAATCGAGTAACGTTTCTATGGAAACGACAGGATTTTCTTTTGGGTTACGAGTATCTCCTTTCCGATGCACTCTTCCTTCTTTACTGCATCCCTCGCTCCCTGATATTGACGAATAAGCCCAGGAATTGCGTCGCTGTGAAGTACACTCCTGGAAATGGAAAAAAGAACACATTGACACCGGTGTGTCAGACCCACCATACTTGCTCCGGACACTGCGAGAGGGCTGTACAAGCAATGATCACACGCACGGCACAGCGGACACACCAGGAACCGCGGTGTTGGCCGTCGAATGGCGCTAGCTGCGCAGCATTTGTGCACCGCCGCCGTCAGTGTCAGCCAGTTTGCCGTGGCATACGGAGCGCCATCGCAGTCTTTAACACTGGTAGCATGCCGCGACAGCGTGGACGTGAACCGTATGTGCAGTTGACGGACTTTGAGCGAGGACTTATAGTGGGCATGCGGGAGGCCGGGTGGACGTACCGCCGAATTGCTCAACACGTGGGGCGTGAGGTCTCCACAGTACATCGATGTTGTCGCCAATGGTCGGCGGAAGGTGCACGTGCCCGTCGACCTGGGACCGGACCGCAGCGTCGCACGGATGCACGCCAAGACCGTAGGATCCTACGCAGTGCCGTAGGGGACCGCACCGTCACTTTCCAGCAAATTAGGGACACTGTTGCTCCTGGGGTATCGGCGAGGACCATTCGCAACCGTTTCCATGAGGCTGGGCTACGGTCCCGCACACCGTTAGGCCGTCTTCCGCTCACGCCCCAACATCGTGCAGCCCGCCTCCAGTGGTGTCGCGACAGGCGTGAATGAAGGGACGAATGGAGACGTGTCGTCTTCAGCGATGAGAGTCGCTTCTGCCTTGGTGCCAATGATGGTCGTATGCGTGTTTGGCGCCGTGCAGGTGAGCGCCACAATCAGGACTGCATACGACCGAGGCACACAGGGCCAACACCCGGCATCATGGTGTGGGGAGCGATCTCCTACACTGGCCGTACACCACTGGTGATCGTCGAGGGGACACTGAATAGTGCACGGTACATCCAAACCGTCATCGAACCCATCGTTCTACCATTCCTAGACCGGCAAGGGAACTTGCTGTTCCAACAGGACAATGCACGTCCGCATGTATCCCGTGCCACCCAACGTGCTCTAGAAGGTGTAAGTCAACTACCCTGGCCAGCAAGATCTCCGGATCTGTCCCCCATTGAGCATGTTTGGGACTGGATGAAGCGTCGTCTCACGCGGTCTGCACGTCCAGCACGAACGCTGGTCCAACTGAGGCGCCAGGTGGAAATGGCATGGCAAGCCGTTCCACAGGACTACATCCAGCATCTCTACGATCGTCTCCATGGGAGAATAGCAGCCTGCATTGCTGCGAAAGGTGGATATACACTGTACTAGTGCCGACATTGTGCATGCTCTGTTGCCTGTGTCTATGTGCCTGTGGTTCTGTCAGTGTGATCATGTGATGTATCTGACCCCAGGAATGTGTCAATAAAGTTTCCCCTTCCTGGGACAATGAATTCACAGTCTTCTTATTTCAATTTCCAGGAGTGTACTATGTGCTCTACGTCCTCTCCTTCTATGTCTTCACCTTCTAAATCGAGTAACGTTTCTATGGAAACGACGAGATTTTTTTTTTTTTTTGGGATACGAGTATCTCCTTTCCGATGCACTGTTCCTACTTTACTGCATCCCTCGCTCCCTCACATTGACGAATTAACACAGACATTGCGTCGCTATGTAATACTGTGGGTTCCATGACTTCTCTTAAATCGAGAAACATTTCTATGGAAGCGACAGGATTTTCTTTTGGGATACGAGTATCCCCTTACCGATGCACTATTCCTTCCTTACTGCATCCCTCGTTCCTTCACATTGACGATTTAACACAGAAATTGCGTCGCTATGAAATACTATGTGTTCTATGACATCTCCTTCCAACTCGAATAACGTTTCTATGGAGACGACAGAATTTTCTTTTGGGATTCGACTATCCCCTTTCCGATGCTCTGTTCCATCTTTACTGCATCCCTCGCTCCCTCACATTGACGAATTAACACAGAAATAGCGTCGCTATGGAATACTATGCGTTCTATGTCTTCACCTTCTAAATCGAGAAACGTTTCTATGGAAACGACAGGATTTTCTTTTGGGATATGAGTATCTCCTTTCCGATGCACTATTCCATCTTTACTGCATCCCTCGCCCCCTCACATTGACGACTTAACACAGAAATTGCGTCGCTATGAGATACTATGTGTTCTATGACTTCTCCTTCTAAATCGAGTAACGTTGCTATGGAAACGACAGGATTTTCTTTTGGGATATGAGTATCTCCTTTCCGATGCACTATTCCTTCTCTACTGCATCCCTCGCTCCCTCACATAGACGAATTAACACAGAAATTGCGTCGCGATGGAATACTATGGGTTCTGTGACTTCTCCTACTAAATCGCGTATCGTTTTGATGGAAACGACAACATTTCCTTTTGGGATACGAGTATCTCCTTTCCGATGCACTATTCCTTCTTTACTGCATCCCTCGCTCCCTCACATTGGCTAATTAACACAGAAATTGCGCCACTATGTAATACTATTTGTTCTATGACTTCTCCTTCTAAATCGAGAAATATTTCTATGGAAACAAATGGTTTTTCTTTTGGGATACGACTATCTCCTTTCCGATGCACTATTCCTTCTTTACTGCTTCCCTCGCTCCTTCACATTGACGAATGAACACAGAAAAAGCGTCGCTCTGAAATACTGTGGGTTCTATGACTTCTCCTTTTAAATCGAGTAACGTTTCTATGGAAACGACAGGATTTTCTTTTGGGATACGAGTATCTACTTTCCGATGCACTTTTCCTTCATTACTGCATCCCTGGTTTCCCTCACATTGACGAATTAGCACAGAAATTGAGTCGCTATGAAATACTATGGGTTCTATGAATTCCCCTTCTAAGTCGAGTAACGTTTCTATATAAACGACAGGATTTTCTTTTGGGATACAAGTATCTCCTTTCCGATGCACTATTCCTTCTTTACTGCATCCCTCGCTCCCTCAAATAGACGAATAAGCCCAGTAACTGCGTCGCTATGAAATACTATGTGTTCTATGACCCCTCCTTCTAAATCGAGTAACGTTCCTGTGGAAACGAAGAGATTTTTTTTTTGGCATACGAGTATCTCCTTTCCGATGCACTATTCCTTCTTTACTGCATCCCTCGCTCCATCACATTTACGAATTAACACAGAAATTGCGTCGCTATGAAATACTATGGGTGCTATGACATATCCTTCTAAATCGAGCAACGTTTCTATGGAAACGACAGGATTTTCTTTTGGGATACGTGTATGTCCTTTTCGATGCACAATTCCTTCTTTACTGCATCCCTCGCTCCCTCAAATAGACGAATAAGCCCAGTAACTGCGTCGCTATGAAATACTATGTGTTCTATGACCCCTCCTTCTAAATCGAGTAACGTTTCTATGGAAACGAAGATATTTTTTTTTTGGCATACGAGTATCTCCTTTCCGATACACTATTCCTTCTTTACTGCATCCCTGGCTCCCTCAAATTGACGAATTAGCACAGAAATTGCGTCGTTATGAAATGCCATGTGTTCTATTACTTCTGCTTCTAAATCGAGTAATGTTTCTATGGAAACGACTAGATTTTCTTTAGGGATATGAGTAAGACCTTTCCGAGCCACAATTCCTTCTTTACTGCATCCCTCGCTCCCTCACATTGACGAATAAACAGATATTGCGTCGCATTGACATACTATGTGTTGTATGACATCTCTTTCTAAATCGTGTAACGTTCTATGGAAACGACCCGATTTTATTTTGGGATACGAGTATCTCCTTTCCGATGCACTAATCCATCTTAACTGCATCCCTCGCTCCCTCACATTGACGAATTAACACAGAAATAGCGTCGCTATGGAATACTATGCGTTCTATGTCTTCACCTTCTGAATCGAGAAACGTTTCTATAGAAACGACAGGATTTTCTTTTGGGATATGAGTATCTCCTTTCCGATGCACTATTCCTTCTGTACTGCATCCCTCGCCCCCTCACATTGACGACTTAACACAGATGTTGCGTCGCTATGAGATACTATGTGTTCTTTGACTTCTCCTTCTAAATCGAGAAATATTTCTATGGAAACAAAAGGTTTTTCTTTTGGGATACGACTATCTCCTTTCCGCTGCACTATTCCTTCTTTACTGCATCCCTCGCTCCTTCACAGTGACGAATGAACACAGAAAAAGCGTCGCTCTGAAATACTGTGGGTTCCGTGACTTCTCCTTCCAAATCGACTAACGTTTCTCTGCAAACGACAGGATTTTCTATTGGGATACGACTATCTCCATTCCGATGCAGTATTCCTTCTTTACTGCATTCCTGGCTCCCCCACATTGACGAATTAGCACAGAAATTTCGTCGCTATGAAATACTATGGGCTCTATGACTTCTCCTTCTAAATCGAGTAACGTTTCTATGGAATCGAAAGGATTTTCTTTTGGGATACGAGTGTCTCCTTTCCGATGCACTATTCCTTCTTTACTGCATCCCTCACTCCCTCACTTTGACGAATAAGCACAGAAATTGCGTCGCTATGAAATACTATGTGTTCTATCACCTCCCCCTCTAAATCCAGTAACGTTTCTATGGAAACGACAGGATTCTCTTATGGGATACATCTCCTTCCGGTGCACTATTCCTTGTTTACTGCATCCCTCGCCCCTTCACATTGCCGAAGTAACTCACAAATTTCGTCGTTATGAAATACAATGGGTTCTATGACTTCTCCTTCTAAATCGACTAACGTTTCTATTGAAACGACAGGATTTTCTTTTGGGATACGAGTATGTCCTTTCCAATGCACAATTCCTTCTTTACTGCACCCCTCGCTCCCTAACATTGACGAATTAACACAGAAATTGGGTAGCTATGAAATACTATGGGTTCTATGACATCTCGTTCTAAATCTTGTAACGTTTCTACGAAAACGACAGGATTTTCTTTTGGGATACGAGTATCTCCATACCGATGTACTATTTCTTTTTTACTGCATCCCTCGCCTCATCACACGACCGAATTAACAAAGAAATTGCGTCGCTATGGATTATTATGGGTTCTGCCACTTCTCCTTCTAAATCGAGTAACGTTTCTACGGAAACCACGGGTTTTTCTTTTGGGATCCGAGTATCTCCTTTCCGATGCACTATTCCTTCTTTACTGCATCCCTCGTTCCCTCACATTGAAGAATAAGCACAGAAATTGCGTCGCTATGAATTACTATGGGTTCTGTGACTTCTCCTTCTAAATCGAGTAACGATTCTATGGAAACGTCAGGTTTTTCTTTTGGGAGACGAGTATCTCCATTCCGATGCACTATTCCTTCTTTACTGCATCCTTCGCCAACTCACATTGACGAGTTGGCACAGAAATTGCGTCGCTATGAATTACTATGGGTTCTATGACTTCTCCTTCTAAATCGAGTAACGTTTCTATTGAAACGACAGGATTTTCTTTTGGGATACGAGTATGTCCTTTCCAATGCACAATTCCTTCTTTACTGCACGCCTCGCTCCCTAACATTGACGAATTAACACAGAAATTGGGTAGCTATGAAATACTATGGGTTCTATGACATCTCGTTCTAAATCTTGTAACGTTTCTACGAAAACGACAGGATTTTCTTTTGGGATACGAGTATCTCCCTACCGATTTACTATTCCTTTTTTACTGCATCCCTCGCCTCATCACACGACCGAATTAACAAAGAAATTGCGTCGCTATGGATTATTATGGGTTCTGCCACTTCTCCTTCTAAATCGAGTAACGTTTCTACGGAAACCACGGATTTTTCTTTTGGGATCCGAGTATCTCCTTTCCGATGCACTACTCCTTCTTTACCGCATCCCTCATTCCCTCACATTGAAGAAAAAGCACAGAAATTGCGTCGCTATGAAATACTATGGGTTCCATGACTTCTCCTTCTTAATCGACTAACGTTTCTCTGCAAACGACAGGATTTTCTATTGGGATACGACTATCTCCATTCCGATGCAGTATTCCTTCTTTACTGCATTCCTGGCTCTCTCACGATGACGAATAAAAGCAGAAATTGCGTCGCTATGGAATACTATGGGTTCTATGACTTCTCCTTCCAAATCGAGTAACGTTTCTATGGAAACGACTGGATTTTCTTTTGGGATACGAGTATCTACTTTCCGTTGCACTATTCCTTCTTTACTGCATCCCTCGCTCCCTCACATTGACGAATTAAGACAGATTTTGCGTCGCTATGATATACTATTGGTTCTATGACTTCTCCTTCTAAATCGAGTAACGTTTCTATGGAAACGACAGGATTTTCTTTCCGGTTACGACTGTGTGATTTCCGATGCACTATTACTTCTTTAGTGCATCCCTCGCTCCCTCACATTAACGATTAAACACAGAAATTGCGTCGCTATGAAATACTATGAGTTCCATAACTTCTCCTTCTAAATCGAGTAACGTTTTTATATAAACGACAGTATTTTTCCTTTGGGGTTACGAGTATCTCGTTTACGATGCACTATTCCTTGTTTACTGCTTCCCTCGCTCCCTCACATTAACGATTAAACATAGGAATTGCGTCGCTATGAAATACTATGAGTTCCATGACTTCTCCTTCTAAATCTTGTACAGTTTCCACGAAAACGACAGGATTTTCTTTTGGGATACGAGTATCTCCCTACCGATGTACTATTCCATTTTTACTGCATCCTTCGCCCCCTCACACGACCGAATTAACACAGAAGTTGAATCGCTATGGATTATTATGGGATCTACGACTTCTGCTTCTAAATCGAGTAACGTTTCTAAGGAAACCACGGGATTTTCTTTTGGGATCCGAGTATCTCCTTTCCGATGCACTATTCCTTCTTTACTGCATCTTTCGTTCCCTCACATTGGCGAATAAGCACAGAAATTGCGTCGCTAAGAAATACTATAGGTTCTGTGACTTCTTCTTCTAAATCGAGTAACGATTCTATTGAAACGAAAGGATTTTCTTTAGGGTTACGAGTATCTCCTTTCGGATGCAGTATTCCGCCTTTACTGCATCCCTGGCTCCCTCACATTGACGAATTAACTCACAAATTCCGTCGCTATGAAATTCTTTGGGTTCTGTGACATCTCGTTCTAAATCGATTAACGTTTCTATGAAAATGACAGGATTTTATTTTGGGATACCAGTATCTCCATTCCGATGCACTTGTCCTTCTTTACTGCATCCCTGGCGACCTCACATTGACGATTTAGCACAGAAATTGCGTCGCTATGAAATACTATGGATTCTATGACTTCTCCTGCTAAATCGAGTAACGTTTCTATGGAAACGACAGGATTTTCTTTTGGGATACGGTTATCTCCTTTCCGATGCACTATTCCTTCTTACTGCACCCCTCGCTCCCTCACATTGACGAATTACCACAGAAATTGCGTCGCTATGAAATCCTATGTGTTCTATGACATCACCTTCTAAATCGAGTAACGTTTCAATTGAAACGACAGTATTTTCTTTTGGATATGAGTATCTCCTTTCCGATGCGCTATTCCTTCTTTACTGCATTTCTGGCTCCCTCACATTGCCAAATTAACTCAGATATTGCGTAGCTATGGGATACTATGGGTTCTATGACTTCTCCTTCTAACTCGAGTAACGTTTGTATGGAAACGACAGGATTTTCTTTTGGGATACGAGTATCTCATTTCCGATGCACTATTCCATCTTTACTGCATCCCTCGCTCCCTCACATTAACGATTAAACACAGAAATTGCGTCGCTATGAAATACTGTGGGTTCCATGACTTCTCCTTCCAAATCGACTAACGTTTCTCTGCAAACGACAGGATTTTCTATTGGGTTACGACTATCTCCATTCCGATGCAGTATTCCTTATTTACTGCATTCCTGGCTCCCCCACATTGACGAATTAGCACAGAAATTTCGTCGCTATGAAATACTATGGGCTCTATGACTTCTCCTTCTAAATCGAGTAACGTTTCTATTGAATCGACAGGGTTTTCTTTTGGGATACGAGTGTCTCCTTTCCGATGCACTATTCCTTCTTTAGTGCATCCCTCACTCCCTCACTTTGACGAATAAGCACAGAAATTGCGTCGCTATGAAATACTATGTGTTCTATCACCTCCCCCTCTAAATCCAGTAACGTTTCTATGGAAACGACAGGATTTTCTTTTGAGATACGAGTATCTCCTTCCCGATGCCCTATTCCTTCTTTACTGCATCCCTCGCTCCTCACATTGACGAATTAACACAGAAATTGAGTCGCTATGATATACTATGGTCTCTGTCACTTCTACTTTTAAATCGAGTTACGTTGCTATGGAAACGACAGGATTTTCTTATGGGATACATCTCCTTCCGCTGCACTATTCCTTGTTTACTGCATCCCTCGCCACCTCACATTGACGAAGTAACTCACAAATTGCGTCGTTATGAAATACATGGGTTCTATGACTTCTCCTTCTAAATCGACTAACGTTTCTATCGATACGACAGGATTTTCCTTTGGGATACGAGTATCTCCTTTCCGATGCACTATTCCCTGTTTACTGCTTCCCTCATTCCCTCAAATTGACGAATTAACACAGAAATTGGGTAGCTATGAAATACTATGGGTTCTATGACATCTCGTTCTAAATCTTGTAACGTTTCTACGAAAACGACAGGATTTTCTTTTGGGAATCGAGTATCTCCCTACCGATGTACTATTCCTTTTTTTACTGCATCCCTTGCCTCCTCACACGACCGAATTAACACAGAAATTGCGTCGCTATGGATTATTATGGGTTCTGCCACATTTCCTTCTAAATCGAGTAACGTTTGTATGGAAACGAAAGGGTTTTCTTTTGGGATACGAGTATCTCATTTCCGATGCACTATTCCATCTTTACTGCATCCCTCGCTCACTCACATTGTCGAATTAACACAGAAATTGCGTCGCTATGATATACTATGGGTTCTGTGACCTCTCATTCTAAATCGAGTAACGTTTCTATGGAAACGACAGGATTTTCTTTCGGGTTACGACTGTCTGCTTTGCGATGCACTATTCCTTCTTAAGTGCATCCCTCGCTCCCTCACATTAACGATTAAACGCAGAAATTGCGTCGCTATGAAATACTATGGTTTCCACGACTTCTCCTTCTAAATCGAGTAACGTTTCTATGGAAACGACAGTATTTTCCATTGGGATACGAGTATCTCCTTTCCGATGCACTATTCCTTGTTTACTGCTTCCCTCGCTCCCTCACATTGACGAATTAACACAGAAATTGGGTAGCTATGAAATACTATGGGTTCTATGACATCTCGGTCTAAATCATGTAACGTTTCTACGAAAGCGACAGGATTTTCCTTTGGGATACGTGTATCTCCCTACCGATGTACTATTCCTTTTTTACTGTATCCCTCGCCCCCTCACCGAATTAACACTGTAATTGCGTCGCTATGGGTTATTATGTGTTCTGCGACTTCTCCTTCTAAATCGGGCAACAATTCTATGGAAACGACAGGTTTTTCTTTTGGGAAACGTGTATCTCCTTTCCGATGCACTATTCCTTCTTTACTGTATCCCTCGGTCCCTTACATTGACGAATTAACACAGAAATTGCGTCGCTATGAAATACTATGGGTTCTATGACTTCTCCTTCTAAATCGAGTAACGTTTCTATGGAAACGACAGGATTTTCCTTTGGGATACGAGTATCTCCTTTCCGATGCACTATTCCCTGTTTACTGCTTCCCTCATTCCCTCACATTGACGAATTAACACAGAAATTGGGTAGCTATGAAATACTATGGGTTCTATGACATCTCGTTCTAAATCTTGTAACGTTTCTACGAAAACGACAGGATTTTCTTTTGGGAATCGAGTATCTCCCTACCGATATACTATTCCTTTTTTTACTGCATCCCTCGCCTCCTCACAGGACCGAATTAACACAGAAATTGCGTCGCTATGGATTATTATGGGTTCTGCCACTTCTCCTTCTAAATTGAGTAACGTTTCTATGGAAGCCACGGGATTTTCTTTTGGGATCCGAGTATCTCCTTTCCGATGCACTATTCCTTCTTTACTGCATCCCTCGTTCCCTCACATTGACGAATAAGCACAGAAAATGCGTCGCTATGAATTACTATGTGTTCTGTGACTTCTCCTTCTAAATCGAGTAACGATTCTATGGGAACGACAGGTTTTTCTTTTGGGAAACGTGTATCTCCATTCCGATGCACTATTCCTTCTTTACTGCATCCCTCGCCTACTCACATTGACGAACTAGCACAGAAATTGCGTCGCTATGAATTACTATGGGTTCTATGACTTCTCCTTCTAAATCGAGTAACGTTTCTATGGAAACGACAGGATTTTCTTTTCGGATACGAGTATCTCCTTTCCGATGCACTATTCCTTCTTTACTGAATCCCTCGTTCCCTCACTTTGACGAATAATCGCAGAAATTGCGTCGCTATGAAATACTGTGGGTTCCATGACTTCTCCTTCTAAAACGACTAACGTTTCTCTGCAAATGTCAGGATTTTCTATTGGGATACGACTATCTCCTTTCCGATGCAGTATTCCTTCTTTACTGCATCCCTGGCTCCCTCACATTGACGAATTAAAACAGAAATTGCGTCGCTATGGAATACTATGAGTTCTATGACTTCTCCTTCCAAATCGAGTAACGTTTCTATGGAAACGACTGGATTTTCTTTTGGTATACGAGTATCTACTTTCCGTTGCACTATTCCTTCTTTACTGCATCCCTCGCTCCCTCCCACTGACGGATTAAGACAGATTTTGCGTCGCTATGATATACTATGGGTTCTATGACTTCTCCTTCTAAATCGAGTAATGTTTCTATGGAAACGACAGAATTTTCTTTCTGGTTAATAAAAAAAAAAAGAAATTTCTTTATTAAATCCATTAAATGATACATGATAACCCACTACCTGACTACATTAGTGGGTCCTAATAATGATACATAGAAAATGCAGCTATTTATTCTACACTACAGGTATCTTTTTATTATTGTTATTATTATATACTCTAATCTTACCGCTATGAAGCTCTAACTACTTAATTTACGAGGAAACTACGTACTACCTGCAGCGATTACAAGTGTGCCAGTGCTACTATAAACCTACTGGTTGTTGGCCTGGCCCACTGAGCTAATCCCAGTGGGCATGCCCCTGGCACTGGGCTGGCCCTTAACTTGGTGTCGCTGCAGTCTATTCTAAAGTATTATCCTATCTTCTACATCTACTCTAATTATATTAGTCATGATCGGTGTGCGTTTAGTCCGGTATTTTTGTGCCCTCCTCCCTCCTAATCCAGGACAAGGCGGATTCCAGCCGTGAAGCGGCTGGCCAGTCCTTACCCGCCGGTACAATAAGGGTACACTAGTCAAAGTCGGTGAAAGTTTTGGTTTCTAATGGCGATTGTCCCTTAAAAAGTTCTTAATTATCTTTTTTGATATCTCATTTGTGAGTTTGTTTAAGGTATCAAAGGTGTTGTCATGTCTTAATAAGTGGTACGTGTTGTTGTTTGGTAGTTGTTGTCTTAGCTCTTGGGCTACATCATCGAAGAGGTGGCACTCATACACCACATGCTCTGGGGTGCCTTGCACTGCACCACAGTCACACGCTGGTGTTGCCTGCTTCCCAAACCTACATAGGTATGTTGGGTATGGTCCATGTCCAGTAAGAAAGTGCAGCATTCCTCTCGTAGGCGTGAAAAACGTAAGTTTTAATCTTTCTTCTATATCCGGTAGCAACTCGTATGTTCTGCGACCTGTATCCTCGTTGTTCCATTGCTCTTGCCACAGTTCTATCCCTCTCTTTTTGATGGTATATTTGTCCCCTGCGTACACCCGAAGTATCTCCCTAATTTTGTCCCTGTTATCCTTCTTTACCCAGTACCAGGCAGCCTGTTCACGAATTTTTATGTCTAATGGACAGATTCCCATTAGCACTAACAGTGCTCCCCCAGGTGTTGTCCTATAGGCTCCTGCTGAACGTAAAAGCATGTTTCGCTGCACTCTTCTTACGGCCGTGGCAGGCATGACCCTCGTGAGTCTGTGTGCCCAGACTCCTGATCCGTATCCTACTATTGAGGTTAGTATGCTATTGTGGTATAACTTGATTAGATTAGGTGGAAGGTGAAACCGCTTGTGTCCAATTCCGATGAGATTGTTTAATAGAACCAGGGATTTCTGAGATACGGTGTCTATATGTGATGCAAAGTTCCACCTCTCGTCGATGATTACACCCAGGTATCGGGCCTCGCGGCGCCGAAGGACTGGTATGCCATTTATTCTTACCGTGGGGTTTCTGGCCAATTGGCCTTTGAGGAGTAGGTATGTGGATTTGTTGGGTGCAATCGTCATCTTACTTTTATGGCACCACGATGTGAGAATAGTTATGGCTCTGTCCACTTTCGGCTCTAAATCCTCGCGGCTTCCGCCGCCAACCGGCAGGAGGAGGTCGTCAGCGTATGCTATGACCTCTAGCACATCGTCGCAGTTCTTTAGATCTTCAAGTAATGGCTCCATATTAATGTCCCAAAAGAGAGGTCCTAGGACAGAGCCTTGAGGACATCCTTTGGTAACAGTCTTCCTGACTGTGCCGCTAGGGGCCGATATCCAGACCTCCCTGTCTGCACAATAGCTCCTCAGACAGCCATATAGCGGCCCTGGACAGTTCTTCTCCCGCAAGCAGGAAAAGAGTGAGGGCCACAACAGGCTGTCGAAGGCGCCACTGATGTCTACCATGATGCCGACGACATACTTGTGCGGGGTGGAGCCACAGACCTCGGCAGCCAGGGCGATTGCGTCAGACGCAGATCGCCCAGACCGAAAGCCGAATTGCCTGTCACTCATCCCGCACAGCATGCGGTGTGCTGTCAGTCTGTCTCCCAGTAGCCTCTCAAAAAGTTTGCCCAGTACATCTAACAAGCAGATAGGTCTGTACGATTTAATTTCTGTGGGATCTTTGTCTGGACTCTTTTTAATGATAATTATGTTAGCTTTTTTCCATATTTCTGGGAATATCCCGAGTTTCAGACACTCGTTGTATAACTTAGTGAGAGGAGCTACGAGCTGGGGGGCAAGGAATTGCACCACTTCCGCAGTGATGCCGTCTGGGCCAGGAGCTTTTCCCCTTTTTAGGGCCTTGATCTGGGCAGCAACCTCCTCCTCAGAGAAGGGGTAGATTCTGATGTTGTTGTTGTAGTCCCTTTGATCTTCTGTCCTTATTCTTTTTTGTTCGTCTGTCTCATTTTCCTCCACATCGTCAGGCAACAGGACCCAAAGTAGGGCCTCAGCAGTTTCCCGCCACGTGCCCATCATTCGGTCCCCGTCCCTGACGGTGGATAACACCATAGGTGATCTTAACTTCTCTCGAACCAGTTTGTACGGGACTCCCCATGGGTCTGTAGCCAGTTGGCTTTTTACGTAATTTTCCCAACTTCTGAGTGTGACTGCCCTTAACTCCTGTTGGAATTGTTCCTTGCTCTCTCGATAGATCTGCAACCATCTTTGTTTTTCTCTCCAGACGACACTCCGCTGGTAGTACCTCCATGCCCTCCTTACAGCCTGTCGCATCTGTCCCAATTCGTTCGACCATGGTGTGGGGGTGGCCGCTACGGCTCTCCTCCTGGTTGGAACAGCAGCTCGCACCGCCCTGGTGATTGCCTGTACCAGTCCTTTGGCGCATTCTTCCACGTTTTCGTCACCCTCCAGCAATGTCGGAATGTTGCACTCCCTCGCGAGACGGCCCCAGTTAGTCTTGTTGTAGTTAAGCTGCAGCTCCCACGCCATGTCCGAGTGGCACTCCCTTTCCCCAATGATGAATGTAATTAGGTTGTGATCACTGGTGGTTGCTTTATCCCACACTTTCCAGTTGTCAACCTTTGTAGCCAGGTTTGGTGTCACTAAAGTGACGTCAATATTTGTGCCTTCTCCCCCTCCGCCAATATAGGTGGGGGGGTTCCCTTGTTGGTTGGCAACCACTAGTTGCAGTGCCATGATAGTCTCCTCAGCTTTTAACTCCCGATCGTCGTGCGTGCCACTGAACCACAGGGGGGACTTTGCGTTTATGTCTGCCGTTACGAGCATTCTGCGTCCCCGCAATGCCGTGGCAACTTGTGTAAGTAACTCTAAAAACTCGTCTATTCCTCTACCATATTGAAAGTATATATTGCAGATGTAAATCACTCCTGTGGGTGTTTGTAGTTCCACGACATTGCAGTGTTCGCCTGAGAATTGCGCAAGGACTGTGGCTCTAATTGATCTATTAATAATTACAACTGCAGCTTTAGGCTCTATATTAGAGTGTATAATTTGCCAATTGGCAGCCATGAATGGGATCCGTCCCGCGTGGGAGTACGGTTCCTGTAAACAGAGTACATCTAGACTCTTCTCCTCCACCACCCTCCACAGTTCCTGCAAGACTAGTTTACTATTGTGTGTTTATTTGACCCACGTTTAGTTGGCTCACGTGGGTAGTAAGTATGAATGTGTGATTCTGGCCAGTTTTTAGACCAGTCGTGGGCTACTCTGCCATTTGTTATCACTGATTGACAATATAGTTCATCCAAGTTAAACTTCTCATTTCTTCTTTCGAAGACCTTTTTAACCAGTTCTCGCAGGGCTCCGAAGTCGGTGGGGAGATTCATTGTCTTGAGGTGGATTCTGTCTACCGCCTCCATTACTGGAAAGGTGACATCTCTACCATACTCGTGGCCGACACGTACCACGTGTCTCAGTGCAGTTGTGAGGATTGCCGGATCCTCTAGTCTTGATAGCTGCAGAGCATGCTCCAGGTTGGGGTATATTCGTTGGGGATCAATTCCCAGTACACCCCGGGATGGTGAGTCAGAGGGTGGGTTTGAGCTACTCACTTCATTATACTGGACATTTTTGGTGGTTACTACTTCTTCACTGTGTAATTGTGAACTCCCAAGTACAGGATGCCTGTGTGGTCGTGAATGCTCTTGTTTCGACCCAGGTCCCCAGCAAGGAGGAGAGGGAACGTCTTCTTCACATGGGTCAGTCTGTACGCAAACATCTTTCATTATTATCACCAAGGATCGTGGTTGCGTGATTTTTTTGTAAGAATTCTTTGAATTTGTTTGCCCTCAGAGCGTCCCTCAGCCTCTTGCTTGGGGATTTCCTTTTAGGCTTCCTGAGTTCAGGTGTAGCCTCAGCCATAATCAATTCGAGAGATTAGTCTCTGCTCTAGCATCCTGTACGTCGGGCAGTTCCTCCCAGTGGTATTGCATGGTTTCCTTCCCCTTTTGGTACAAGGAATGCAGGTTGCGTTTTTATTGCAGTTTTTTCTTGTATAGTCCTCAGCCCCACACCTGGAGCAGGCCGGCTTCCTTTCACAATGCTTGTGGACGTGGTCTAAATCACCACAGTTGTGGCATCGGGGGACTACTAGATAGTCCCTAACATTAATTGCGTGAAATCCAATATAGATTCTCCCCATAGCGGTAAGTTTTCTCCACATCTTGCCGGAGACCTCGGCCACGTGATGGACAACATCGCGTTCCCGAGGTCCCGTTTTAAAACGCAACTTAAATTCGTTTCTGAATGTTTCCCATTCTATATCTTCAAAATTTTGATTATACATCGTTTCATAGATATCGGTTTCAGTTAATGCCACAGGTACGTCATACAGTATTACCAGAGGATTTCTTTTCTTGGGAGGTTCACATTTAATGGCCTTATTGAGTTTGGAATTATTTAGTATTTTGTCCCTGTCTTCTTCTGTTGCGAGATCTACAGCAACTACATTTTTTGTGGCTTTTACTTTGTTTATTTTTATTTTGTCCCTTGCTGGGTCAATTGTTGTTGTAAAGATCTCCTGTACCTTTTTAATTGTCTGACCAGGCAGGGGTCTTAAAAAGACTGCCGTGTCTGGCCTTTTTGAGATCTTCGCAATTGTTTCTTTAGTTGTTTGGGCTATTGTGGCGGGTTGCGCCACCACTCCGGCCCATGTCTTGGCTGGCTGTTGTCTTAATCTAGCATTTTCCTTCTCCAGCTCTTCAAGACGTCCCTCAAGCTTGGCGTTTGCGATAGCCCAGGCAGCGAGCTCGTTCTTTATTGCTGTAACTGCAGCCTGGCTTATTTTTCCGTTCTTGATGCTGGAGTCTAATACTTGACTAATACGACAATGTCAGTCATAAACATTTTCATCGTCGTGTCCCACTTCCTCCTGCGAGGTAGGGACGGTAGACATACTTGCCCTCGAAATAGCACTCGAATCACTCGTTTCCTGTTCAGCCATGATGATAACGAGTGAAAAAAGGTTGGGAGCCCGTCTCTTTCCCCGGACCGGCTCCTCTGGCATGGGGGGAGACTACTGCAGCTCGCCCACCAACCTCGCCCCTAGGTCAAGGGCACTCCAGAGCTGCCAGGTTCAGCGCGCCGTCGCCAGCGCACTGGTCCCCATCGACGGCCACGTCGTCGACGATTTCACACGACGCTCCTCGGCAACTGCACCCCGCACTCCGGAGAGGCGGATGCACCCCTCGCCCTTCGCCGCCTACTTGCCCGAGTTTCCACCAGAAGGCCATGGACCCACTCGTACTCAGGTGGTGGGTCGGTCCCCCAGTCGTTCAGCGGTCTGGGCCCATCTAACCTAGCCCAGGTGATGTCACCACCTCCTGGGTTTGGCAGAACACGCCCGGATTACCCAGGGGCGCGGCGAAGCACCCTTGCCGACTCGCGCCGTGATCCCACGCCGACAGACGAGGTCGCCGGTATGCAGAGCACCTGCTGGTCTGTGCCCTGCGAACAGAAAGGGACTGGTGTTCGGTCCCTCGACACAGCTCCCCCTGTGCCACGCACCCTTCGCTTTCGCATCGGGTTGGGTCGCAGCTCTCCCCTTTGTCGCAAGGCAGAATGCCAAGCTTAACGTCCGCCACCACGGGAAGGCGGAAAGTGCTACTTGGGAAGGAGAGGCTGTGAGAGGCGCTTCACTTCCCCTGTGAGGACTGCCGTCGCACACCCTACTGGAAGGCGATATGCCTCAGTGCGAGCTTCCGTGCCCTACGGCGCGCCGGCAACGGGCGGGCCCGCCCCGAAACGCGCCGTCAAACGACTGACCTCACGCCAGACTTTCTTTCCGGTTACGACTGTCTGCTTTCCGATGCACTATTACTTCTTTAGTGCATCCCTCGCTCCCTCACATTAACGATTAAACACAGACATTGCGTCGCTATGAAATACTATGAGTTCCATGACTTCTCCTTCTAAATCGAGTAACGTATCTATGGAAACGACAGTATTTTCCTTTGGGGTACGAGTATCTCGTTTACGATGCACTATTCCTTGATTACTGCTTCCCTCGCTCCCTCACATTGACGAATTAACACACAAATTGGGTAGCTATGAAACACTATGGGTTCTATGACATCTCGTTCTAAATCTTGTAAAGTTTTTACGAAAACAACAGGATTTTCTTTTGGGATACGAGTTTCCCCCTACCGATGTACTATTCCTTTTTTACTGCATACCTCGCCCCCTCACACGACCGAATTAACACAGAAGTTGCGTCGCTATGGATTATTATGGGATCTACGACTTCTCCTCCTAAATCGAGTAACGTTTCTAAGGAAACCAAGGGATTTTCTTTTGGGATCCGAGTCTCTCCTTTCCGATGCACTATTCCTTCTTTACCGCATCCCTCGTTCCCTCACACTGGCAAATAAGCACAGAAATTGCGTCGCTAAGAAATACTATGGGTTCTTTGACTTCTCCTTCTAAATCGAGTAACGATTCTATGGAAACGACAGGTTCATTCTATGGGAAACGTGTATCTCCTTACCGATGCACTATTCCTTCTTTACTGCATCCCTCGCTCCCTCACATTGAC
The DNA here is from genome assembly GCF_021461385.2 of Schistocerca piceifrons. Classification (NCBI taxonomy): domain Eukaryota; kingdom Metazoa; phylum Arthropoda; class Insecta; order Orthoptera; family Acrididae; genus Schistocerca; species Schistocerca piceifrons. The sequence continues at coordinate 167,828 of NW_025728274.1, forward strand.
GAATTAGCACAGAAATTGCTTCGCTATGAAGTACTATATGTTCTATGACTTCCCCTTCTAAATCGAGTAACGTTTCCATGGAAACGAAAGTATTTTCCTTTGGGATACGAGTATCTCGTTTCCGATGCACTATTCCTTCTTTACAGCATCCCTTGCTTCCTCACAATGACGAATTAACAGAGAAATGGCGTCGCTATGATATACTATGGGCTATATCACTTCTCCTTCAAAATCGAGTAACGTTTCTATGGAAACGACAGGATTTTCTTTTGGGATACGAGAATCTCCTTTCCGATGCACTATTCCTTGTGTACTGCATCCCTCGCTCCCTCACATTGAAGAAGTAACTCTCAAATTGCGTCGCTATGAAATACTATGTGTTCTATGACCTCTCCTTCTAAATCGTGTAACGTTTCTATTGAAACGAAAGGATTTTCATGAGGGTTACGAGTATCTCCTTTCGGATGCACTATTCTGCCTTTACTGCATCCCTGGCTCCCTCACATTGACGAATTAACTCACAAATTCCGTCGCTATGAAATTCTTTGTGTTCTGTGACATCTCCTTCTAAATCGATTAACGTTTCTATGAAAACGACAGGATTTTCTTTTGGGATACGGTTTCCTCCTTTCCGATGCACTATTCCTTCTTACTGCACCCCTCGCTCCCTCACATTGACGAATTACCACAGAAATTGCGTCGCAATGAAATACTATGTGTTCTATGACATCTCTTTCTAAATCGAGTAACGTTTCAATTGAAACGACAGGATTTTCTTTTGGATACGAGTATCTCCTTTCCGATGCGCTAATCCTTCTTTACTGCATTTCTGGCTCCCTTACATTGCCAAATTAACTCAGATTTTGCGTAGCTATGAAATACTATGGGTTCTATGACTTCTCCTTCTAAATCGACTAACGTTTGTATGGAAACGACAGGATTTTCTTTTGGGATACGAGTATCTCCTTTCCTATGCACTATTCCTTCCTTACTGCTTCCCTCGCTCCCTCACATTGTCGAATTAACACAGATATTGCGTCGCTATGGTATATTATGGGTTCTGTGACCTCTCCTTCTAAATCGAGTAACGTTTCTATGGAAACGACAGGAATTTCTTTCGGGTTACGACTGTCTGCTTTCCGATGCACTATTCCTTCTTTAGTGCATCCCTCGCTCCCTCACATTATCGATTAAACACAGAAATTGCGTCGCTATGAAATACTATGGTTTCCATGACTTCTCCTTCTAAATCGAGTAACGCTTCTATGGATACGACAGTATTCTCCTTTGGGATACGAGTATCTCCTTTCCGATGCACTATTCCTACTTTACTGCATTCCTGGCTCTCTCACACTGACGAATAAACACAGAAATTGCGACGCTATGAAATACTACGGGTTCTATGACTTCTCCTTCCAACTCGAGTAACGTTTCTAGGGATACGACAGGATTTTCTTTTGCGATACGACTATCGCCTTTCCGATGCAGTATTCCTTTTTTACTGCATCCCTCGCTCTCTCACATTGACGAATTAGCACAGAGATTGCGTCACTATGAAATACTATGGGTTCTATGACTTCTCCATCTCAATCGAGTAACGTTTCTATGGAAACGAAAGGATTTTCTTTTGGGATACGAGTATCTTCTTTCCGATGCACTATTCCTTCCTTACTGCATCCCTCGTTCCTTCACATTGACGATTTAACGCAGAAATTGCGTCGCTATGAAATACTATGTGTTCTATGACATCTCCTTCGAACTCGAGTAACATTTCTATGGAGACGACAGAATTTTCTTTTGGGATTCGACTATCCCTTTTCCGATGCTCTATTCCATCTTTACTGCATCCCTCGCTTCTTCACATTGACGAATTAACACAGAAATTGCGTCGCTATGCAACTCTATGGGTTCTGTGACTTCACCTTCTAATTCGAGTAGCGTTTCTATGGAAACGACAGGATTTTCTTTCGGGTTACGACTGTCTCCTTTCCGATGCACTATTCCTTCTATTGTGCATCCATCGCTCCCTCACATTAACGTTTAAACACAGAAATTGCGTCGCTATGAAATACTATGGGTTCCATGAGTTCTCCTTCTAAATCGAGTATCGTTTCTATGGAAACGACCCGATTCTCTTTTGGAATACGAGTATCTCCTCTCCATGCACCACTCGTTATTTACTGCTTCCCTCGCTCCCTCACATGGACGAATTAACACAGAAATTGGGTAGCTATGAAATACTATGGGTTCTATGACATCTCGTTCTAAATCTTGTAACGTTTCTACGGAAACGACGGGATTTTCTTTTGGGATACGAGTAACTCCCTACCGATGCACTTTTCCTTTTTTACTGCATTCCTCGCCCCTTCACACGGCCGAATTAACACAGAAATTGCGTCGCTATGGATTATTATGGGTTCTGCGACGTCTCCTTCTGAATCGAGTAACGATTCAATGGAAGCCACGGGATTTTCTTTTTGGATCCGAGTATCTCCTTTCCGATGCACTATTCCTTCTTTACTGCATTCCTCGCTTCCCCACGTTGACGAGTTAACACGGAAAATGCGTCGCTATGGAATATTATGGGTTCTATACTTCTCCTTCTAAATCGAGTAACGTTTCTATGGAAACGACAGGATGTTCTTTTGGGAAACGAGTATCTCCTTTCCGATGCACTATTCCTTGTTTACTGCATCCCTCGCTCCCTCTCATTGACGAATTTTCACACAAATTACGACGCTATGAAGTACTATGGGTTCTATGACTTCTCCTTCTAAATCGAGTAACGTTTCTATGGAAACGACAGGATTTTCTTTTGGGATACGAGTATCTCCTTTCCGATGCACTGTTCCTTCTTTACTGCATCCCTCACTCCCTCACATTGACGAATAAGCACAGAAATGGCGTCGCTATGAAATACTATGTGTTCTATCACCTATCCCTCTAAATCCAGTAACGTTTCTATAGAAACGACAGGATTTTCTTTTGAGATACGAGTATCTCCTTTCCAATGAACAATTCCTTCTTTACTGCACCCCTCGCTCCCTCACATTGACGAATTAACACAGAAATTGAATCGCTATGATAGCCTATGGATTTTGTGACTTCTACTTCTAAATCGAGTTACGTTGATATGGAAACGACAGGATTCTCTTATGGGATACATCTCCTTCCGATGCACTATTCCTTGTTTACTGCATCCCTCGCCCCCTCACATTGACGAAGTAACTCACAAATTGCGTCGTTATGAAATACAATGGGTTCTATGACATCTCGTTCTAAATCTTGTAACGTTTCTACGAAAACGACAGGATTTTCTTTTGGGATACGAGTATCTCCCTACCGATGTACTATTCCTTTTTTACAGCATCCCTCGCCTCCTCACATGACCGAATTAACACAGAAATTGCGTCGCTATGAATTTTTATGGGTTCTGCAACTTCCTCTTCTAAATCGAGTGACGTTTCTATGGAAACCAAGGGATTTTCTTTAGGGATTCGAGTATCTCCTTTCCGTTGCACTATTCATCTTTACTGCATCCCTCGTTCCCTCACATTGACGAATAAGAACAGAAATTGCGTCGCTATGAATTACTATGGGTTCTGTGACTTCTCCTTCTAAATCAAGTAACGTTTCTAATGAAACGACAGGTTTTTCTTTTGGGATACGACTGTCTCCTTTCCGATGCACTTTTCCTTCCTTACTGCATCCCTCGTTCCTTCACATTGACGATTTAACACAGAAATTGCGTCGCTATGAAATACTATGTGTTCTATGACATCTCCTTCCAACTCGAGTAACGTTTCAATGGAGACGACACAATTTTCTTTGGGATTCGCCTATCACTTTTCCGATGCTCTATTCCATCTGTACTGCATCCCTCGCTGCCTCACATTGACGACTTAACACAGATATTGCGTCGCTATGAGATACAATGTGTTCTATGACTTCTCCTAAATCGACTAACGTTGCTATGGAAACGACAGGATTTTCTTTTGGGATATGAGTATCTCCTTTCCGATACACTATTCCTTCTCTACTGCATCCCTCGCTCCCTCACATCGACGAATTAACACAGAAATTGCGTCGCGATGGAATACTATGGGTTCTATGACTTCTCCTACTAAATCGCGTATCGTTTTGATGGAAACGACAACATTTTCTTTTGGGATACGAGTATCTCCTTTCCGATGCACTATTCCTTCTTTACTGCATCCCTCGCTCCCTCACATGGACGAATTAACACAGAAATTGCGTCACTATGCAATACTATGTGTTCTATGACTTCTCCTTCTAAATCGAGAAATATTTCTATGGAAACAAAATGTTTTTCTTTTGGGATACACCTATCTCCTTTCCGATGCACTATTCCTTCTTTACTGCATCCCTCGCTCCCTCACATTGACGAATTGGCACACAAATTGCGTCGCTATGAAGTACTATGGGTTCTATGACTTCTCCTTCCAAATCGAGTGTCGTTTCTATGGAGACGACAGGATTTTCTTTTGGGATACGAGTATCTCCTTTCCGATGTAGTATTCCTTCTTTACTACATCCCTCGCTCCCTCACATTGACGAATTAACACAGAAATGGCGTCGCTATGAAATACTATAGGTTATTTCATTTCTCCTTCAAAATCGAGTAATGTTTCTATTTATACGACAGGATTTTCTTTTGGGATACGAGTATATCCTTTCCGATTTACTATTCCTTCTGTACTGCATGCATCGCTCCCTCACATTGACGAAGTAACTCACAAATTGCGTCGCTATGATATAGTATGTGTTCTATGACTTCTCCTTCTAAATCGAGAAATATTTCTATGGAAACAAAATGTTTTTCTTTTGGGATACGAGTACCTCCTTTCCGATGCACTATTCCTTCTTTTCCCGCACCCCTCGCTCCCTCACACTGACGAATTAACACAGAAATTGCGTCGCTATGAAATACCATGGGTTCAACGACATCTCCTTCTAAATCTATTACCGTTTCTATGAAAACGATAAGATTTTCTTTTGGGATACGAGTATCTCCTTTCCGATGCACATGTCCTTCTTGACTGCATCCCTGGCTCCCCCACATTGACGAATTAGCACAGAAATTGCGTCGCTATGAAATCCTATGGGTTCCATGACTTCTCCTTCTAAATCGAGTAACGTTTCTATGGAAACGACAGGATTCTCTTATGGGATACATCTCCTTCCGATGCACTATTCCTTGTTTACTGCATCCCTCGCTCCCTCACATTGACGAAGTAACTCACAAATTGCGTCGTTATGAAATACAATGGGTTCTATGACTTCTCCTTCTAAATCGACTAACGTTTCTATTGAAACGACAGGATTTCCTTTTGGGATACGAGTATCTAATTTCCAATGCACAATTCCATCTTTACTGCACCCCTCGCTCCCTAACACTGACGAATTAACACAGAAATTGGGTAGCTATGAAATACTATGGGTTCTATGACATCTCGTTCTAAATCTTATAACTTCTCTACGAAAACGACAGGATTTTCTTTTGGGATATGAGTATCTCCCTACCGATGTACTAATCCTTTTTTACTGCATCTCTCGACTCCTCACACGACCGAATTAACACAGAAATTGCGTCGCTATGGATTATTATAGGTTCTGCCACTTCTCCTTCTAAATCGAGTAACGTTTCTACGGAAACCACGGGATTTTCTTTTGGGATCCGAGTATCTCCTTTCCGATGCACTGTTCCTTCTTTACTGCATCCCTCGTTCCCTCACATTGAGGAATAAGTACAGAAATTGCGTCGCTATGAATTACTATGGGTTCTGTGACTTCTCCTTCTAAATCGAGTAACGATTCTATGGAAACGTCAGATTTTTCTTTTGGGAGACGAGTATCTCCATTCCGATGCACTATTCCTTCTTTACTGCATCCCTCGCCTACTCACATTGACGAGTTGGCACAGAAATTGCGTCGCTATGAAATACTATGGGTTCTATGACTTCTCCTTCTAAATCGAGTAACGTTTCTATGGAAACGACCGGATTTTCTTTTGGGATACGGTTATCCCCTTTCCGATGCACTATTCCTTCTTACTGCACCCCTTGCTCCCTCACATTGACGAATTACCACAGAAATTGCGTCGCTATGAAATCCTATGTGTTCTATGACATCACCTTCTAAATCGAGTAACGTTTCAATTGAAACGACAGGATTTTCTTTTGGATATGAGTATCTCATTTCCGAGGCGCTATTCCTTCTTTACTGCATTTCTGGCTCCCTCACACTGCCAAATTAACTCCGATATTGCGTAGCTATGGGATACTATGGGTTCTATGACTTCTCCTTCTAAATCGTGTAACGTTTGTATGGAAAGGACAGGATTTTCTTTTGGGATACGAGTATCTCATTTCCGATGCACTATTCCATCTTTACTGCATCCCTCGCTCACTCACATTGTCGAATAAACACAGAAATTGCGTCGCTATGATATCCTATGGGTTCTGTGACCTCTCATTCTAAATCGAGTAACGTTTCTATGGAAACGACAGGATTTTCTTTCGGGTTACGACTGTCTGCTTTCCGATGCACTATTCCTTCTTAAGTGCATCCCTCGCACCCTCACATTAACGATTAAACACAGAAATTGCGTCGCTATGAAATACTATGGTTTCCACGACTTCTCCTTCTAAATCGAGTAACGTTTCTATGGAAACGACAGTATTTTCCTTTGGGATACGAGTATCTCCTTTCCGATGCACTATTCCTTGTTTACTGCTTCCCTCGCTCCCTCAAATTGACGAATTAACACAGAAATTGGGATAGCTATGAAATACTATGGGTTCTATGACATCTCGTTCTAAATCTTGTAACGTTTCTACGAAAACGACAGGATTTTCCTTTGGGATACGAGTTACTCCCTACCGATGTCCTATTCCTTTTTTACTGTATGCCTCGCCCCCTCACACGACCGAATTAACACAGTAATTGCGTCGCTATGGATTATTATGGGTTCTGCGACTTCTCCTTCTAAATCGGGCAACAATTCAATGGAAACGACAGGTTTTTCTTTTGGGAGACGTATATCTCCTTTCCGATGCACTTTTTCTTTTTTACTGCATCCCTGGCTCCCTCACATTAACGAAATAGCACAGAAATTGCGTCGCTATGAAGTACTATAGGTTCTATGACTTCTCCTTCTAAATCGACTAACGTTTCTCTGCAAGCGACAGGATTTTCTATTGGGATACAACTATCTCCTTTCCGATGCACTATTCCTTCTTTACTGCATCCCTGGCTCCCTCACATTGACGAATTGAAACAGAAATTGCGTCGCTATGGAATACTATGAGTTCTATGACTTCTCCTTCCAAATCGAGTAACGTTTCTATGGAAACGACTGGATTTTCTTTTGGTATACGAGTATCTACTTTCCGTTGCACTATTCCTTCTTTACTGCATCCCTCGCTCCCTCCCATTGACGGATTAAGACAGATTTTGCGTCGCTATGATATACTATGGGTTCTATGACTTCTCCTTCTAAATCGAGTAACGTTTCTATGGAAACGACAGAATTTTCTTTCTGGTTAATAAAAAAAAAAAAAAAAATTCTTTATTAAATCCATTACATGATACATGATAACCCACTACCTGACTACATTAGTGGGTCCTAATAATGATACATAGAAAATGCAGCTATTTATTCTACACTACAGGTATCTTTTTATTATTGTTATTATTATTTACTCTAATCTTACCGCTATGAGGCTCTAACTACTTAATTTACTAGGAAACTACGTACTACCTGCAGCGATTACAAGTGTGCCAGTGCTACTATAAACCTACTGGTTGTTGGCCTGGCCCACTGAGCGAATCCCAGTGGGCATGCCCCTGGCACTGGGCTGGCCCTTAACTTGGTGTCGCTGCAGTCTATTCTAAAGTATTATCCTATCTTCTACATCTACTCTAATTGTATTAGTCATGATCGGTGTGCGTTTAGTCCGGTATTTTTGTGCCCCCCTCCCTCCTAATCCAGGACAAGGCGGATTCCAGCCGTGAAGCGGCTGGCCAGTCCTTACCCGGCGGTACAATAAGGGTACACTAGTCAAAGTCGGTGAAAGTTTTGGTTTCTAATGGCGATTGTCCCTTAAAAAGTTCTTAATTATCTTTTTTGATATCTCATTTGTGAGTTTGTTTAAGGTATCAAAGGTGTTGTCATGTCTTAATAAGTGGTACGTGTTGTTTTTTGGTAGTTGTTGTCTTAGCTCTTGGGCTACATCATCGAAGAGGTGGCACTCATACACCACATGCTCTGGGGTGCCTTGCACTGCACCACAGTCACACGCTGGTGTTGCCTGCTTCCCAAACCTACATAGGTATGTTGGGTATGGTCCATGTCCAGTAAGAAAGTGCAGCATTCCTCTCGTAGGCGTGAAAAACGTAAGTTTTAATCTTTCTTCTATATCCGGTAGCAACTCGTATGTTCTGCGACCTGTATCCTCGTTGTTCCATTGCTCTTGCCACAGTTCTATCCCTCTCTTTTTGATGGTATATTTGTCCCCTGCGAACACCCCAAGTATCTCCCTAATTTTGTCCCTGTTATCCTTCTTTACCCAGTACCACGCAGCCTGTTCACGAATTTTTATGTCTAATGGACAGATTCCCATTAGCACTAACAGTGCTCCCCCAGGTGTTGTCCTATAGGCTCCTGCTGAACGTAAAAGCATGTTTCGCTGCACTCTTCTTACGGCCATGGCAGGCATGACCCTCGTGAGTCTGTGTGCCCAGACTCCTGATCCGTATCCTACTATTGAGGTTAGTATGCTATTGTGGTATAACTTGATTAGATTAGGTGGAAGGTGAAACCGCTTGTGTCCAATTCCGATGAGATTGTTTAATAGAACCAGGGATTTCTGAGATACGGTGTCTATATGTGATGCAAAGTTCCACCTCTCGTCGATGATTACACCCAGGTATCGGGCCTCGCGGCGCCGAAGGACTGGTATGCCATTTATTCTTACCGTGGGGTTTCTGGCCAATTGGCCTTTGAGGAGTAGGTATGTGGATTTGTTGGGTGCAATCGTCATCTTACTTTTATGGCACCACGATGTGAGAATAGTTATGGCTCTGTCCACTTTCGGCTCTAAATCCTCGCGGCTTCCGCCGCCAACCGGCAGGAGGAGGTCGTCAGCGTATGCTATGACCTCTAGCACATCGTCGCAGTTCTTTAGATCTTCAAGTAATGGCTCCATATTAATGTCCCAAAAGAGAGGTCCTAGGACAGAGCCTTGAGGACATCCTTTGGTAACAGTCTTCCTGACTGTGCCGCTAGGGGCCGATAGCCAGACCTCCCTGTCTGCACAATAGCTCCTCAGACAGCCATATAGCGGCCCTGGACAGTTCTTCTCCCGCAAGCAGGAAAAGAGTGAGGGCCACAACAGGCTGTCGAAGGCGCCACTGATGTCTACCATGATGCCGACGACATACTTGTGCGGGGTGGAGCCACAGACCTCGGCAGCCAGGGCGATTGCGTCAGACGCAGATCGCCCAGACCGAAAGCCGAATTGCCTGTCACTCATCCCGCACAGCATGCGGTGTGCTGTCAGTCTGTCTCCCAGTAGCCTCTCAAAAAGTTTGCCCAGTACATCTAACAAGCAGATACGTCTGTACGATTTAATTTCTGTGGGATCTTTGTCTGGACTCTTTTTAATGATAATTATGTTAGCTTTTTTCCATATTTCTGGGAATTTCCCGAGTTTCAGACACTCGTTGTATAACTTAGTGAGAGGAGCTACGAGCTGGGGGGCAAGGAATTGCACCACTTCCGCAGTGATGCCGTCTGGGCCAGGAGCTTTTCCCCTTTTTAGGGCCTTGATCTGGGCAGCAACCTCCTCCTCAGAGAAGGGGTAGATTCTGATGTTGTTGTTGTAGTCCCTTTGATCTTCTGTCCTTATTCTTTTTTGTTCGTCTGTCTCATTTTCCTCCACATCGTCAGGCAACAGGACCCAAAGTAGGGCCTCAGCAGTTTCCCGCCACGTGCCCATCATTCGGTCCCCGTCCCTGACGGTGGATAACACCATAGGTGATCTTAACTTCTCTCGAACCAGTTTGTACGGGACTCCCCATGGGTCTGTAGCCAGTTGGCTTTTTACGTAATTTTCCCAACTTCTGAGTGTGACTGCCCTTAACTCCTGTTGGAATTGTTCCTTGCTCTCTCGATAGATCTGCAACCATCTTTGTTTTTCTCTCCAGACGACACTCCGCTGGTAGTACCTCCATGCCCTCCTTACAGCCTGTCGCATCTGTCCCAATTCGTTCGACCATGGTGTGGGGGTGGCCGCTACGGCTCTCCTCCTGGTTGGAACAGCAGCTCGCACCGCCCTGGTGATTGCCTGTACCAGTCCTTTGGCGCATTCTTCCACGTTTTCGTCACCCTCCAGCAATGTCGGAATGTTGCACTCCCTCGCGAGACGGCCCCAGTTAGTCTTGTTGTAGTTAAGCTGCAGCTCCCACGCCATGTCCGAGTGGCACTCCCTTTCCCCAATGATGAATGTAATTAGGTTGTGATCACTGGTGGTTGCTTTATCCCACACTTTCCAGTTGTCAACCTTTGTAGCCTGGTTTGGTGTCACTAAAGTGACGTCAATATTTGTGCCTTCTCCCCCTCCGCCAATATAGGTGGGGGGGTTCCCTTGTTGGTTGGCAACCACTAGTTGCAGTGCCATGATAGTCTCCTCAGCTTTTAACTCCCGATCGTCGTGCGTGCCACTGAACCACAGGGGGGACTTTGCGTTTATGTCTGCCGTTACGAGCATTCTGCGTCCCCGCAATGCCGTGGCAACTTGTGTAAGTAACTCTAAAAACTCGTCTATTCCTCTACCATATTGAAAGTATATATTGCAGATGTAAATCACTCCTGTGGGTGTTTGTAGTTCCACGACATTGCAGTGTTCGCCTGAGAATTGCGCAAGGACTGTGGCTCTAATTGATCTATTAATAATTACAACTGCAGCTTTAGGCTCTATATTAGAGTGTATAATTTGCCAATTGGCAGCCATGAATGGGATCCGTCCCGCGTGGGAGTACGGTTCCTGTAAACAGAGTACATCTAGACTCTTCTCCTCCACCACCCTCCACAGTTCCTGCAAGACTAGTTTACTATTGTGTGTTTATTTGACCCACGTTTAGTTGGCTCACGTGGGTAGTAAGTATGAATGTGTGATTCTGGCCAGTTTTTAGACCAGTCGTGGGCTACTCTGCCATTTGTTATCACTGATTGACAATATAGTTCATCCAAGTTAAACTTCTCATTTCTTCTTTCGAAGACCTTTTTAACCAGTTCTCGCAGGGCTCCGAAGTCGGTGGGGAGATTCATTGTCTTGAGGTGGATTCTGTCTACCGCCTCCATTACTGGAAAGGTGACATCTCTACCATACTCGTGGCCGACACGTACCACGTGTCTCAGTGCAGTTGTGAGGATTGCCGGATCCTCTAGTCTTGATAGCTGCAGAGCATGCTCCAGGTTGGGGTATATTCGTTGGGGATCAATTCCCAGTACACCCCGGGATGGTGAGTCAGAGGGTGGGTTTGAGCTACTCACTTCATTATACTGGACATTTTTGGTGGTTACTACTTCTTCACTGTGTAATTGTGAACTCCCAAGTACAGGATGCCTGTGTGGTCGTGAATGCTCTTGTTTCGACCCAGGTCCCCAGCAAGGAGGAGAGGGAACGTCTTCTTCACATGGGTCAGTCTGTACGCAAACATCTTTCATTATTATCACCAAGGATCGTGGTTGCGTGATTTTTTTGTAAGAATTCTTTGAATTTGTTTGCCCTCAGAGCGTCCCTCAGCCTCTTGCTTGGGGATTTCCTTTTAGGCTTCCTGAGTTCAGGTGTAGCCTCAGCCATAATCAATTCGAGAGATTAGTCTCTGCTCTAGCATCCTGTACGTCGGGCAGTTCCTCCCAGTGGTATTGCATGGTTTCCTTCCCCTTTTGGTACAAGGAATGCAGGTTGCGTTTTTATTGCAGTTTTTTCTTGTATAGTCCTCAGCCCCACACCTGGAGCAGGCCGGCTTCCTTTCACAATGCTTGTGGACGTGGTCTAAATCACCACAGTTGTGGCATCGGGGGACTACTAGATAGTCCCTAACATTAATTGCGTGAAATCCAATATAGATTCTCCCCATAGCGGTAAGTTTTCTCCACATCTTGCCGGAGACCTCGGCCACGTGATGGACAACATCGCGTTCCCGAGGTCCCGTTTTAAAACGCAACTTAAATTCGTTTCTGAATGTTTCCCATTCTATATCTTCAAAATTTTGATTATACATCGTTTCATAGATATCGGTTTCAGTTAATGCCACAGGTACGTCATACAGTATTACCAGAGGATTTCTTTTCTTGGGAGGTTCACATTTAAGGGCCTTATTGAGTATGGAATTATTTAGTATTTTGTCCCTGTCTTCTTCTGTTGCGAGATCTACAGCAACTACATTTTTTGTGGCTTTTACTTTGTTTATTTTTATTTTGTCCCTTGCTGGGTCAATTGTTGTTGTAAAGATCTCCTGTACCTTTTTAATTGTCTGACCAGGCAGGGGTCTTAAAAAGACTGCCGTGTCTGGCCTTTTTGAGATCTTCGCAATTGTTTCTTTAGTTGTTTGGGCTATTGTGGCGGGTTGCGCCACCACTCCGGCCCATGTCTTGGCTGGCTGTTGTCTTAATCTAGCATTTTCCTTCTCCAGCTCTTCAAGACGTCCCTCAAGCTTGGCGTTTGCGATAGCCCAGGCAGCGAGCTCGTTCTTTATTGCTGTAACTGCAGCCTGGCTTATTTTTCCGTTCTTGATGCTGGAGTCTAATACTTGACTAATACGACAATGTCAGTCATAAACATTTTCATCGTCGTGTCCCACTTCCTCCTGCGAGGTAGGGACGGTAGACATACTTGCCCTCGAAATAGCACTCGAATCACTCGTTTCCTGTTCAGCCATGATGATAACGAGTGAAAAAAGGTTGGGAGCCCGTCTCTTTCCCCGGACCGGCTCCTCTGGCATGGGGGGAGACTACTGCAGCTCGCCCACCAACCACGCCCCTAGGTCAAGGGCACTCCAGAGCTGCCAGGTTCAGCGCGCCGTCGCCAGCGCACTGGTCCCCATCGACGGCCACGTCGTCGACGATTTCACACGACGCTCCTCGGCAACTGCACCCCGCACTCCGGAGAGGCGGATGCACCCCTCGCCCTTCGCCGCCTACTTGCCCGAGTTTCCACCAGAAGGCCATGGACCCACTCATACTCAGGTGGTGGGTCGGTCCCCCAGTCGTTCAGCGGTCTGGGCCCATCTAACCTAGCCCAGGTGATGTCACCACCTCCTGGGTTTGGCAGAACACGCCCGGATTACCCAGGGGCGCGGCGAAGCACCCTTGCCGACTCGCGCCGTGATCCCACGCCGACAGACGAGGTCGCCGGTATGCAGAGCACCTGCTGGTCTGTGCCCTGCGAACAGAAAGGGACTGGTGTTCGGTCCCTCGACACAGCTCCCCCTGTGCCACGCACCCTTCGCTTTCGCATCGGGTTGGGTCGCAGCTCTCCCCTTTGTCGCAAGGCAGAATGCCAAGCTTAACGTCCGCCACCACGGGAAGGCGGAAAGTGCTACTTGGGAAGGAGAGGCTGTGAGAGGCGCTTCACTTCCCCTGTGAGGACTGCCGTCGCACACCCTACTGGAAGGCGATATGCCTAAGTGCGAGCTTCCGTGCCCTACGGCGCGCCGGCAACGGGCGGACCCGCCCCGAAATGCGCCGTCAAACGACTGACCTCACGCCAGACTTTCTTTCCGGTTACGACTGTCTGCTTTCCGATGCACTATTACTTCTTTAGTGCATCCCTCGCTCCCTCACATTAACGATTAAACACAGACATTGCGTCGCTATGAAATACTATGAGTTCCATGACTTCTCCTTCTAAATCGAGTAACGTATCTATGGAAACGACAGTATTTTCCTTTGGGGTACGAGTATCTCGTTTACGATGCACTATTCCTTGATTACTGCTTCCCTCGCTCCCTCACATTGACGAATTAACACACAAATTGGGTAGCTATGAAACACTATGGGTTCTATGACATCTCGTTCTAAATCTTGTAAAGTTTTTACGAAAACAACAGGATTTTCTTTTGGGATACGAGTTTCCCCCTACCGATGTACTATTCCTTTTTTACTGCATACCTCGCCCCCTCACACGACCGAATTAACACAGAAGTTGCGTCGCTATGGATTATTATGGGATCTACGACTTCTCCTCCTAAATCGAGTAACGTTTCTAAGGAAACCAAGGGATTTTCTTTTGGGATCCGAGTCTCTCCTTTCCGATGCACTATTCCTTCTTTACCGCATCCCTCGTTCCCTCACACTGGCAAATAAGCACAGAAATTGCGTCGCTAAGAAATACTATGGGTTCTTTGACTTCTCCTTCTAAATCGAGTAACGATTCTATGGAAACGACAGGTTCATTCTATGGGAAACGTGTATCTCCTTACCGATGCACTATTCCTTCTTTACTGCATCCCTCGCTCCCTCACATTGACGAATTAGCACAGAAATTGCTTCGCTATGAAGTACTATATGTTCTATGACTTCCCCTTCTAAATCGAGTAACGTTTCCATGGAAACGAAAGTATTTTCCTTTGGGATACGAGTATCTCGTTTCCGATGCACTATTCCTTCTTTACAGCATCCCTTGCTTCCTCACAATGACGAATTAACAGGGAAATGGCGTCGCTATGATATACTATGGGCTATATCACTTCTCCTTCAAAATCGAGTAACGTTTCTATGGAAACGACAGGATTTTCTTTTGGGATACGAGAATCTCCTTTCCGATGCACTATTCCTTGTGTACTGCATCCCTCGCTCCCTCACATTGAAGAAGTAACTCTCAAATTGCGTCGCTATGAAATACTATGTGTTCTATGACCTCTCCTTCTAAATCGTGTAACGTTTCTATTGAAACGAAAGGATTTTCATGAGGGTTACGAGTATCTCCTTTCGGATGCACTATTCTGCCTTTACTGCATCCCTGGCTCCCTCACATTGACGAATTAACTCACAAATTCCGTCGCTATGAAATTCTTTGTGTTCTGTGACATCTCCTTCTAAATCGATTAACGTTTCTATGAAAACGACAGGATTTTCTTTTGGGATACGGTTTCCTCCTTTCCGATGCACTATTCCTTCTTACTGCACCCCTCGCTCCCTCACATTGACGAATTACCACAGAAATTGCGTCGCAATGATATACTATGTGTTCTATGACATCTCTTTCTAAATCGAGTAACGTTTCAATTGAAACGACAGGATTTTCTTTTGGATACGAGTATCTCCTTTCCGATGCGCTAATCCTTCTTTACTGCATTTCTGGCTCCCTTACATTGCCAAATTAACTCAGATTTTGCGTAGCTATGAAATACTATGGGTTCTATGACTTCTCCTTCTAAATCGACTAACGTTTGTATGGAAACGACAGGATTTTCTTTTGGGATACGAGTATATCCTTTCCTATGCACTATTCCTTCCTTACTGCTTCCCTCGCTCCCTCACATTGTCGAATTAACACAGATATTGCGTCGCTATGGTATATTATGGGTTCTGTGACCTCTCCTTCTAAATCGAGTAACGTTTCTATGGAAACGACAGGAATTTCTTTCGGGTTACGACTGTCTGCTTTCCGATGCACTATTCCTTCTTTAGTGCATCCCTCGCTCCCTCACATTATCGATTAAACACAGAAATTGCGTCGCTATGAAATACTATGGTTTCCATGACTTCTCCTTCTAAATCGAGTAACGCTTCTATGGATACGACAGTATTCTCCTTTGGGATACGAGTATCTCCTTTCCGATGCACTATTCCTTGTTAACTGCTTCCCTCGCTCCCTCACATTGACGAATTAACACAGAAATTGGGTATCTATGAAACACTATGGGTTCTAAGACATCTCGTTCTAAATCTTGCAACGTTTCTACGAAAACGACAGGATTTTCCTTTGGGATGCGAGTATCTCCATATCGATGTACTATTCCTCTTTTACTGTATCCCTCGCCCCCTCACACAACCGAATTAACACAGAAATTGCGTCGCTATGGATTATTATGGATTCTGAGACCTCTCCATCGAAATTGGGTAACGATTCAATGGAAACGACAGGTTTTTCTTTTGGGAAACGTGTATCTCCTTTCCGATGCACTATTGCTTCTTTACTGCATCCCTCGCTCCCTCACATTGACGAAATAGCACAGAAATTGCGTCGGTATGAAGTACTATAGGTTATATGACTTCTCCTTCTAAATCGAGTAACGTTTCTATGGAAACGAAAGGATTTTCTTCTGGGATACGAGTATCTCCTTTCCAATGCACTATTCCTTCCTTACTGCAATCCTCGTTCCCTCACATTGACGAATAAGCACAGAAATTGCGTCGCTATGAGATACTGTAGGTTCAATGACTTCTCCTTCTAAATCGACTAACGTTTCTCTGCAAACGACAGGATTTTCTGTTGGGATAGGAGTATCTCCTTTCGGATGCACTATTCCTTCTTTACAGCATCCCTTGCCTCCACACATTGACGAATTAACACTGAAATGGCGTCAGTATGATATACTATGGGTTATTTCACTTCTCCTTCAAAATCGAGTAACGTTTCTACGGAAACGACAGGATTTTCTTTTGGGATAAGAGTTTTTCCTTTCCGATGCACTATTCCTTAAGTACTGCATCCCTCGCTCCTTCACATTGACGAAGTAACTCACAAATTGCGTCGCTATGAAATACTATGGGTTCTATGACTTCTCCTTCTAAATCGTGTAACGTTTCTATTGAAAGGACAGGATTTTCTTTTGGGTTACGAGTATCTCCTTTCCGATGCACTATTCCTCCTTTACTGCATCCCTGGCTCAATCACATTGACGAATTAACACAGAAATTGCGTTGCTATGGAATACTTTGAGTTCTATGACTTCTCTTCCAATAACAAGTAACGTTTCTATGGAATCGACAGGAATTTCTTTTGGGATACGAGTATCTCCTTTCCGGTGCACTATTCCTTGTTTACTGCATCCCTCGCTCCTCACATTGACGAATTAAGACAGACATTTCGTCGCTAGGAAATACTATGGGTTCTATGACTTCTCCTTCTAAATCGAGAAACATTTCTATGGACACGAAAGGATTTTCTTTTGGGATACGATTATCTCCTTTCCGATGCACTATTCCTTCTTTACTGCACACCTCGCTCCCTCAAATTGACGAATTACCACAGAAATTGCGTCGCTATGAATTACTATGTGTTCTATGACATCTCCTTCTAAATCGAGTAACGTTTCAATTGAAACGACAGGATTTTCTTTTGGATACGAGTATCTCCTTTCCGATACGCTATTCGTTCTTTACTGCATTTCTGGCTCCCTCACATTGCCAAATTAACACAGAAATTGCGTCGCTATGAAATACTATGGTTTCCATGACATCTCCTTCCAACTCGAGTAACGTTTCTATGGAGACGACAGAATTTTCCTTTGGGATCCGACTATACCCTTTCCGATGCACTATTCCTTCTTTACTGCATACCTGGCTCCCTCACATTGACGAATTAACACAGAAATTGCGTCGCTATGGAATGCTACGGGTTCTATGTCTTCACTTTCTTAATCGAGTAACGTTTCTATGGAAAGACCAGAGGCTTTTCTTTTGCGATACGAGTATCTCCTTTCCGATGCACTATTCATCCTTTGCAGCACCCCTCGCTCGCTCACATTGACGAATTAACACAGAATTTCCGTCTCTATGAAATACTATGGTTTCTGTAAATTCTCCTTCTAAATCGAGTAACGTTTCTATGGAAACGACAGGATTTTCTTTTTGGATACGAATATCTCCTTTCCGATGCACAGTTCCTTTTTACTGTATCCCTGGCTCCCTCACATTGACGAATTACCACAGAAATTGCGTCGCTATGAAATACTAGGGCTTCTATGACTTGTCATTCTCAATCGAGTAGCGTTTCAATGGAAACGACAGGGTTTTCTTTTGGGATTCGACTATCTAATTTCCGATGCTTTTTTCCTTCTTTACTGCATCCTTCGCTCCCTCACATTGACGAATGAACACAGAAATTGCGTCGCAATGAAATATTATGGGTTCTATGTCATCTCCTTCTAAATTGAGTAATGTTTCTATGGAAACTACAAGAATTTCTTTTGGGATACGAGTATCTCCATTCCGATGAACTATTCCGTCTTTGCTGCATCCCTCGCTCCCTCACATTGACGAATTAACACAGAAATTGCGTCGCTATGAAATGCTATGGGTTCTACGACTTCTCTTTCTAAATCGAGTAACTTTTCTATGGATACGAAAGGGTTTTCTTTTGGGATACAAGTATCTCCTTTCCGATGCACTATACCTTCTTTACTGCATCCCTTGCTCCCTCACATTGACGAATTAACACTGAAATTACGTCGCTATGAAATACCATGTGATATATGACCTTTCCTTCTAATTCGAGTAACGTTTCAATGGAAACGACAGGATTTTATTTGGGATATGAGTATCTCCTTTAGAATGCACTATTCCTTCTTTACTGCACCCCTCGCTCCCTCTCATTGACGAACTACCACAGAAATTGCGTCGCTATGAAATACTTTGTGCTCTATGACATCTCCTTCTAAATCGAGTAACGTTTCAATTGAAACGACAGGATTTTCTTTTGGATACGAGTACCTCTTTTCCGATGCACTATTCCATCTTTACTGCATTCCTCGCTCCCTCACACTGACGGACTGAGACAGATTTTGCGTCGCTGTGAAATACTATGGGTTCAATGATATCTCCTTCCAACTCGAGTATCGTTTCTATGGAGATGACAGAATTTTCTTTTCGGATCCGACTATTCTCTTTCCCATGCACTATTCCTTCTGTACTGCATACCTGGCTCCCTCACATTGACGAATTAACAGAGAAATTACGTCGCTATGGAATACTACGGGTTCTATGGCTTCACATTCTAAATCCTGTAACGTATCTATGGAAACGACAGGATTCTCTTTTGGGATACGAGTATCTCCTTTCCGATGCACTATTCATTCTTTACTACATTCCTCGCAACCTCACATTGACGAATCAACACACAAATTGCGTCGCTATGATGTACTATGGGTTCTATGACTTCTCCTTCTTAAACGAGTAACGTTTAAATGGAAACGGCAGGATTTTCTTTTGGGATAAGAGTATCTCCTTTCTGATGCACTATTACCTCTTTACTGCATCCCTCGCTCACTCACATTGACGATATAACACAGAAATTACGTCGCTATGAAAAACCATGGGTTCTATGACAACTCCTCCTAAATCGAGTCACGTTTCTCTGGAAACGACAGGATTTTCTCTGGGATATTAGTATCTCCTTTCCAATACACTATTCCTTCTTTACTGCATCCCTCTCACCCTCACATTGACCAATTACCACAGAAATTGCGTCGCTATGGAATACTATGGTTTCTGTGACTTCTCCTTCTAAATCGAGAAAAGTTTCAATTGAAACGACAGGATTTTCTTTTGGATACGAGTATCTCGTTTCCGATGCGCTATGCCTTCTTTACTGCATTTCTGGCTCCCTCACATTGCCAAATCAACGTAGATATTGCGTCGCTATGGAATACTATGGGTTCTATGACTTCTCCTTCTAAATCGAGTAACGTTTGTATGGAAACGACAGGTGTTTATTTTGGGAAACGAGTATCTCCTTTTCGATGCCCTATTCCTTCTTTACTGCATTCCTCGCTCCCTCACATTGACGAAATAAGACAGATTTTGCGTCGCTATGAAATACTATGGGTTCAATGACATCTCCTTCCAACTCGAGTAACGTTTCTGTGGAGTAGAGAGATTTTTCTTTTGGGATCCTACTATCCCCTTTCCGATGCACTATTCCTTCTTTACTGCATACCTGGCTCCCTGACATTGACGAATTAAAACTGAAATTACGTCGCTATGGAATACTACGGGTTCTATGGCTTCACATTCTAAATCGTGTAACGTTTCTATGGAAACGACAGGATTCTGTTTTGGGATACGAGTATCTCATTTCCGATGCGCTATTGATTATTTACTGCATTCCTCGCTATCTCACATTGACGAATTAACACACAAATTGCGTCGCTATGAAATACTATGGGTTCTATGACATCTCCTTCCAACTCGAGTAACGTTTCTGTGGAGTAGAGAGAACTTTCTTTTGGGATCCGACTATCCCCTTTCCGATGCACTATTCCTTCATTACTGCATACCTGGCTCCCTCACATTGACGAATTAACACAGAAATTGCGTCGCTATGGAATACTACGTGTTCTATGGATTCAGCCTTCTAAATCGTCTAACGTTTCTACGGAAACGACAGGATTCTCTTTTAAGATACGAGTATGAACTTTTCGATGCACTATTCCTTCTTTACTGCATCCTTCGTTTCCTCACATTGAGGAATTTACACAGAAATCGCGTCGCTATGATATACTATGGGTTCTAGGACTTCTCCTTCTAAATCGAGTAACGTTTCTATGGAAACGACAGGATTTTCATTTGGGATACGGGTATCCCCTTTCCCATGCACTATACCTTCTTTACTGCATCCCTCGCTTCCTCACAGTGACGAAATAACACAGAAAGTACGTCGCTATGAAGTAATATGTGTTTTATGACCTATCCTTCTAAATCGAGTAACGTTTCTATGGAAACGTCAGGATTTTCTTTTGGGATATGAGTGTCTCCTTTCCAAAGCACTATTCCTTCTTTACTGCACACCTCGCTCCCTCACATTGAAAAATTAACACAGAAATTGCGTCGCTATGACATACTATGGTTTCTGTGACTTCTCCTTCTAAATCGAATAACGTTTCTATGGAAGCGACAGGATTTTCTTTTGGGATACATCTCCTTCCGATGCACTATTCCTTGTTTGTTGCAAACCTCGCCCCCTCGCATTGAAGAATTAACACAGAAGTTGCGTCGCTATGAAATACTGCGGGTTCTATGACTTCTCCTTCTCAATCGAGTAACGTTTCTATGGTAACGACAGGATTTTTTTTGGGATACGAACATCTCCATTAAGATGTCCTATACCTTCTTTACTGCATCCCTCTCTCCCTCACATTGACGAATTAACACAGAAATTGCATCGCTATGAAATGCTATGGATTCTATGACTTCTCCTTCTAAATCGAGTACCGTCTCTATGGAAGCGACAGGATATTATTTTGGGATACGAGTATCTCCTTTCCGATGCATTATTCCTTCTTTACTGCATCCCTCGCTTCCTCACATTAACGAATGAACACAGATATTGCGTCGCTATGAAATACTATGGGTTCTATGACAACTCCTTCTAAATCGAGTAACGTTTCAATGAGAACGACAGGATTCTCTTTGGGATACGAGTATCTACTTTCCCAAAGCACTAATCCATCTTTACTGCATCCCTGGCTTCCTAACACTGACGAATTAACACAGAAATAGCGTCGCTATGGAATACTATGGGTCTATGACTTCTCCTTCTAAATCGAGTAACGTTTCTATGGAAACGAAAGGATTTTCTTTTGGGATACGAGTATCTACTTTCCGAAGCACTATACCATCTTTACTGCATCCCTCGCTCCCTCACATTGACGAATTAAGGCAGATTTTGCATCGCTATGATTTTCTATGTGTTCTATGACTTCTCCTTCTAAATCGATTAACGTTTCTATGGAAACGACAGGATTTTCTTTTTGGATACGAGTATCCCCTTTCCGATTCACTAGTCCTTCTTTACAGCATACCTGTCTCTATCACATTGACGAATTATCACAGAAATTGCGTCGCTATGGAATACTACGGGTTCAATGGCTTCACCTTCTAAATCGTGTAACGTTTCTATGGAAACGACCAGATTTTCATTTGGGATATGAGTGTCTCCTTTCCAAAGCACTATTCCTTCTTTACAGCACCCCTCGCTCCCTCACATTGCCAAATTAACACAGATAATGCGTCGCTATGGAATACTATTTGTTCTCTGACTTCTCCTTCTAAATCGAGTAACGCTTCTATGGAAACGACAGGATTTTCTTTTTGGAATACGAGTATCTCCTTTCCGAAGCACTATTCCTTCTTTACTGCATCCCTCGCTTCCTCACATTGACGAATTACCACAGAGATTGCGTCGCTATGAATTACTCTGTGTTCTATGACATCTCCTTCTAAATCGAGTAACGTTTCAATGGAAACGACAGGATTTTCTTTTGGGATACGAGTATCTCCTTTTCACTGCACTATTCCTTTTTTACTGCACACCTCGCTCCTTCACATTGACGACTTAAGACAGATTTCACGTTGGTATGAAATTCTATGGATTCTATGACTTCTCCTTCTTAATCGAGTAACGTTTCTATGGAGACGACAGGATTTTCTTTTGGGATACGAGTATCTCTTCTCCGATGCACTATTCCTTCCTTACTGCATCCCTCGCTCCCTCACATAGACGAATTAACACAGAAATTGCATCGCTATGAAATACTATGTGTTCTTTGACTTCTCCTTCTAAGTCGAGTAACGTTTCAATTGAAACGACAGGATTTTGTTTTGCATACGAGTATCTCCTTTCCGATGCACTATACCTGCTTTACTACATCCCCCGATCCCTCACATTGACGAATTAACACAGAAAATGCGTCGCTATGAAATACTATGGGTTCTATCACATCTCCTTCCAACTCGAGTAACGTTTCTATGGAGACGAAAGAATTTTCTTTTGGGATCCGACTATCCCCATTCCGATGCACTATTCCTTCTTCACTGCATACCTGGCTCCCTCACTTTGACGAATGAACACAGAAATTGCGTCGCTATGGAATACTACGAGTTCTATGCCTACACCTTCTAAATCGTGTAACGTTTCTATGGAAACGACAGGATTCGCTTTTAAGATACGAGTGTCTCCTTTCCGATGCACTATTCCTTCTTTACTGCATCCCTCGCTTCCTCACATTGACGAATTAACACAGAAATTGCGTCGCTATGATATACTATGGGTTCTATGTCTTCTCATTCTAAATCGAGTAACGTTTCAATAGAAACGACAGGATTTTCTTTTGGTATACGATTATCTCCTTTCCGACGCACTATTCCTTGTTTACTGCATTCCTCGCCACCTCACATTGACGAATTCACTCAGAAATTGAGTCGCTATGGGATACTGTGGGTTCTATGACTTCTCCTTCTCAATCGAGTAACGTTTCTATGGTAACGACAGGATTTTCCATTGGGATACGACCATCTCCTTTCCGATGCACTATTCCTTCTGTACTGCATCCCTCGCACCCTCACACTGACGAAGTAACTCACAAATTGCGTCGCTATGAAATACTATGGGTTCAATGACTTCTTCTAAATCGAGTAACGTTTCTATTGAAGCAACAGGATTTTGCATTTGGTGAAGAGTATGTCCTTTCCGATGCACTATTCCTTCTTTACTGCATCCCTGGCTCCCTCACATTGACGAATTAACACAGAAATTGCGTCGCTATGGAATACTATGGGTTATAAGACTTCTCCATCTAAATCAAGTAACGTTTCTATGGAAACGACAGGACTTTCTTTTGGGATACGAGTATCTCCTTTCCGATGCACTATTCCTTCTTTACTTTATCCCTCGTTCCCTCATATTGACAAATTAACACAGAAATTGCGTGCTATGAAATACTATGGGTTCTATGACCTCTCCTTCTAAATCGAGTAACGTTTCTAAAGACACGACAGTATTTTTGTAGGGATACGATTATCTCCTTTCCGATGCACTATTTCTTCACTACTGCATCCCTCGCTCCCTCACATTGATGAATTACCACAGAAATTGCGTCGCTATGGAATGCTATGTGTTCTATGACTTCTCCTAATAAATCACGTAACGTACATATTGAAATGATAGGATTTTCTTTTGGGATACCAGTATCTCCTTTCCGATGCACTATTCCTTTTTTGCTGCATCCCTCGCTCCCTCATACTGACGAATTAACACAGAAATTGCGTCGCTATGAAATGCTATGGGTTCTATGACTTCTCCTTCTAAATCGAGTAATGTTTCTATGGAGACGACTGGATTTTCTCTTGGGATACGAGTATCTCCTTTCCAATGCACTATTCCTTCTTTACTGCATCCCTCGCTCCCTCACATTGAAGATTCAACACCGAAATTACGTCGCTATGGAATACTATGGCTTCTATGGCTTCTCCTTCTAAATCGAGTAACGAATCTATGGAAACGACAGGATTTTTCTTTGGGATACGAGTATCTCCTTTCTGATGCACTATTCCTTCTTTACTTTATCCCTCGCTCACTCACATTGTCGAATTAACACAGAAATTGCGTCGCTATGAAACACTATGTGTTCTTTGACTTCTCCTTCTAAGTCGAGTAATGTTTCAATTAAAACGACAGAATTTTCTTTTGGATACGAGTATCTCCTTTCCGATGCACTATTCCTTCTTTACTGCATCTCTGGCTCCCTCACATTGAAGATTCAACAACGAAATTACGTCGCTATGGAATACTACGGGTTCTATGGCTTCTCCTTCTGAATCGAGTAACGTTTCTATGAAAACGACAGTATTTTCTTTTGGGATACGAGTATCTCCTTTCCGATGCACTATTCCTTCTTTACTGCATCCCTCGCTTCCTCACATTGACGAATTAACACAGAAATTGCGTCGCTATGATATACTATGGGTTCTATGTCTTCTCATTCTAAATCGTGTAACGTTTCAATAGAAACGACAGGATTTTCTTTTGGGATACGATTATCTCCTTTCCGACGCACTTTTCCTTCTTTACTGCTTCCCTGGCTCCCTCACATTGACGAATTAGCACAGAAATTGCGTCGCTATGAAATACTATGGGTTCTATGACTTCTACTTCTAAATCGAGTAACGTTTCTATAGAAACGACAGGTTTTCCATTTGGGACACGAGTATCTATTTTCCGATGCACTATTCCTTCTTTACTGCATCCCTCGCTCCCTCACATTGACGATTAAGCACAGAAATTACGTCGCTATGAAATACTACGTGTTCTAAGACATCTCCTTCTAAATCGAGTAACGTTTCTATGGAAACAACAGGATTTTCTTTTGGGATACGAGTATCTCCTTTCCACTGCACTATTCCTTCTTTACTGCACACCTCGCTCCTTCACATTGACGAATTAAGACAGTATTCGCGTGGTTATGAAATTCTATGGGTTCTATGGCTTCTCCTTCTTAATCGAGTTACGTTTCTATGGAAACAACAGGATTTTCTTTTGGGATACGAGTATCTCCTTTCCACTGCACTATTCCTTCTTTACTGCACACCTCGCTCCTTCACATTGACGAATTAAGACAGATTTCGCGTCGGTATTAAATTCTATGTGTTCTATGGCTTCTCCTTCTTAATCGAGTAACGTTTCTATGGAAACGACAGGATTTTCTTTTGGGGTAAGAGTATCTCCTTTCCGAAGCACTATTCCTTCTTTACTGCATCCCTCGCTCAATCACATTAACGAATTAACACAGATATTATGTCGCTATGAAATACTATCGGTTCTATAACTACTCCATCTAAATAGAGTAACGTTTCTATGGAAACGACAGGATTTTCTTTTGGGATACGACTATCTAATTTCCGATGCTCTATTCGTTCTTTACTGCAACCCTGGCTCCCTCACATTGACGAATTAACACAGAAATTGGGTCGCTATGGAATACTGTAGGTTCTATGACTTCTCCTACTAAATCACGTAACGTATCTATGGAAATGATAGGATTTTCTTTTGGGATACGAGCATCTCCTTTCCGATGCACTATTCCTTCTTTGCTGCATCCCTCGCTAAATCACACTGACGAATTGACACAGAAATTTCGTCGCTATGAATTGCTATGGGTTCTATGACTTCTCCTTCTAAATCGAGTGACGTTTCTATGGAAACGACAGAATTTTCTTTTGGGATACATCGCCTTTCCGATGCACTATTCCTTGCTTACTGCATCCCTCGCCCCCTCACATTGACGAATTAACACAGAAATTGCGTCGCTATGAGATACTATGGGTTCTATGATTTCTCCTTCTGAGTCGAGTTACGTTTCTATGGTAACGACAGAATTTTCCATTGGAATACGACCATCTCCTTTCCGATGCACTATTCCTTCATTACTGCATCCCTCGCTCCCTCATATAGACGAATTATCACAGAAATTGCGTCGCTATGAAATACTATGTTTTCTTTGACTTCTCATTCTAAATCGAGTCCTCACATTGACGAATTAACACAGAAAATGCGTCGCTATGAAATACTATGTGTTCTATGACTTCAACTTCTAAACCAAGTAATGTTTCTATAGAAACGACGTGATTTTCGTTTGGGATACGACTATCTCCTTTCCGATGCACTATTCCTTCTCTACTGCGTTCCTAGCACCCTCACATTGACGATTTAAGACAGATTTTGCGTCGGTATGAAATACTATGGGTTCTATGACTTCTCCTTCTTAATCGAGTAACGAATCTATGGAAACGACAGGATTTTCTTTTGGGATACGAGTATCTCCTTTCTGATGCACTATTCCAACTTTACTGCATTCCTCGCTCCCTCACATTGACGAATTAACACAGAAATTGCGTCGCTATGAAATACTATTGGTTCTATGACTTCTCCTCTTATATCGAGTAACGTTTCTATGGAAACGACAGGATTTTCTTTTGGGATACGAGTTTCTCCTTTCCAATGCACTATTCCTTCTTTACTGCACCCCTCGCACCCTCACATTGACGAATTAACACAGAAATTGCGTAGCTACGAAATACTATGGATTCTGTGACTTCACCTTCTAAATCGAGTAACGTTTCTAAGGAAACGACAGTTTTTTCTTTAGGGATACATCTCCTTTCCGATGCACTATTCCTTGTTTACTGCATCCCTCGCCCCCTCACATTGACGAATTCACTCAGAAATTGAGTCGCTATGGGATACTATGGGTTCTATGACTTCTCCTTCTCAATCGAGTAACGTTTCTATGGTAACGACAGGATTTTCCATTGGGATGCGACCATCTCCTTTCCGATGCACTATTCGTTCTGTACTGCATCCCTCGCACCCTCACACTGACGAAGTAACTCACAAATTGCGTCGCTATGAAATACTATGGGTTCAATGACTTCTTCTAAATCGAGTAACGTTTCTATTGAAACAACAGGATTTCCTTCTTTACTGCATCCCTGGCTCCCTCACATTGACGAATTAACACAGAAATTGCGTCGCTATGGAATGCTATGGGTTCTTTGACTTCTCCTACTAAATCACGTACCGTATTTATGGAAATGATAGGATTTTCTTTTGGTATACGAGTATCTCCTTTCCGATGCACTATTCCTTCTTTTTGCATCCCTCGCTCCCTCACACTGACGAATTAACACAGAAATTGGGTCGCTATGAAATACTATCGGTTATACGACTTCTCCTTCTAAATCGAGTAACGTTTCTATGGAAACGACAGGATTTTCTTTTGGGATACGAGTATCTCCTTTGCGATGCACTATTCAATCTTTACTACATCCCTCGTTCCCTCACGTTGACGTATTAACACAGAAAATGCGTCGCTATGAAATACTATGAGTTCTATGACTTCTCCATCTAAATCGAGTAACGTTTCTATGGAAACGACAGGATTTTTGTTTGGGATACGACTAACTCCTTTCCTATGCACTATTCCTTCTTTACATCATCCATCGCTCCCTCACATTGACGAATTAACACTGAAATTGCGTCGCTCTAAAATAACATTTGTTCTATGACTTCTCCTTCTAAATCGAGAAACGTTTCTATGTAAGCAACTGAATTTTCTTTTGGGAGGCGAGTATCTCGTTTCCAGTGCACTTTTCCCTCTTTACTGCATCCCTCGCTCCCTCACATTGACGAAATAACACAGAAATTGCGTCGCTATGGAATACTATTGGTTCTATGACTTCTCCTTCTAAATCGGGTAACGTTTCCATGGAAACGACAGGATTGTCTTTTCAGAGGTGAGTATCTCCTTTCTGATGCACTATACCTTCTTTACTTTATCCCCCGCTCCCACATATTGACGAATTATCAGAGAATTTGCGTAGCTATGATAGCCTACGGTTTCAATGACTTCTCCTTCTAAATCGAGAAACGTTCCAATGGAAACGACAGGATTTTCTTTTGGTATACGATTACCTTCTTCCCGATGCACTATTCCTTCCTCACTGCATCCCTCGCTTACTCAGTTTGACGAATTAACACAGAAAATGCTCTAAATTACTAACTGTTCTATGACTTCTCCTTCTAAATCCTGTAACGTTTCTATGGAAACAACAAGATTATCTTTTGGGACGCGAGTATCTCCTTTCCGTTGGACTATTCTTTCTTTACTGCATCCCTCGCTCCCTCACATTGACGAATTAACACAGAAATGGTGTCGCTATGAAATAATATGTGGTCCATGACTTCTCCTTCAAAATCGAGTAACGTTTCTATGGAAACGACATCATTTTCTTTTGGGATACGAGTATCTCCTTTCCGATGCACTATTCCTTCCTTACAGCATCCCTCGCTCCCTCACATTGACGAATTAACACAGAAATTGCGTCGCTATGGAATACTATTGGTTCTATGACTTCTCCTTCTTAATCGAGTACTGTTTCAATGGAAACGACAGGATTTTCTTTTGAGAGGCGAATATCTCCTTTCCGATGCACTATTACTTCTTTACTGCATCTCTCGCTCCCTCACATTGACGAATTAACAAAGAAATTGCGACGCAATGAAATACTGTAGGTTCTATGACTTCTCCTTCTAATTCGAGGAACGTTTCTACGGAAACAACAGGATTTCTTTTGAGAGGCGAGTATCTCCTTTCCGTTGGACTATTCCTTCCTTTCTGCATCCCTCGCTCCCTCACATTGACGAATTAACGCACGCATTGGGTCGCTATGAAATACTATGTGTTCTATGACTTCACCTTCTTAATCGAGTACTGTTTCAATGGAAACCACAGGATTTTCTTTTGAGAGGCGAATATCTCCTTTCCGATGCACTATTCCTTCTTTACTGCATCTCTCGCTCAATTACATTGACGAATTAACTCACGAATTGCGTCGCTATGAAATACTGTGTGTTCTATGACTGTGCACTATTCCTTCTTTAATGCAGCCCTCGCTACCTCACATTGACGAATTAACACAGAAATTGTGTCGCTATGACATACTATTGTTTCTATGACTTCTCCTTCTAAATCGAGTAACGTTTCTATCGAACCGACTGGATTTTCTTTTTGGAGGCGAGTATCTCCTTTCCGGTGCGCCATTCCTCCTTTACTGCATCCCTCGCTCCATCACATTGACGAATCAATACAGAAATTGCGACGATATGGAATATTATGGGTTCTATGACTTCTCCTACTAAATCGAGTAACGTATCTATGGAAACGACAGCATTTTCTTTTGAGAGGCGAGTATCTCCTTTCCTATGCACTATTCCTTCTTTACTGGATCCTCCACTCCCTCACTATGACGAACTAACACAGAAATTGCGTCGCTCTAAAATAAAATGTATTCTATGACTTCTCCTTCTAAATCGAGTAACGTTTCTACGGAAACGACCGGTTTTCTTTTGGGAGGCGATTATCTCCTTTCCAATGCACTATTCCTTCTTCACTGCATCCCTCGCTCCCTCACATTGACGAATTAAAAGAGAAATTACGTCGCTCTAAAATACCAAGTGTTCTATGACTTCTCCTTCGAAATCGAGTACGTTTGTATGGAAACGACAGGATTTTCTTTTGGGAGGCGGGTATCTCCTTTCTGATGCACTATACCTTGTTTACTGCTTCCCACGCTCCTCACATAGACGAATTAACACAGAAATGTCTTCGCTATGAGATACAATGGGCCTAAGACGTCTCTTTTTAAATCGAGTAACGTTTCTATGGAAACGACAGGATTTTCCTTTGGGAGGTGAGTATCTCCTTTCTGATACACTATTCCTTCTTTACTGCATCCCTCGCTCCCTCACATTGACGAATTAACACAGAAATTGCGTCGCTATGAAATACTATGTGTTACATGCCTTCTTCTTCTAAATCGAGTAACGTTTCTATGGAAACGACTGGATTTTCCTTTGGGAGGTGAGTATCTCCTTTCTGATACACTATTCCTTCTTTACTGCATCCCTCGCTCCCTCACATTGACGAATTAACACAGAAATTGCGTCGCTATGAAATACTATGTGTTACATGCCTTCTTCTTCTAAATCGAGTAACGTTTCTATGGAAACGACTGGATTTTCTTTTGGGATACGAGTATCTCCTTTCCGATGCACTATTCCTTCTTTACTGCATCCCTCGCTCCCTCACATTGACGAATTAACACACGAATTGCATCGCTATTGAATATTATGTGTTCTATGACTTCACCTTCTTAATCGAGTACTGTTTCAAAGGAAAAGACAGGATTTTCTTTTGAGAGGCGAATATCTCCTTTCCGATGCACTATTCCTTCTTTACTGCATCTCTCGCTCCCTCACATTGACGAATTAACACACGAATTGCGTCGCTATGAAATACTATGTGTTCCATGACTATGCTCTAATCCTTCTTTAATGCATCCCTCGCTCCCTCACATTGACGAATTAACACAGAAATTGCGTCGCTATGAAATACTATTGGTTCTATGACTTCTCCTACTAAATCGAATAACGTTTCTATCGAACCTACTGGATTTTCTTTTGGGAGGCGAGTATCTCCTTTCCGGTGCACTATTCCTTCTTTACATCATTCTTCGCTCCCTCACATTGACGAATTAACACAGAAATTGCGTTGCTATGAAATACTATGTGTTCTATGACTTCTCCTTCTAAATCGAGTAACGTTTCTATGGAAACGACAGGATTTTCTATTGAGAGGCGAGTATCTCCTTTCTGATACACTATTCCTTCTTTACTGCATCCCTCGCTCCCTCACATTGACGAATTAACACAGAAATTGCGTCGCTATGAAATACTATGTGTTACATGCCTTCTTCTTCTAAATCGAGTAACGTTTCTATGGAAACGACTGGATTTTCTTTTGGGATACGAGTATCTCCTTTCCGATGCACTATTCCTTCTTTACTGCATCCCTCGCTCCCTCACATTGACGAATTAACACACGAATTGCGTCGCTATTGAATACTATGTGTTCTATGACTTCACCTTCTTAATCGAGTACTGTTTCAATGGAAACGACAGGATTTTCTTTTGAGAGGCGAATATCTCCTTTCCGATGCACTATTACTTCTTTACTGCATCTCTCGTTCATTCACATTGACGAATTAACACACGAATTGCGTCGCTATGAAATACTATGTGTTCTATGACTATGCTCTAATCCTTCTTTAATGCATCCCTCGCTCCCTCACATTGACGAATTAACACAGAAATTGCGTCGCTATGAAATACTATTAGTTCTATGACTTCTCCTACTAAATCGAATAACGTTTCTATCGAACCTACTGGATTTTCTTTTGGGAGGCGAGTATCTCCTTTCCGATGCACTATTCCTCCTTTACTGCATACCTCGCTCCCTCACATTGACGAATTAATACAGAAATTGCGTCGATATGGAATATTATGGGTTCTATGGCTCTCCTTCTAAATCGAGTAACGTATCTATGGAAAAGACAGCATATTCTTTTGAGAGGCGAGTATCTCCTTTCCTATGCACTATTCCTTCTTTACATCATTCATCGCTCCCTCACATTGACGAATTAACACAGAAATTGCGTTGCTATGAAATACTATGTGTTCTATGACTTCTCCTTCTAAATCGAGTAACGTTTCTATGGAAACGACAGGATTTTCTATTGAGAGGCGAGTATCTCCTTTCCTATGCCCTATTCATTCTTTCCTTCATTCCTCGCTCCCTCACATTGACGAATTAACACAGTAATTGCGTTGCTATGAAATACTATGTGTTCTATGACTTCTCATTCTAAATCGAGTAACTTTTCAATGGAAACGACAGGATTTTCTTTTGGGATACGAGTATCTCCTTTCCGATGCACTATTCCTTATTTACTGCATCGCTCGCTTACTCAGTTTGACGTATTAACACAGAAATTGCGTCGCTATAAAATACTATGGGTTCCACTCATTGTCCTTCCTAGTCGAGTAACGTTTCTATGAAAATGAAAGGACTTCATTTTGGGAGTCTAGTTTATCGATTCCGATGCACTATTCCTTCTTTACTGGAGCCTCCACTCCCACACTATGACGAAATAACACTAAAATTGCGCGCTCTAAAATACCATGTGTTCTATGACTTCTCCTTCTAAATCGAGTAACGTTTCTATGAAAACGACCGGTTTTCTTTTGGGAGGCGAGTATCTCCTTTCCAATGCACTATTCCTTCTTCACTGCATCCCTCGCTCCCTCACATTGACGAATTACAACACAAATTGCGTCGCTCTACAATACCAAGTGTTCTATGACTTCACCTTCTAAATCAAGTACGTTTCAATGGAAACGACAGGATTTTCTTTTGGGGGGCGTGTTTTCCTTTCCGATGCACTATTCCTTCTTTACTGTTTCCCTCGCTCCCTCACATTGACGAATTAACACAGAAATGTCGTCGCTGTGAAATGCTATGGGGCCTATGACGTCTCCTTCTAAATCGAGCAACGTTTCTATGGGAACGACAGGATATTCCTTTGGGAGGTGAGTATCTCCTTTCCGATACACTATTCCTTCTTCACTGCATCCCTGGCTCCGTCACATTGACGAATTAACACAGAAATTGCGTCGCAATGAAATACTATGGGTTCTAAGACTTCTCCTTCTAAATCGAGTAACGTTCCAATGAAAACGACAGGATTTTCCTTTGGGATACGATTACCTTCTTCCCGATGCACTATTCCTTCTCTACTGCATCCCTCGCTTACTCAGTTTGACGAATTAACACAGAAATTGCATCGCTATGAGATACTATGTGTGCCACGGATTATCCTTCCCTGTCGAGTAACGTTCCTATGAAAATGAAAGGATTACCTTTTGGGAGTCGAGTATATCTTTTCCGATGCACTATTAGTTGTGTACTGGAGCCCCAGCTCCCTAAATTTGACGAATTAACACTGAAATTGTATCGCTATGATTTACTATGGGTTCTATGACTCCAAATTCTAAATCGAGTTACGTTTCCGCGGAAACGACCGGATGTTGTTTTGGGACGCAAGTATCACCTCTCCGATGCACTATTCCTTCTTTTCTGCATCCCTCGCTTCCTCTCACTGACGAATTAACACAGAAATTGCGTAGCTCTAAAATAGTATGTGTTCTATGACTCCTCCGTCTAAATCGAGTAACGTTTCTATGGAAACGTCGGGATTTTCTTTTGGGAGGTGAGTATCTCCTTTCCGATGCACTATTCCCTCTTTACTGCATCCCTCGCACCCTCTCATTGACGAATTAACACAGAAATTGCGTCGCTGTGTAATACTATGGGTTCTATGACTTCGTCTTCAAAATCGAGTAACGTTTCTATGGAAACGACAGGATTTCCTTTTGGGAGGCGAGTATCTCCTATCCGATGCACTATTCCTTCTTACTGCATCCCTCACTCCCTCACATTGACGAATTAATTCTGAAATTGAGTCGCTATGAAATACTATGGGCTCTATGACTTCTCGATCTAAATCGACTAACCTTTCTATAGAAACGACAGAATTTTCTTTTCGGATTTGAGTATCTTCTTTCCGATGCACTATTCCCTCTTTTTTGCAATAGTCGCTCCCTCACATTGACGAATTAACACAGAAATTGAGTCGCTATGAAATACTGTGTGTTCTATGACTTCATCTTCTAAATCGAGTGACGTTTTTATGGAAACGACAGGATTTCCTTTTGGGAGGCGAGTATCTCCTTTCCGATGCAGTATTCCTCCTTTACTGCATCCCCCGCTCCCTCACATTGACGAATTAACACAGAAATTGCGTCGCTTTGAAATACTAGGTGTTCTATGACTTCTCCCTCTAAATCGAGTAACATTTCTTGGATCCTACAGGATTTTCTTTTGGGAGGCGAGTATCTCCTTTCCGATGCACTATTCCTTCTTTACTGCATCCCTCGCTCCCTCTCATTGACGAATTAACACAGAAATTGCGTCGCTATGAAATACTATGGGTTCTATGACTTCTCCTCCTAAATCGAGTAACGTTTCTATGGAAACGACAGGATTTTCTTTTGGGAGGCGAGTATCTCCTTTCCGATGCACTATTTCTTCTTCTTTGCGTCCCTCGCCCCCTCACATTGACGAATTAACACAGAGATTGCGTGGCTACGAAATACTATGGGTTCTACGACTTCTCCTTCTAAATCGAGTAACGTTTCTATGGCGACGACAGGTTTTCCGTTTGGGAGGTGGGTATCTCCTTTTACGATGCACTATTCCTTCTATACTGCATCCCTCCCTCCCTCACTTTGTCGAATTAATACTGAAATTGCGTCTCTGTGAAATACTATGGGTTGTATACATTCTCCTTCTAAATCGAGTAACGTTTCTATGGAAACGACACGATTATCATTTGGGAGGCGAGTATCTCCTTTCCGATGCACTATTCCTTCTTTATAGCATCATTCGCTCCCTCACTTTGACGAATTAACACAGAAATTGCGTCGCTATGAAATACTATGTGTCCTATGACTTCTCCTTCTAAATCGAGTATCGTTTCTATGGAAAAGACAGGATTATCTTTTGAGCGGCTTGTATCCCCTTTCCGGTGCACTATTCCTTCTTTAATGCGTACTACGCTCCCTCACATGGACGACCTAACTCGGAAATTGCGTCGCTACTGAATACTATGGGATCTATGCCTTCTCTTTCTTAATCGAGTAACGTTTCTATGGAAACGACAGGATTTTCTTTTGAGAGGCGAGTATCTTTCCTCCGATGCACTATTCCATCTTAGTGCATCCCTCGCTGCCTCACATTGACGAATTAACACAGAAATTGAGTCGCTACGAAATACTATGTGTTCTATGACTTCTCCATCTAAATCGAGTAACGTTTCTATGGAAACGATAGAATTTTCTATTGGGAGGCGAGTATCTCCTTTCCGATGCACTGTTCCTTCTTTACTGCATCCCTCCCTCCCTCACATTGACGAATTAACACTTAAATGGCATCGCTATTAAATACTATTTTTTCTATGACTCCTCCTTCTAAATCGAGTAACGTTTCTATGGAATCTACAAGATTTTCTTTTGGGAGGCGAATATCTCTTTTGCGATGCACTATTCCTACTTATACTGCATCCCTCGCCCCTCACTTTGTCGAAAATAAACTGAAATTGCGTCGCTGTGAAATACTATGGGTTATTTAACTTCTCCTTCTAAATCGAATAACGTTTCTATGGAAACGACAGGATTTTCTATTGGGAGGAGAGTATTTCCTTTCCGATGCACTACTCCTTCTTTACCTAATCCCTCCCTCCCTCACATTGTCGAATTAACACAGAAATTGCGTCGCTATGAAATA
Organism: Schistocerca piceifrons; assembly: GCF_021461385.2. Classification (NCBI taxonomy): domain Eukaryota; kingdom Metazoa; phylum Arthropoda; class Insecta; order Orthoptera; family Acrididae; genus Schistocerca; species Schistocerca piceifrons. The sequence goes on from NW_025728274.1 coordinate 203,441, forward strand.
CTATGGGTTCCATGCCTTCTCCTACTATATCGAGTAACGTTTCTATGGAAACGACAGGATTTTCTTTTGGGAGGTGGGTATCTTCTTTGCGACGCACTATTCCATCTTTACTGCATCCCTCGTTCCCTCACTTTGTCGAATTAAAACTGAAATTGCGTCGCTATGAAATCCAATGGGTTTAAGACTTCTCCTTCTAAATCGAGTAACGTTTCTGTGGAAACGACATGATTTTCTTTAATGCGGTAAATATCTCCTTTCCCATGCACTGTTCCTTCTTTACTGCATCCCTCGCTCCCTCAAATTGAGTAATTAACACTGAGATTGAGTCGCTATAAAATACAGTGGGTTCAATGACTTTTCCTTCTAAATCGAGAAACGTTTCTATGGAATCGACAGGATTTCCTTTTGGGAGGCGAGTATCTCCTTTCCGACGCACTATTCCTTCTTTAATGCATCCCTCGCTCCCTCAAATTTACGAATTAACACAGAAATTGCGTCGCTATTGAATACTATGGGTTCTATGACTTCTCCATCTAAATCGAGTAACGTTTCTATGGAAACGACAGGATTTTCTTTTGGGAGGTGAGTATCTTCTTTGCGATGCACTATTCCTTCTTTACTGCATCCCTCGCTCCAGCACATTGTCAAATTAACACAAAAAGTGCGTCGCTATGGAATACTATGGTTCTATGATATCTCCTTCTAAATCGAGTAACGTTTCTATGAAAACGACAGGATTTTCTTTTGAGATGCGAGTATCTCCATTCCGATGCGCTATTACTCCTTTACTGCTTCACTCGGTCCCTCACTTTGTCGAATACAAACTGAAATTGCGTCGCTATGAAATACTATGGGTTATATGACTTCTCCTTCTACATCGAGCAACGTTTCTATGGAAACGACAGGATTTTCTATTGGGAGGCGAGTATCTCCTTTCCAATGCACTATTCCTCCTTTTTTGCAACCTTAGCTCCCTCACATTGACGAATAAACACATAAATTGCGTCGCTATAAAATACTATGGTTTCTATGTCTTCTGCTTCTAAATCGAGTAACGTTTCAATGGAAACGACAGGATTTCCTTTTGGGAGGCGAGTATCTCCTTTGCGGTGCACTATTCCTTCTATACTGCATCCCTCGCTCCCTCACATTGACGAATTATCACAGAAATTGCTTCGCTATGGAATACTATGAGTTCTATGATTTCTCCTTCCAATTCGAGTAACGTTTCTATGGAAACGACAGGATTTTCTTTTGAAATGCGAGTATCTCCGTTCCGATGCCTTATTCGTTCCTTACATCATCCCTCGTTCCGTCACATTGACGAATTAACACAGAGATTGCGTCTCTATGAAATACTATTCGTTCTATTACTCCACCTTCTAATTCGAGTAACGTTTTTCTGGAAACGACTGGATATTCCTTTGGGAGGCGAGTATATCCTGTACGATGCACTATTCCTTCTTTACTGCTTCCCTAGGTCCCTCACTTTGTCGAATTAAAACTGAAATTCCGTCGCTATTAAATACTGTGGGTTCTATGACTTCTCCTTCTTAATCGAGTAACGTTTCTGTTGAAACGACAGGATTTTCTTTTGTGAGGCGAGTATCTCATATGCGATGCACTATTCCTCATTTACTGCATCCCTCGCTCCCTCACTTTGTCGAATTAAACCTGAAATTGCGTCGCTATGAAATACCATGGGTTCTATGACTTCTCCTTCTAAATCGAGTAACTTTTCTATGGAAACGGCAGGTTTTCCTTTTGGGAGGCGAGTATCTCCTTTCTGATGCTCTATTCCTTTTTACTGCATCCCTCGCTCCCTCACTTTGTCTAATTAAAACTGAAATTGCATCGCTATGAAATACTATGGATTCTATGACTTCTCCTTCTTAAACGAGTAACGTTTCTATGGAAACCACAACATTTTCTTTTGGGAGGCGAGTATCTCCTTTCCCATGCACTATTCCTTCTTTACTGCATCCCTCGCTCCCCCTCATTGACGAATTAACACAAAAATTGCGTCGCTATGAAATACTATGGGATCTATGACATCTCCTCCTAAATCGAGTAACGATGCTATGAAAACGACAGGATTTTCTTTTGGGAGGCGAGTTTCTCCTTTGCGATGTGCTATTCCTCCTTTACTGCATCCCTCGCTCCCTCACTTGGTCGAATTAAAACTGAAATTGCGTCGCTATGAAGTACTACGGTTTCTAAAACTTCTCCTTCCAAATCCAGTAACGTTTCTATGGAAACGACAGGATTTGATTTTGGGATGCGATTATCTCCCTTTCGATGCACTATTCCTTCTTTACTGCACCCCTCGCTCCCGCACATTGACGAATTAACACTGAAATTGTGTTGCTATGAAATACTATGGGTTCTATGACTTCTCCTTCTAAATCGAATGTCGTTTCTATGGAAACAACAGGATATTCTTTTGGGAGGCGAGTATCTCCTTTCCCATGCACTATTCCTTCTTTACTGCAGCCCTTGCTCCCTCACATTGACGAATTAACACAGAAATTGCGTCACTATGTAATACAATGGGTTCAATGACTTCTCCCTCTAATTCGAGTAACGTTTCTATGGTATCCACATGATTTTCTTTAGGGAGGCGAGTATCTCCCTTCCGATGCACTATTCCTTCTTTACTGCATCTCTCGCTCCCTAACATTGACGAATTAACACAGAAATTGCGTCGCTATGATATACTATTCGTTCTATGACTTCTCCTTCTAATTCGAGTAACGTTTCTCTGGAAACGACAGGATTTTCTTTTGGGAGGCGAGTATATCCTTTACGATGCACTATTCCTTCTTTACTGCATCCCTCGCTACCGCACATTGACGGTTTAACACTGAAATTGAGTTGCTATGAAATACTATGGGTTCTATGACTTCCCGTTCTAAATCGAATGTCGTTTCTATGGAAACAACAGGATATTCTTTTAGGAGGTAAGTATCACGTTTCCGATGCACTATTCATTCTCTTTTGCATCCCTCGCTCCCTCACACTGACGAATTAACACAGAAATTGCGTCGCTATGAAATGCTATGGATTCTATGTGTTCTCCTTCGAAATCGAGTAACGTTTCTGTGGAAACAACAGGATTTCCTTTTGGGAGGCGAGTATCTGCTTTGCGATGCACTATTCCTTCTATACTGCATCCCTCACTCCCTCCCTTTGTCGAACTAAATTTAAAATTGTGTCGCTGTGAAATACTATGGCTTATATATCTTCTCCTTTTAAATCGAGTAACGTTTCTATGGAAACGATAGGATTTTCTTTTGGGATGCGAGTAACTCCTTTCCGATGCAATATTCCTACTTTACTGCATCCCTCGTTCCCTCACTTTGACGAATTAACACAGATATTGCGTCGCTAAGAAATGCTATGGACTCTATGTGTTCTCCTACTAAATCGAGTAACGTTTAAATGGAATCGACAGGATTTTCTTTTGGGAGGCGAGTATCTCCTATGAGATGCACTATTCCTTCTTGACTGCATACCTCGCTCCATCGCTTTCTCGAATTAAAACTGAAAGTGCGTCGCTATGAAATCCTATGGGTTTTATGACATCTCCTTCTAAATCGAGTAACATTTCTATGGGAACGACCAGATTTTCTTTAGGGAGGCGAGTATCTCCTTTCCGATGCACTATTCCTTCTTTACTGCATCCCTCGCTCCCTCACATTGACGAATTAACACAGAAATTGCGTCGCTATGGAATACAATGGGTTCTATAACTTCACCTTCAAAATCGAGTAACGTTTCAAAGGAAACGACAGGATTTTCTTATGGGAGCCGAGTATCTCCTTTGCTATGCCCTATTCCTACTTTACTGCATCCCTCACTTCCTCACATTGTCGAATTAAAACTGATGTTGCGTCGCGATGAAATACTATATGTTTTATGACTTCTCATTCTAAAATGAGTAGCGTTGCTATGGAAACGACAGGATTTTCTTTTTGAGGCGAGTATCTCCTTTCCGATGCACTATTCCTTCTTTACTGCGTCCCTCGCTCTCTCACATTGGCGAATTAACAAAGATATTGCGTCGCTGTGAAATACTATGGTTTCAAAGACTCCTCCTTCTAAATCGAGTAACGCTGCTATGGAATCGACAGGATTTGCTTTGGGGAGGCGAGTATCTCCCTTCCGATGCACTATTCCTTCTTTACTGCATCCCTCGCTCCCTCACATTGTCGAGTTAACACAGAATTTGCGTCGCTATGGAATACTATGGGTTCTATGACTTCACCTTCTAATTCGAGTAACGTTTCTTTGGAAACCACAGGATTTTCTTTTGGGAGGCGAGTATCTCCTTTCCGATGCACTATTCCTTCTTTTCTGCATCCCTCGCACCCTCACATTGACTAATTAACACAGATTTTGCGTCGCTATGAAATACTATGGGTTCTATGACTGCTCCTTCTAAATCGACTAACGATGCTATGGAAAAGACAGGTTTTTCTTTTGGGAGGCGAGTATCTCCTTTTAGATGCGCTATTCCTTCTTTCCTGCATCCCTCGCCCCTCACTTGGTCGAATTAAACCTGAAATTGCGTCGCTTTGAAATACTATGGGTTATATGACTTCTTCTTCTAAATCGAATGACGTTTCAATGGAAGCGAAAGGATTTGCATTTGGGAGGCGAGTATCTCCCTTCCGATGCACTATTCCTTCTTTACTTCATACCTCGCTCCCTAACATTGACAAATTAACACAGAAATCGTGTCGCTATGGAATTCTATGGGTTGTATGACTTCTCCTTCTAAATCGAGTAACGTTTCTATGGAAACAACAGGTTTTTCTTTTTAGAGGCGAGTATCTCCTTTCCGATGCATTATTCCTTCTTTTCTGCATCCTTCGCTCATCCACTTGGTCGAATTAAAACTAAAATTGTGGTGGTATGAATTACTATGGGTTATATGACTTCTCCTTCTAAATGGAGTAACGTTTCTATGGAAATGACAGGATTTTCTTTTGGGAGGCGAGTATCTCCTTTCCGATGCACTATTCCTTCTTATCTGCATCCCTCGCTCCCTCACAATGACGAATTAACACAGAAATTGCGTCGCTATGAAATTGTATGGGTTCTATGACTTCTCCTTCTAAATCGAGTTACGTTTCTATGGGAACGATAGGATTTTCTTTTGGGAGGCGAATTTTTCCTTTCCGATGCACTATTCCTTCCTTACCGCCTCCCTCGTTCCCTCACATTGACGAATTAACACAGAAATTACGTCGCTATGAAATACTATGGGTTCTATTACTTCTCCTTCTAAATCGAGTAACGTTTCTATGGAATCTACAAGATTTTCTTTTGGGAGGCGAATATCTCTTTTGCGATGCACTATTCCTACTTATACTGCATCCCTCGCCCCTCACTTTGTCGAAAATAAACTGAAATTGCGTCGCTGTGAAATACTATGGGTTATTTAACTTCTCCTTCTAAATCGAATAACGTTTCTATGGAAACGACAGGATTTTCTATTGGGAGGAGAGTATTTCCTTTCCGATGCACTACTCCTTCTTTACCTAATCCCTCCCTCCCTCACATTGTCGAATTAACACAGAAATTGCGTCGCTATGAAATACTATGGGTTCCATGCCTTCTCCTACTATATCGAGTAACGTTTCTATGGAAACGACAGGATTTTCTTTTGGGAGGTGGGTATCTTCTTTGCGACGCACTATTCCATCTTTACTGCATCCCTCGTTCCCTCACTTTGTCGAATTAAAACTGAAATTGCGTCGCTATGAAATCCAATGGGTTTAAGACTTCTCCTTCTAAATCGAGTAACGTTTCTGTGGAAACGACATGATTTTCTTTAATGCGGTAAATATCTCCTTTCCCATGCACTGTTCCTTCTTTACTGCATCCCTCGCTCCCTCAAATTGAGTAATTAACACTGAGATTGAGTCGCTATAAAATACAGTGGGTTCAATGACTTTTCCTTCTAAATCGAGAAACGTTTCTATGGAATCGACAGGATTTCCTTTTGGGAGGCGAGTATCTCCTTTCCGACGCACTATTCCTTCTTTAATGCATCCCTCGCTCCCTCAAATTTACGAATTAACACAGAAATTGCGTCGCTATTGAATACTATGGGTTCTATGACTTCTCCATCTAAATCGAGTAACGTTTCTATGGAAACGACAGGATTTTCTTTTGGGAGGTGAGTATCTTCTTTGCGATGCACTATTCCTTCTTTACTGCATCCCTCGCTCCAGCACATTGTCAAATTAACACAAAAAGTGCGTCGCTATGGAATACTATGGTTCTATGATATCTCCTTCTAAATCGAGTAACGTTTCTATGAAAACGACAGGATTTTCTTTTGAGATGCGAGTATCTCCATTCCGATGCGCTATTACTCCTTTACTGCTTCACTCGGTCCCTCACTTTGTCGAATACAAACTGAAATTGCGTCGCTATGAAATACTATGGGTTATATGACTTCTCCTTCTACATCGAGCAACGTTTCTATGGAAACGACAGGATTTTCTATTGGGAGGCGAGTATCTCCTTTCCAATGCACTATTCCTCCTTTTTTGCAACCTTAGCTCCCTCACATTGACGAATAAACACATAAATTGCGTCGCTATAAAATACTATGGTTTCTATGACCTCTGCTTCTAAATCGAGTAACGTTTCTATGGAAACGACAGGATTTCCTTTTGGGAGGCGAGTATCTCCTTTGCGGTGCACTATTCCTTCTATACTGCATCCCTCGCTCCCTCACATTGACGAATTATCACAGAAATTGCTTCGCTATGGAATACTATGAGTTCTATGATTTCTCCTTCCAATTCGAGTAACGTTTCTATGGAAACGACAGGATTTTCTTTTGAAATGCGAGTATCTCCGTTCCGATGCCTTATTCGTTCCTTACATCATCCCTCGTTCCGTCACATTGACGAATTAACACAGAGATTGCGTCTCTATGAAATACTATTCGTTCTATTACTCCACCTTCTAATTCGAGTAACGTTTTTCTGGAAACGACTGGATATTCCTTTGGGAGGCGAGTATATCCTGTACGATGCACTATTCCTTCTTTACTGCTTCCCTAGGTCCCTCACTTTGTCGAATTAAAACTGAAATTCCGTCGCTATTAAATACTGTGGGTTCTATGACTTCTCCTTCTTAATCGAGTAACGTTTCTGTTGAAACGACAGGATTTTCTTTTGTGAGGCGAGTATCTCATATGCGATGCACTATTCCTCATTTACTGCATCCCTCGCTCCCTCACTTTGTCGAATTAAACCTGAAATTGCGTCGCTATGAAATACCATGGGTTCTATGACTTCTCCTTCTAAATCGAGTAACTTTTCTATGGAAACGGCAGGTTTTCCTTTTGGGAGGCGAGTATCTCCTTTCTGATGCTCTATTCCTTTTTACTGCATCCCTCGCTCCCTCACTTTGTCTAATTAAAACTGAAATTGCATCGCTATGAAATACTATGGGTTCTATGACTTCTCCTTCTTAAACGAGTAACGTTTCTATGGAAACCACAACATTTTCTTTTGGGAGGCGAGTATCTCCTTTCCCATGCACTATTCCTTCTTTACTGCATCCCTCGCTCCCCCTCATTGACGAATTAACACAAAAATTGCGTCGCTATGAAATACTATGGGATCTATGACATCTCCTCCTAAATCGAGTAACGATGCTATGAAAACGACAGGATTTTCTTTTGGGAGGCGAGTTTCTCCTTTGCGATGTGCTATTCCTCCTTTACTGCATCCCTCGCTCCCTCACTTGGTCGAATTAAAACTGAAATTGCGTCGCTATGAAGTACTACGGTTTCTAAAACTTCTCCTTCCAAATCCAGTAACGTTTCTATGGAAACGACAGGATTTGATTTTGGGATGCGATTATCTCCCTTTCGATGCACTATTCCTTCTTTACTGCACCCCTCGCTCCCGCACATTGACGAATTAACACTGAAATTGTGTTGCTATGAAATACTATGGGTTCTATGACTTCTCCTTCTAAATCGAATGTCGTTTCTATGGAAACAACAGGATATTCTTTTGGGAGGCGAGTATCTCCTTTCCCATGCACTATTCCTTCTTTACTGCATCCCTTGCTCCCTCACATTGACGAATTAACACAGAAATTGCGTCACTATGTAATACAATGGGTTCAATGACTTCTCCCTCTAATTCGAGTAACGTTTCTATGGTATCCACATGATTTTCTTTAGGGAGGCGAGTATCTCCCTTCCGATGCACTATTCCTTCTTTACTGCATCTCTCGCTCCCTAACATTGACGAATTAACACAGAAATTGCGTCGCTATGATATACTATTCGTTCTATGACTTCTCCTTCTAATTCGAGTAACGTTTCTCTGGAAACGACAGGATTTTCTTTTGGGAGGCGAGTATATCCTTTACGATGCACTATTCCTTCTTTACTGCATCCCTCGCTACCGCACATTGACGGTTTAACACTGAAATTGAGTTGCTATGAAATACTATGGGTTCTATGACTTCCCGTTCTAAATCGAATGTCGTTTCTATGGAAACAACAGGATATTCTTTTAGGAGGTAAGTATCACGTTTCCGATGCACTATTCATTCTCTTTTGCATCCCTCGCTCCCTCACACTGACGAATTAACACAGAAATTGCGTCGCTATGAAATGCTATGGATTCTATGTGTTCTCCTTCGAAATCGAGTAACGTTTCTGTGGAAACAACAGGATTTCCTTTTGGGAGGCGAGTATCTGCTTTGCGATGCACTATTCCTTCTATACTGCATCCCTCACTCCCTCCCTTTGTCGAACTAAATTTAAAATTGTGTCGCTGTGAAATACTATGGCTTATATATCTTCTCCTTTTAAATCGAGTAACGTTTCTATGGAAACGATAGGATTTTCTTTTGGGATGCGAGTAACTCCTTTCCGATGCAATATTCCTACTTTACTGCATCCCTCGTTCCCTCACTTTGACGAATTAACACAGATATTGCGTCGCTAAGAAATGCTATGGACTCTATGTGTTCTCCTACTAAATCGAGTAACGTTTAAATGGAATCGACAGGATTTTCTTTTGGGAGGCGAGTATCTCCTATGAGATGCACTATTCCTTCTTGACTGCATACCTCGCTCCATCGCTTTCTCGAATTAAAACTGAAAGTGCGTCGCTATGAAATCCTATGGGTTTTATGACATCTCCTTCTAAATCGAGTAACATTTCTATGGGAACGACCAGATTTTCTTTAGGGAGGCGAGTATCTCCTTTCCGATGCACTATTCCTTCTTTACTGCATCCCTCGCTCCCTCACATTGACGAATTAACACAGAAATTGCGTCGCTATGGAATACAATGGGTTCTATAACTTCACCTTCAAAATCGAGTAACGTTTCAAAGGAAACGACAGGATTTTCTTATGGGAGCCGAGTATCTCCTTTGCTATGCCCTATTCCTACTTTACTGCATCCCTCACTTCCTCACATTGTCGAATTAAAACTGATGTTGCGTCGCGATGAAATACTATATGTTTTATGACTTCTCATTCTAAAATGAGTAGCGTTGCTATGGAAACGACAGGATTTTCTTTTTGAGGCGAGTATCTCCTTTCCGATGCACTATTCCTTCTTTACTGCGTCCCTCGCTCTCTCACATTGGCGAATTAACAAAGATATTGCGTCGCTGTGAAATACTATGGTTTCAAAGACTCCTCCTTCTAAATCGAGTAACGCTGCTATGGAATCGACAGGATTTGCTTTGGGGAGGCGAGTATCTCCCTTCCGATGCACTATTCCTTCTTTACTGCATCCCTCGCTCCCTCACATTGTCGAGTTAACACAGAATTTGCGTCGCTATGGAATACTATGGGTTCTATGACTTCACCTTCTAATTCGAGTAACGTTTCTTTGGAAACCACAGGATTTTCTTTTGGGAGGCGAGTATCTCCTTTCCGATGCACTATTCCTTCTTATCTGCATCCCTCGCTCCCTCACAATGACGAATTAACACAGAAATTGCGTCGCTATGAAATTGTATGGGTTCTATGACTTCTCCTTCTAAATCGAGTTACGTTTCTATGGGAACGATAGGATTTTCTTTTGGGAGGCGAATTTTTCCTTTCCGATGCACTATTCCTTCCTTACCGCATCCCTCGTTCCCTCACATTGACGAATTAACACAGAAATTACGTCGCTATGAAATACTATGGGTTCTATTACTTCTCCTTCTAAATCGAGTAACGTTTCTATGGAATCTACAAGATTTTCTTTTGGGAGGCGAATATCTCTTTTGCGATGCACTATTCCTACTTATACTGCATCCCTCGCCCCTCACTTTGTCGAAAATAAACTGAAATTGCGTCGCTGTGAAATACTATGGGTTATTTAACTTCTCCTTCTAAATCGAATAACGTTTCTATGGAAACGACAGGATTTTCTATTGGGAGGAGAGTATTTCCTTTCCGATGCACTACTCCTTCTTTACCTAATCCCTCCCTCCCTCACATTGTCGAATTAACACAGAAATTGCGTCGCTATGAAATACTATGGGTTCCATGCCTTCTCCTACTATATCGAGTAACGTTTCTATGGAAACGACAGGATTTTCTTTTGGGAGGTGGGTATCTTCTTTGCGACGCACTATTCCATCTTTACTGCATCCCTCGTTCCCTCACTTTGTCGAATTAAAACTGAAATTGCGTCGCTATGAAATCCAATGGGTTTAAGACTTCTCCTTCTAAATCGAGTAACGTTTCTGTGGAAACGACATGATTTTCTTTAATGCGGTAAATATCTCCTTTCCCATGCACTGTTCCTTCTTTACTGCATCCCTCGCTCCCTCAAATTGAGTAATTAACACTGAGATTGAGTCGCTATAAAATACAGTGGGTTCAATGACTTTTCCTTCTAAATCGAGAAACGTTTCTATGGAATCGACAGGATTTCCTTTTGGGAGGCGAGTATCTCCTTTCCGACGCACTATTCCTTCTTTAATGCATCCCTCGCTCCCTCAAATTTACGAATTAACACAGAAATTGCGTCGCTATTGAATACTATGGGTTCTATGACTTCTCCATCTAAATCGAGTAACGTTTCTATGGAAACGACAGGATTTTCTTTTGGGAGGTGAGTATCTTCTTTGCGATGCACTATTCCTTCTTTACTGCATCCCTCGCTCCAGCACATTGTCAAATTAACACAAAAAGTGCGTCGCTATGGAATACTATGGTTCTATGATATCTCCTTCTAAATCGAGTAACGTTTCTATGAAAACGACAGGATTTTCTTTTGAGATGCGAGTATCTCCATTCCGATGCGCTATTACTCCTTTACTGCTTCACTCGGTCCCTCACTTTGTCGAATACAAACTGAAATTGCGTCGCTATGAAATACTATGGGTTATATGACTTCTCCTTCTACATCGAGCAACGTTTCTATGGAAACGACAGGATTTTCTATTGGGAGGCGAGTATCTCCTTTCCAATGCACTATTCCTCCTTTTTTGCAACCTTAGCTCCCTCACATTGACGAATAAACACATAAATTGCGTCGCTATAAAATACTATGGTTTCTATGACCTCTGCTTCTAAATCGAGTAACGTTTCTATGGAAACGACAGGATTTCCTTTTGGGAGGCGAGTATCTCCTTTGCGGTGCACTATTCCTTCTATACTGCATCCCTCGCTCCCTCACATTGACGAATTATCACAGAAATTGCTTCGCTATGGAATACTATGAGTTCTATGATTTCTCCTTCCAATTCGAGTAACGTTTCTATGGAAACGACAGGATTTTCTTTTGAAATGCGAGTATCTCCGTTCCGATGCCTTATTCGTTCCTTACATCATCCCTCGTTCCGTCACATTGACGAATTAACACAGAGATTGCGTCTCTATGAAATACTATTCGTTCTATTACTCCACCTTCTAATTCGAGTAACGTTTTTCTGGAAACGACTGGATATTCCTTTGGGAGGCGAGTATATCCTGTACGATGCACTATTCCTTCTTTACTGCTTCCCTAGGTCCCTCACTTTGTCGAATTAAAACTGAAATTCCGTCGCTATTAAATACTGTGGGTTCTATGACTTCTCCTTCTTAATCGAGTAACGTTTCTGTTGAAACGACAGGATTTTCTTTTGTGAGGCGAGTATCTCATATGCGATGCACTATTCCTCATTTACTGCATCCCTCGCTCCCTCACTTTGTCGAATTAAACCTGAAATTGCGTCGCTATGAAATACCATGGGTTCTATGACTTCTCCTTCTAAATCGAGTAACTTTTCTATGGAAACGGCAGGTTTTCCTTTTGGGAGGCGAGTATCTCCTTTCTGATGCTCTATTCCTTTTTACTGCATCCCTCGCTCCCTCACTTTGTCTAATTAAAACTGAAATTGCATCGCTATGAAATACTATGGGTTCTATGACTTCTCCTTCTTAAACGAGTAACGTTTCTATGGAAACCACAACATTTTCTTTTGGGAGGCGAGTATCTCCTTTCCCATGCACTATTCCTTCTTTACTGCATCCCTCGCTCCCCCTCATTGACGAATTAACACAAAAATTGCGTCGCTATGAAATACTATGGGATCTATGACATCTCCTCCTAAATCGAGTAACGATGCTATGAAAACGACAGGATTTTCTTTTGGGAGGCGAGTTTCTCCTTTGCGATGTGCTATTCCTCCTTTACTGCATCCCTCGCTCCCTCACTTGGTCGAATTAAAACTGAAATTGCGTCGCTATGAAGTACTACGGTTTCTAAAACTTCTCCTTCCAAATCCAGTAACGTTTCTATGGAAACGACAGGATTTGATTTTGGGATGCGATTATCTCCCTTTCGATGCACTATTCCTTCTTTACTGCACCCCTCGCTCCCGCACATTGACGAATTAACACTGAAATTGTGTTGCTATGAAATACTATGGGTTCTATGACTTCTCCTTCTAAATCGAATGTCGTTTCTATGGAAACAACAGGATATTCTTTTGGGAGGCGAGTATCTCCTTTCCCATGCACTATTCCTTCTTTACTGCATCCCTTGCTCCCTCACATTGACGAATTAACACAGAAATTGCGTCACTATGTAATACAATGGGTTCAATGACTTCTCCCTCTAATTCGAGTAACGTTTCTATGGTATCCACATGATTTTCTTTAGGGAGGCGAGTATCTCCCTTCCGATGCACTATTCCTTCTTTACTGCATCTCTCGCTCCCTAACATTGACGAATTAACACAGAAATTGCGTCGCTATGATATACTATTCGTTCTATGACTTCTCCTTCTAATTCGAGTAACGTTTCTCTGGAAACGACAGGATTTTCTTTTGGGAGGCGAGTATATCCTTTACGATGCACTATTCCTTCTTTACTGCATCCCTCGCTACCGCACATTGACGGTTTAACACTGAAATTGAGTTGCTATGAAATACTATGGGTTCTATGACTTCCCGTTCTAAATCGAATGTCGTTTCTATGGAAACAACAGGATATTCTTTTAGGAGGTAAGTATCACGTTTCCGATGCACTATTCATTCTCTTTTGCATCCCTCGCTCCCTCACACTGACGAATTAACACAGAAATTGCGTCGCTGTGAAATGCTATGGATTCTATGTGTTCTCCTTCGAAATCGAGTAACGTTTCTGTGGAAACAACAGGATTTCCTTTTGGGAGGCGAGTATCTGCTTTGCGATGCACTATTCCTTCTATACTGCATCCCTCACTCCCTCCCTTTGTCGAACTAAATTTAAAATTGTGTCGCTGTGAAATACTATGGCTTATATATCTTCTCCTTTTAAATCGAGTAACGTTTCTATGGAAACGATAGGATTTTCTTTTGGGATGCGAGTAACTCCTTTCCGATGCAATATTCCTACTTTACTGCATCCCTCGTTCCCTCACTTTGACGAATTAACACAGATATTGCGTCGCTAAGAAATGCTATGGACTCTATGTGTTCTCCTACTAAATCGAGTAACGTTTAAATGGAATCGACAGGATTTTCTTTTGGGAGGCGAGTATCTCCTATGAGATGCACTATTCCTTCTTGACTGCATACCTCGCTCCATCGCTTTCTCGAATTAAAACTGAAAGTGCGTCGCTATGAAATCCTATGGGTTTTATGACATCTCCTTCTAAATCGAGTAACATTTCTATGGGAACGACCAGATTTTCTTTAGGGAGGCGAGTATCTCCTTTCCGATGCACTATTCCTTCTTTACTGCATCCCTCGCTCCCTCACATTGACGAATTAACACAGAAATTGCGTCGCTATGGAATACAATGGGTTCTATAACTTCACCTTCAAAATCGAGTAACGTTTCAAAGGAAACGACAGGATTTTCTTATGGGAGCCGAGTATCTCCTTTGCTATGCCCTATTCCTACTTTACTGCATCCCTCACTTCCTCACATTGTCGAATTAAAACTGATGTTGCGTCGCGATGAAATACTATATGTTTTATGACTTCTCATTCTAAAATGAGTAGCGTTGCTATGGAAACGACAGGATTTTCTTTTTGAGGCGAGTATCTCCTTTCCGATGCACTATTCCTTCTTTACTGCGTCCCTCGCTCTCTCACATTGGCGAATTAACAAAGATATTGCGTCGCTGTGAAATACTATGGTTTCAAAGACTCCTCCTTCTAAATCGAGTAACGCTGCTATGGAATCGACAGGATTTGCTTTGGGGAGGCGAGTATCTCCCTTCCGATGCACTATTCCTTCTTTACTGCATCCCTCGCTCCCTCACATTGTCGAGTTAACACAGAATTTGCGTCGCTATGGAATACTATGGGTTCTATGACTTCACCTTCTAATTCGAGTAACGTTTCTTTGGAAACCACAGGATTTTCTTTTGGGAGGCGAGTATCTCCTTTCCGATGCACTATTCCTTCTTTTCTGCATCCCTCGCACCCTCACATTGACTAATTAACACAGATTTTGCGTCGCTATGAAATACTATGGGTTCTATGACTGCTCCTTCTAAATCGACTAACGATGCTATGGAAAAGACAGGTTTTTCTTTTGGGAGGCGAGTATCTCCTTTTAGATGCGCTATTCCTTCTTTCCTGCATCCCTCGCCCCTCACTTGGTCGAATTAAACCTGAAATTGCGTCGCTTTGAAATACTATGGGTTATATGACTTCTTCTTCTAAATCGAATGACGTTTCAATGGAAGCGAAAGGATTTGCATTTGGGAGGCGAGTATCTCCCTTCCGATGCACTATTCCTTCTTTACTTCATACCTCGCTCCCTAACATTGACAATTTAACACAGAAATCGTGTCGCTATGGAATTCTATGGGTTGTATGACTTCTCCTTCTAAATCGAGTAACGTTTCTATGGAAACAACAGGTTTTTCTTTTTAGAGGCGAGTATCTCCTTTCCGATGCAGTATTCCTTCTTTTCTGCATTCTTCGCTCATCCACTTGGTCGAATTAAAACTAAAATTGTGGTGGTATGAATTACTATGGGTTATATGACTTCTCCTTCTAAATGGAGTAACGTTTCTATGGAAATGACAGGATTTTCTTTTGGGAGGCGAGTATCTCCTTTCCGATGCACTATTCCTTCTTATCTGCATCCCTCGCTCCCTCACAATGACGAATTAACACAGAAATTGCGTCGCTATGAAATTGTATGGGTTCTATGACTTCTCCTTCTAAATCGAGTTACGTTTCTATGGGAACGATAGGATTTTCTTTTGGGAGGCGAATTTTTCCTTTCCGATGCACTATTCCTTCCTTACCGCATCCCTCGTTCCCTCACATTGACGAATTAACACAGAAATTACGTCGCTATGAAATACTATGGGTTCTATTACTTCTCCTTCTAAATCGAGTGACGTTTCTATGGAAACGACACGATTTTCTTTTGGGAGGCGAATATCTCCTTTGCGTTGCACTATTCCTTCTTTACTGCATCCCTCGCTCCCTCACTTTGTCGAATTAAATCTGAAATTGCGTCGCTATGATATATTATGGGTTTTATGACTTCTCCTTATAAATCAAGTAACGTTTCAATGGAACCGACAGGATTTTCATTTGTTAGGCGAGTATCTCCTTTCCGAAGTACTATTCTTTCTTTACTGCATCCCTCGCACCCCCACATTGACGAATTAACACAGAAAGTGCGTCGCTATTAAATATTATGGGTTCTATGATTTCTCATTCTAAATCGAGTAACGTTTCACTGGAAACGACAGGTTCTTTCTTTTGGGAGGCAAGTATTTCCTTTCCGGTGCACTATTCCTACTTTATTTCATCCCTCGCTCCCTCACATGACGAATTAACACAGAAATTGCGTCGCTATGAAATACTATTCGTTCTATGAGTTCTCCTTCTGAATGCAATAACGTTTCGATTTAAACGTCAAGATTTTCTCTTGTGAGGCGAGTATTTACTTTCCAATGCACTATTCCTTCTTTACTGCATCCCTGGCTACCTCACATTGACGAATTAACACAGAAATTACGTCGCTTCGAAATACTGTGGGTTCTATGACTTCTCCTTCTAAGTCGAGTAACGTTTCTGTGGAAACGACAGTTTTTTCTTTAGGCAGGCGAGTATCTCCTTTGCGATGCACTATTCCTTCTTAACTGCATCCCTCGCTCCCTCACTTTCTCAAATTAAAACTGAAATTGCGTCGCTAAGAAATACAATGTGTTATATGACTTCTCCTTCTACATCGAGTAACGTTTCGATGGAAACGACAGGATTTTCTTTAGGCAGGCGAGTATCTCCCTTCCGATGAACTATTCCATCTTTACAGCATCCCTCGCTCCCTCACATTGACGAATTTACACAGAAATTGCTTTGCTATGTAAAACTATGGGTTGTATGACTTCTCCTTTTAAATCGAGTTGCGTTTTATAGAAACGACAGGATTTTCTTATGGGAGGCGTGTATATCCGTTCCGATGCACTATTTCTCCTTTAGTGCATCCCTGGCTCCCTCACATTGACAAATTAACACAGAAATTGCGCCGCTATGAACTACTATGGGTTCTATGTCTTCTCATTCAAAATCGAGTAACGTTTCTATGGAAACGACAGTATTTTCTTTTGGGAGGCGAGTATCTCCTTTCCGATCCACTATTCCTTCTTTACTGCATCCCTCGCTCCCTCACATTGACGAATTGACACAGAAATTCCATCGGTATGAAATACTATTCGTTATATGACTTCTCCTTCTAAATCGAGTAACGTTTCTATGGAAACGACAGGATTTTCGTTTGGGAGACGAGTATCTCCGTTCCGATGCACTATTTCTTCTTTACTGCATCCCTCGCTCCCTCACTTTGTCGATTTAAAACTGAAATTGCGTCGCTATGAAATACTATGGGTTATACAACTTCGCCTTTTAATCGAGTAACGTTTCTGTGGAAACATCAGGATTTTCTTTTGGGCGGCGAGTATCTCCTTTCCGATGCACTATTCCTTCTTTATTTCATCCCTGGCTGCCTCACTTTGACGAATTAACACAGAAATTGCATCGCTTCGAAACACTATGGGTTCTATGAATTCTCCTTCTAAATCGAGTAACGTTTCTACGGAACCGAATGGATTTTCTTTTGGGAGGCGAGTATCTCCTTTACTGCATCCTTCCCCCCTCACATTGACGAATTAATACTAAAATTGCGTTGCTATGAAATACTATGGGTTCTATGACTTCTCCTTCTAAATCGAGTAACTTTTCTATGGAATCAACAGGATTTTCTTTTGGGAGGCGAGTATCTCATTTGCGATGCACTATTCCTTCTTTACTGCATCCCTCGCTCCCTCACTTTGTCGAATTAAAACTGAAATTGCGTCGTTATGAAATACTATGGGTTTTATGAATTCTCCTTCTAAATCGAGTAACGTTTCTATGGAAACGGGAGGATTCTCTTTTATGAGGCGAGTATCTCCTATCCGATGCACTATTCCTTCTTTACTGCTTCCCTCGCTCCCTAACATTGACGAATTAACACTGAAATTGATTCGCTATGAAATACTGTGTGTTCTATGACTTCTCCTTCTAAATCGAGTACGTTTTTATATAAACGACAAGATTGTTATTTGGGAGGCGAGTATTTCCTTTCCGATGCACTATTCCTTCTTTATTGCATCCCTCGCTCCCTAACATTGACGAATTAACACTGAAATTGAGTCGCTATGAACTGCTGTGGTTCCTATGACTTCTCCTTCTAAAGCGAGCAACTTTTCTATGGAAACGGAAGGATTTTCTTTTGGGAGGCGGGTATCTCCTTTGCGATGCACTATTCCTTCTTAACTGCATCCCTCGCTCCCTCACTTTGTCGAATTAAAACTGAAATTGCGTCGCTAAGAAATACTATGTGTTATATGACTTCTCCTTCTACATCGAGTTACGTTTCGGTGGAAACGACAGGATTTTCTTTAGGCAGGCGAGTATCTCCCTTCCGATGCACTATTCCTTCTTTACTGCATCCCTCGCTCCCTCACATTGACGAATTTACACAGAAATTGCGTTGCTATGTAAAACTATGGGTTGTATGACTTATCCTTTTAAATCGAGTTGCGTTTTATAGAAACGACAGGATTTTCTTATGGGGGGGCGAGTATATCCGTTCCGATGCACTATTCCTCATTTAGTGCAGCCCTGGCTCCCTCACATGGACAAATTAACATAGAAATTGCGTCGCTATGATCTGCTATGAGTTCTATGTCTTCTCATTCAAAATCGAGTAACGTTTCTATGGAAACGACAGTATTTTCTTTTGGGAGGCGAGTATCTCCTTTCCGATGCACTATCCCTTCTTTACTGCATCCCTCGCTCCCTCACATTGACGAATTAACACTGAGATTGCGTCGCTAAGAAATACTATGGGTTATATGACTTCTCCTTCAAAATCGAGTAACGTTTCTATGGAAACGACAGATTTTTCGTTTGGGAAGCGAGTATCTCCTTTCCGATGCACTATTCCTTCATTACTGCGTCCCTAGCTCCCTCACATTGACGATTTAACACAGAAATTGCGTCCCTATGAAATACTATGGTTTCTATGACTTCTCCTACTAAATCGAGTTACGTTTCTATGGAAACGACAGGATTTTCTTTTGGGAGGCAAGTATCTCCATTCCGATACACTACTCCATCTTTTCTGCATCCCTGGCTCCCTCACATTGACGAATGTTACTCAGAAATTGCGTCGCTATGAAATACTATGGTTTCTATGACGTCTCCTTCTAAATCGAGTAACGTTTCTATGGAAGCGAAAGGATTTGCATTTGGGATACGAGTATCTCCGTTCCGATGCACTATTCCTTCTTTACTGCATCCCTCGCTCCCTCACATTTATGAATTAACACAGAAATTGCATCGCTGCGTAATACTATGGGTTCTATGACTTCTCCTTCTAAATCGAATAACGTTTCTATGGTAACGACAGAATTTTCTTTTGGGAGACGAGTATCTCCTTTCCGATGCACTATTCCTTCTTTACTGCATCCTTCAATCCCTCACATTGACGAAGTAAGACAAAAATTGCGTCGCTATGAAATACTATGGGTTCTATGACTTCACCTTCTAAATCGAGTGACGTTTCTATGGAAACGACAGGATTTTTTTTGGGGAGGCAAGTATCTCCTTTCCGATACACTATTCGTTCTTTTGTGTATCCCAGGCTCCCTCAGATTGACGAAAATAACACAGAAATTGTGTCGCTACGAAATACTATGGGTTCTATGACATCTCCTTCTAAATCGAGTAACGTTTCTATGAAAACGATAGGATTTTCTTTTGGGATACGAGTATACCCGTTCCGATGCACCATTCCTTTCTTTCTGTATCACTCGCTCCCTCACATTGACGAATTAACACAGAAATTGCTTTGGCTATGAAATACTATGGGGTCTATAACTTCTTCTTCTCAATCGAGAATCACAGAAACGAAAGGACTTTCTTTTGGGAGGCGAGTATCTCCTTTCCGATGCACTATTCCTTTTTTTCTGCATCCCTCGCTCCCTCACATTGACGAATTGACACGGAAATTTAGTCGCAATGAAATACTATGGGTTCTATGACTTCTCCTTCTAAATCATGTAACGTTTCTATCGAAACTACTGGATTTTCTTTTGAGAGGCGAGTATCTCCTTTCCGACGCACTATTCCTTCTTTACTCCATCCCTCGCTCCCTCACATTGACGAAGTAACACAGAATTTGCATCGCTATGAAATACTACGGGTTCTATGACATCTCCTTCCAAATCGAGTAACGTTGCTATTTAAACGACAGGATTTTCTTTTGGGAGGCGTGTATTTCGTTTGCGAAGCACTATTCCTTCTTTAATGCATCCCTCGCTCTCTCACGTTGGCGAATTAACACAGAAATTCGTCGCATTGAAATACTATGGGTTCTATGACTTCTCGTTGTAAATCGAGTAACGTTTCTATGGAAACGTCAGGATTTTCTTTTGGGATACGAGTTTCTCTTTTCCGATGCACTATTCCTTCTTTACTGCATCCCTCGCTCCCTCACGTTGACGAATTAACAAAGGAATTGCATCGCTATGAAATAATATGGGTTCTATGACTTCTCCTTCTTAATCGAATAACGTTTCTATGGAACCGATTTGATTTTCTTTTGAGAGGCGAGTATCTCCTTTCCGACGCACTATTCCTTCTTTACTCCATCCCTCGCTCCCTCACATTGACGAAATAACACAGAAATTGCGTCGCTTTGGATTACTATAGGTTCTATAACTACTCCTACTAAATCGAGTAACGCTTCTATGGAAATAACAGGATTTTCTTTTGAGAGGCGAGTATCTCCTTTCCGGTGCACTATTCCTTCTTTACTTCATCATTCGCTAATTCACATTGACGAATTAACACAGAAACTGCGTCGCTATGAAAAACTATGCGTTCTATGACTTCACCTTCTAAATTAAGTAACGTTTTTATGGAAACGACAGGATTTTCTTTTGAGAGGCGAGTATATCCTTTCCTATGCCCTATTCATTCTTTCCTTCATTCCTCGCTCCCTCACATTGACGAATTACAACACAAATTGCGTCGCTCTACAATACCAAGTGTTCTATGACTTCTCCTTCTAAATCAAGTACGTTTCAATGGAAACGACAGGATTTTCTTTTGGGGGGCGTGTTGCTCCTTTCCGATGCACTATTCCTTCTTTACTGTTTCCCTCGTTCCCTCACATTGACGAATTAACACAGAAATGTCGTCGCTGTGAAATGCTATGGGGCCTATGACGTCTCCTTCTAAATCGAGTAACGTTTCTATGGGAACGACAGGATTTTCCTTTGGGAGGTGAGTATCTCCTTTCCGATACACTATTCCTTCTTCACTGCATCCCTGGCTCCGTCACATTGACGAATTAACACAGAAATTGCGTCGCAATGAAATACTATGGGTTCTAAGACTTCTCCTTCTAAATCGAGTAACGTTCCAATGAAAACGACAGGATTTTCTTTTGGGATACGATTACCTTCTTCCCGATGCACTATTCCTTCTCTACTGCATCCCTCGCTTACTCAGTTTGACGAATTAACACAGAAATTGCGTCGCTATGAGATACTATGTGTTCCACGGATTATCCTTCCCTGTCGAGTAACGTTCCTATGAAAATGAAAGGATTACCTTTTGGGAGTCGAGTATATCTTTTCCGATGCACTATTAGTTGTGTACTGGAGCCCCAGCTCCCTAAATTTGACGAATTAACACTGAAAGTGTATCGCTATGATTTACTATGGGTTCTATGACTCCAAATTCTAAATCGTGTTACGTTTCCGCGGAAACGACCGGATGTTGTTTTGGGACGCAAGTATCACCTCTCCGATGCACTATTCCTTCTTTTCTGCATTCCTCGCTTCCTCTCATTGACGAATTAACACAGAAATTGCGTAGCTCTAAAATAGTATGTGTTCTATGACTCCTCCGTCTAAATCGAGTAACGTTTCTATGGAAACGTCGGGATTTTCTTTTGGGAGGCGAGTATCTCCTTTCCGATGCACTATTCCCTCTTTACTGCATCCCTCGCACCCTCTCATTGACGAATTAACACAGAATTTGCGTCGCTGTGTAATACTATGGGTTCTATGACTTCGTCTTCAAAATCGAGTAACGTTTCTATGGAAACGACAGGATTTCCTTTTGGGAGGCGAGTATCTCCTTTCCGATGCACTATTCCTTCTTTACTGCATCCCTCACTCCCTCACATTGACGAATTAATACTGAAATTGAGTCGCTATGAAATACTATGGGCTCTATGACTTCTCGATCTAAATCGACTAACCTTTCTATAGAAACGACAGAATTTTCTTTTCGGATTTGAGTATCTTCTTTCCGATCCACTATTCCCTCTTCTTTGCAATCGTCGCTCCCTCACATTGACGAATTAACACAGAAATTGAGTCGCTATGAAATACTGTGTGTTCTATGACTTCATCTTCTAAATCGAGTAACGTTTCTATGGAAACGACAGGATTTCCTTTTGGGAGGCGAGTATCTCCTTTCCGACGCAGTATTCCTCCTTTACTGCATCCCCCGCTCCCTCACATTGACGAATTAACACAGAAATTGCGTCGCTTTGAAATACTAGGTGTTCTATGACTTCTCCCTCTAAATCGAGTAACATTTCTATGGATCCTACAGGATTTTCTTTTGGCAGGCGAGTATCTCCTTTCCGATGCACTATTCCTTCTTTACTGCATCCCTCGCTCCCTCTCATTGACGAATTAACACAGAAATTGCGTCGCTATGAAATACTATGGGTTCTATGACTTCTCCTCCTAAATCGAGTAACGTTTCTATGGAAACGACAGGATTTTCTTTTGGAAGGCGAGTACCTCCTTTCCGATGCACTATTTCTTCTTCTTTGCATCCCTCGCCCCCTCACATTGACGAATTAACACAGAGATTGCGTGGCTACGAAATACTATGGGTTCTACGACTTCTCCTTCTAAATCGAGTAACGTTTCTATGGCGACGACAGGTTTTCCGTTTGGGAGGTGGGTATCTCCTTTTGCGATGCACTATTCCTTCTATACTGCATCCCTCACTCCCTCACTTTGTCGAATTAATACTGAAATTGCGTCTCTGTGAAATACTATGGGTTATATACATTCTCCTTCTAAATCGAGTAACGTTTCTATGGAAACGACACGATTATCATTTGGGAGGCGAGTATCTCCTTTCCGATGCACTATTCCTTCTTTATAGCATCCCTCGCTCCCTCACTTTGACGAATTAACACAGAAATTGCGTCGGTATGAAATACTATGTGTCCTATGACTTCTCCTTCTAAATCGAGTATCGTTTCTATGGAAAAGACAGGATTATCTTTTGAGCGGCATGTATCCCCTTTCCGGTGCACTATTCCTTCTTTAATGCATACCACGCTCCTTCACATGGACGACTTAACTCGGAAATTGCGTCGCTACTGAATACTATGGGATCTATGTCTTCTCCTTCTTAATCGAGTAACGTTTCTATGGAAACGACAGGATTTTCTTGTGAGATGTGAGTATCTCTTTTCCGATGCACTATTCCTTCTTTTCTGCATCCCTCGCTCCTTCACATTGACGAATTAACACTGAAATTGAGTCTCTATGGAATACTATGGGTTCTATGACTTCTCCTTATAAATCGAGCAACGTTTCAATGGAACCGAAAGGATTTCCTTTTGGGAGGCGAGTATCTCCTTTGCGATGCACTATTTCATCTTTACTGCATCCCTCACTCCCTCACTTTGTCGAATAAAAACTGAAATTGCGTCGCTGTGAAATACTATGGGTTATATGCCTTCTCCTTCCAAATCGAGTAACGTTTCTATGGAAACGACAGGATTTTCTTTTGGGAAGCGAGTATCTCCTTTCCGACGCACTATTCCTTCTTTACTGAATCCCTCGCTCCCTCACATTCACGAACTAACACAGAAATTGCGGCGCCATGAAATACTATGGTTCTATGACTTTTCCTTCTAAATCTAGTAACGTTTATATGCAAACGAATGGATTTTCTTTTGAGAGGCGAGTATCTTTCCTCCGATGCACTATTCCTTCTTAGTGCATCCCTCGCTGCCTCACATTGACGAATTAACACTGAAATTGAGTCGCTACGAAATACTATGTGTTCTATGACTTCTCCATCTAAATCGAGTTACGTTTCTATGGAAACGATAGAATTTTCTATTGGGAGGCGAGTATCTCCTTTCCGATGCACTGTTCCTTCTTTACTGCATCCCTCCCTCCCTCACATTGACGAATTAACACTTAAATGGCGTCGCTATTAAATACTATTTTTTCTATGACTTCTCCTTCTAAATCGAGTAACCTTTCTATGGAATCTACAGGATTTTCTTTTGGGAGGCGAATATCTCTTTAGCGATGCACTATTCCTACTTATACTGCATTCCTCGCTCCCTCACTTTGTCGAATATAAACTGAAATTGCGTCGCTGTGAAATACTATGGGTTATTTAACTTCTCCTTCTAAATCGAATAACGTTTCTATGGAAACGACAGGAATTTCTATTGGGAGGAGAGTATTTCCATTTCCGATGCACTACTCCTTCTTTACCTAATCCCTCCCTCCCTCACATTGTCGAATTAACACAGAAATTGCGTCGCTATGAAATACTATGGGTTCCATGCCTTCTCCTACTATATCGAGTAACGTTTCTATGGAAACGACAGGATTTTCTTTTGGGAGGTGAGTATCTTCTTTGCGACGCACTATTATATCTTTACTGCATCCCTCGTTCCCTCACTTTGTCGAATTAAAACTGAAATTGCGTCGCTATGAAATCCAATGGGTTTAAGACTTCTCCTTCTAAATCGAGTAACGTTTCTGTGGAAACGACATGATTTTCTTTTATGCGGTGAATATCTCCTTTCCCATGCACTGTTCCTTCTTTACTGCATCCCTCGCTCCCTCAAATTGAGTAATTAACACTGAGATTGAGTCGCTATGAAATACTGTGGGTTCAATTACTTTTCCTTCTAAATCGAGAAACGTTTCTATGGAATCGACAGGATTTCCTTTTGGGAGGCGAGTATCTCCTTTCCGACGCACTATTCCTTCTTTAATGCATCCCTCGCTCCCTCACATTTACGAATTAACACAGAAATTGCGTCGCTATTGAATACTATGTGTTCTATAACTTCTCCATCTAAATCGTGTAACGTTTCTATGGAAACGACAGGATTTTCTTTTGGGAGGTGAGTATCTTCTTTGCGATGCACTATTCCTTCTTTACTGCATCCCTCGCTCCAGCACATTGTCAAATTAACACAGAAAGTGCGTCGCTATGGAATACTATGGTTCTATGATATCTCCTTCTAAATCGAGTAACGTTTCTATGAAAACGACAGGATTTTCTTTTGAGATGCGAGTATCTCCATTCCGATGCGCTATTCCTTCCTTATTTCATCCCTCGTTCCCTCACATGGACGAATTATCACAGAAACTGCGTCGCTATGAAATGCTATTCGTTCTATGACTTCACCTTCTAATTCGAGTAACGTTTCTCTGGAAACGACAGGATTTTCTTTTCGGAGGCGAGTATATCCTTTACGATGCACTATTCCTCCTTTACTGCTTCACTCGGTCCCTCACTTTGTCGAATACAAACTGAAATTGCGTCGCTATGAAATACTATGGGTTATATGACTTCTCCTTCTACATCGAGCAACGTTTCTATGGAAACGACAGGATTTTCTTTTGGGAGACGAGTATCTCCCTTCCGAAGCACTATTCCTTCTTCACTGCATAACTCGGTCTCTCACATTGACGAATTAAGACAGAAATTGCGTCTCTATGAAATACTATGGGCTCTTTGATTTCTCCTACTTCTTCGAGTAACGTTTCTTTGCAAATGGCAGGATTTTCTTTTAGGACGTGAGTATCTCCTTTCCGATGCACTGCTCCTTCTTTACTGTATTTCTCGCTCCCTCGTATTGACGAATTAACACAGAAATTGCGTCGCTATGCAATACTTTGGGTTCTATGACATCTCCTTCTAAATCGAGTAACGTTTCTCTGTAAACGACAGGATTTTCTTTTGAGATGCGAGTACCTCCTTTCCGATGCGCTACTCCTTCCTAACTTCATCCCTCGTTCCCTCACATTGACGAATTAACACAGAAATTGCGTCTCTATGAAATACTATTCGTTCTATGAATTCACCTTCTAATTCTAGTACGTTCTTCTGGAAACGACAGGATTTTCTTTTGGGAGGCGAGTATATCCTTTACGGTGCGCTATTCCTTCTTTACTGCTCCCCTAGGTCCCTCACTTTGTCGAATTAAATCTGAAATTCCGTCGCTATTAAATACTATGGGTTCTATGACTTCTCCTTCGTAATCGAGTAGCGTTTCTATGGAAACGACTGGTTTTTCGGTTGGGAGGCTAGTATCTCCTTTCCGATTCACTATTCCTTCTTTACTGCAGCCCTCGCTCCCTCACATTGACGAATTAGCTCAGAAATTGCGTCTTTATGAAATGCTATGGGTTCTATGACTTCTCCTTCTAAATCGAGTAACGATGCTATGGAAACGACAGGACTTTCTTTTGGGAGACGAGTATCTCCTTTCCGATGCACTATTTCTTCTTTTTTGCATCCCTCCCTCCCTCACATTTACGAATTAACACAGAAATTGCGTCGCTATGGAATACTATGGGTTCTATGATTTCTCCTTCTGAATCGATTAACGTTACTATGGAAACGACATGATTTTCTATTGAGATTCGAATATCTCCTTTCCGATGCACTATTCCTTCTTTTCTGCATCCCTCGCTCCATCACATTGACGAATTAACATAGAAATTGCGTAGCTATGAAATACTATGTGTTCAATGACTTCTCCTTCTAAAACGAATACGTTTCTATGGAAACTACAGCATTTTCTATTGGGGTGCGAGTATCTCCTTTCCGATGCACTATTCCTTCTCTACTGCTTCCGTCGCTCCCTCACATTGACGAATTAACACTGAAATTTTGTCGCTATGAAATACCAAGGGTTCTATGACTTCTCCTTCTAAATCCAGTATCGTTTCTATGGAAACGACAGGATTTTCTTTTGGGAGACGAGTATCTCCTTTCCGATGCACTATTCCTTCTTTACTGCATCCCTCGCTCCCCCTCATTGACGAATTAACACAAAAATTGCGTCGCTATGAATTACTATGGGACCTATGACATCTCCTCCTAAATCGAGTAACGATGCTATGGAAACGACAGGATTTTCTTTTGGGAGGCGAGTTTCTCCTTTGCGATGTGCTATTCCTCCTTTACTGCATCCCTCGCTCCCTCACTTGGTCGAATTAAAACTGAAATTGCGTCGCTATGAAGTACTACGGTTTCTAAAACTTCTCCTTCCAAATCCAGTAACGTTTCTATGGAAACGACAGGATTTGCTTTTGGGAGGCGATTATCTCCCTTTCGATGCACTATTCCTTCTTTACTGCACCCCTCGCTCCCGCACATTGACGAATTAACACTGAAATTGTGTTGCTATGAAATACTATGGGTTCTGTGACTTCTCCTTCTAAATCGAATGTCGTTTCTATGGAAACAACAGGATATTCTTTTGGGAGGCGAGTATCTCCTTTCCCATGCACTATTCCTTCTTTACTGCATCCCTTGCTCCCTCACATTGACGAATTAACACAGAAATTGCGTCACTATGTAATACAACGGGTTCAATGACTTCTCCCTCTAATTCGAGTAACGTTTGTATGGTATCCACATGATTTTCTTTAGGGAGGCGAGTATCTCCCTTCCGATGCACTATTCCTTCTTTACTGCATCTCTCGCTCCCTCACATTGACGACTTAACACAGAAATTGCGTCGCTATGAAATACTATTCGTTCTATGACTTTTCCTTCTAATTCGAGTAACGTTTCTCTGGAAACGACAGGATTTTCTTTTGGGAGGCGAGTACATCCTTTACGATGCACTATTCCTTCTTTACTGCATCCCTCGCTACCGCACATTGACGGTTTAACACTGAAATTGTGTTGCTATGAAATACTATGGGTTCTATGACTTCCCGTTCTAAATCGAATGTCGTTTCTATGGAAACAACAGGATATTCTTTTAGGAGGCAAGTATCACGTTTCCGATGCACTATTCATTCTTTTTTGCATCCCTCGCTCCCTCACACTGACGAATTAAAACAGAAATAGAGTCGCTATGAAATGCTATGGATTCTATGTGTTCTCCTTCTAAATCGAGTAACGTTTCTATGGAAACAACAGGATTTCCTTTTGGGAGGCGAGTATCTGCTTTGCGATGCACTATTCCTTCTATACTGCATCCCTCACTCCCTCCCTTTGTCGAACTAAATTTAAAATTGCGTCGCTGTGAAATACTATGGCTTATATATCTTCTCCTTTTAAATCGAGTAACGTTTCTATGGAAACGATAGGATTTTCTTTTGGGATGCGAGTAACTCCTTTCCGATGCAATATTCCTACTTTACTGCATCCCTCGTTCCTCACATTGACGAATTAACACAGAAATTGCGTCGCTATGGAATACAATGGGTTCTATAACTTCACCTTCAAAATCGAGTAACGTTTCAAAGGAAACGACAGGATTTTCTTATGGGAGCCGAGTATCTCCTTTGCTATGCCCTATTCCTACTTTACTGCATCCCTCACTTCCTCACATTGTCGAATTAAAGCTGATGTTGCGTCGCTATGAAATACTATATGCTTTATGACTTCTCATTCCAAAATGAGTAGCGTTGCTATGGAAACGACAGGATTTTCTTTTTGAGGCGAGTATCTCCTTTCCGATGCACTATTCCTTCTTTACTGCATCCCTCGCTCCCTCACATTGGCGAATTAACACAGATATTGCGTCGCTGTGAAATACTATGGTTTCTAAGACTCCTCCTTCTAAATCGAGTAATGCTGTTATGGAATCGACAGGATTTGCTTTGGGGAGGCGAGTATCTCCCTTCCGATGCACTATTCCTTCTCTACTGCATCCCTCGCTCCCTCACATTGTCGAGTTAACACAGAATTTGCGTCGCTATGGAATACTATGGGTTCTATGACTTCACCTTCAAATTCGAGTAACGTTTCTTTGGAAACCACAGGATTTTCTTTGGGGAGGCGAGTATCTCCTTTCCGATGCACTATTCCTTCTTTTCTGCATCCCTCGCACCCTCACATTGACTAATTAACACAGATTTTGCATCGCTATGAAATACTATGGGTTCTATGACTGCTCCTTTTAAATCGACTAACGATGCTATGGAAAAGACAGGTTTTTCTTTTGGGAGGCGAGTATCTCCTTTTAGATGCGCTATTCCTTCTTTTCTGCATCCCTCGCTCCCTCACTTGGTCGAATTAAACCTGAAATTGCGTCGCTTTGAAATACGATGGGTTATATGACTTCTTCTTCTAAATCGAATGACGTTTCAATGGAAGTGACAGGATTTGTATTTGGGAGGCGAGTATCTCCCTTCCGATGCACTATTCCTTCTTTACTTCATACCTCGCTCCCTAACATTGACAAATTAACACAGAAATCCTGTCGCTATGGAATTCTATGGGTTGTATGACTTCTCCTTCTAAATCGAGTAACGTTTCTATGGAAATGACAGGATTTTCTTTTGGGAGGCGAGTATCTCCTTTCCGATGCACTATTCCTTCTTATCTGCATCCCTCGCTCCCTCACAATGACGAATTAACACAGAAATTGCGTCGCTATGAAATTGTATGGGTTCTATGACTTCTCCTTCTAAATCGAGTTACGTTTCTATGGGAACGATAGGATTTTCTTTTGGGAGGCGAATTTTTCCTTTCCGATGCACTATTCCTTCCTTACCGCATCCCTCGCTCCCTCACAGTGACGAATTAACACAGAAACTGCGTCGCTATGAAAAACTATGCGTTCTATGACTTCACCTTCTAAATTAAGTAACGTTTCTATGAAAACGACGGGATTTTCTTTTGAGAAGCGAGTTTTTCCTTTCCGATGCACTCTTACTTCTTTACTGCATCCCTCGTTCCCTCACATTGACGAATTAACACAGAAATTACGTCGCTATGAAATACTATGGGTTCTATTACTTCTCCTTCTAAATCGAGTGACGTTTCTATGGAAACGAGACGATTTTCTTTTGGGAGGCGAATATCTCCTTTGCGTTGCACTATTCCTTCTTTACTGCATCCCTCGCTCCCTCACTTTCTCAAATTAAAACTGAAATTGCGTCGCTAAGAAATACTATGTGTTATATGACTTCTCCTTCTACATCGAGTAACGTTTCGATGGAAACGACAGGATTTTCTTTAGGCAGGCGAGTATCTCCTTTCCGATGCACTATTCCTTCTTTACTGCATCCCTCGCTCCC
This sequence comes from Schistocerca piceifrons, assembly GCF_021461385.2. Taxonomy (NCBI): domain Eukaryota; kingdom Metazoa; phylum Arthropoda; class Insecta; order Orthoptera; family Acrididae; genus Schistocerca; species Schistocerca piceifrons. The sequence goes on from NW_025728274.1 coordinate 233,779, forward strand.
TCACATTGACGAATTGACACAGAAATTCCATCGGTATGAAATACTATTCGTTATATGACTTCTCCTTCTAAATCGAGTAACGTTTCTATGGAAACGACAGGATTTTCGTTTGGGAGACGAGTATCTCCGTTCCGATGCACTATTTCTTCTTTACTGCATCCCTCGCTCCCTCACTTTGTCGATTTAAAACTGAAATTGCGTCGTTATGAAATACTATGGGTTTTATGAATTCTCCTTCTAAATCGAGTAACGTTTCTATGGAAACGGGAGGATTCTCTTTTATGAGCGAGTATCTCCTATCCGATGCACTATTCCTTCTTTACTGCATCCCTCGCTCCCTAACATTGACGAATTAACACTGAAATTGAGTCGCTATGAAATACTGTGTGTTCTATGACTTCTCCTTCTAAATCCAGTACGTTTTTATATAAACGACAAGATTGTCTTTTGGGAGGCGAGTATTTCCTTTCCGATGCACTATTCCTTCTTTACTGCATCCCTCGCTCCCTCACATTGACGAATTAACACTGAAATTGAGTCGCTATGAACTGCTGTGGTTCCTATGACTTCTCCTTCTAAATCGAGCAACTTTTCTATGGAAACGAAAGGATTTTCTTTTGGGAGGCGAGTATCTCCTTTGCGATGCACTATTCCTTCTTAACTGCATCCCTCGCTCCCTCACTTTGTCGAATTAAAACTGAAATTGCGTCGCTAAGAAATACTATGTGTTATATGACTTCTCCTTCTACATCGAGTAACGTTTCGGTGGAAACGACAGTATTTTTTTTTGGGAGGCGAGTATCTCCTTTCCGATGCACTATTCCTTCTTTACTGCATCCCTCGCTCCCTCACATTAACGAATTTACACAGAAATTGCGTTGCTATGTAAAACTATGGGTTGTATGACTTATCCTTTTAAATCGAGTTGCGTTTTATAGAAACGACAGGATTTTCTTATGGGGGGGCGAGTATATCCGTTCCGATGCACTATTCCTCATTTAGTGCAGCCCTGGCTCCCTCACATTGACAAATTAACATAGAAATTGCGTCGCTATGATCTGCTATGGGTTCTATGTCTTCTCATTCAAAATCGAGTGACGTTTCTATGGAAACGACAGTATTTTCTTTTGGGAGGCGAGTATCTCCTTTCCGATGCACTATCCCTTCTTTACTGCATCCCTCGCTCCCTCACATTGACGAATTAACACAGAAATTGCGTCGCTATTAAATGCTATGTGTTCTATGACTTCTTCTAATTCGTGTAACGTTTCTATGGAAACGACAGGATTTTCTCTTGGGATGCGAGTATCTCCTTTGCCATGCACTATTCCTTCTTTACTGCATCCCTCGCTCACACATTGACGAATTAACACTGATACTGCGTCGCTATGAAAAACGATGGTTTCTATGACTTCTCCTTCCAAATCGAGTAACGTTTCTATGTAACCGAATGGATTTTCTTTTGTGAGGCGAGTATCTCCTTTCCGAAGCACTATTTTTTGTTTACTGCATCCGTCGCACCCTCACATTGACGAATTAACACTGAGATTGCGTCGCTAAGAAATACTATGGGTTATATGACTTCTCCTTCTAAATCGAGTAACGTTTCTATGGAAACGACAGGTTTTTCGTTTGGGAAGCGAGTATCTCCATTCCGATGCACTATTCCTTCATTACTGCGTCCCTAGCTCCCTCACATTGACGATTTAACACAGAAATTGCGTCCCTATGAAATACTATGGATTCTATGACTTCTCCTACTAAATCGAGTTACGTTTCTATGGAAACGACAGGATTTTCTTTTGGGAGGCAAGTATCTCCATTCCGATACACTACTCCATCTTTTCTGCATCCCTGGCCCCCTCACATTGACGAATTAACACGGAAGTGGAGTCGCTATGAAATACTATTGGTTCTACGACATCTCCTTCTAAATCGAGTAACGTTTCTATGGAAGCGAAAGGATTTGCATTTGGGATACGAGTATCTCCGAACCGATGCACTATTCCTTCTTTACTGCATCCCTCGCTCCCTCACATTTATGAATTAACACAGAAATTGCATCGCTGCGTAATACTATGGGTTCGATGACTTCCCCTTCTAAATCGAATAACGTTTCTATGGTAACGACAGAATTTTCTTTTGGGAGACGAGTATCTCCTTTCCGATGCACTATTCCTTCTTTACTGCATCCTTCAATCCCTCACATTGACGAATTAACACAAAAATTGCGTCGCTATGAAATACTATGTGTTCTATGACTTCACCTTCTAAATCGAGTGACGTTTCTATGGAAACGACAGGATTTTTTTTGGGGAGGCAAGTAACTCCTTTCCGATACACTATTCGTTCTTTTGTGTATCCCAGGCTCCCTCAGATTGACGAAAATAACAGAGAAATTGTGTCGCTATGAAATACTATGGGTTCTATGACATCTCCTTCAAAATCGAGTAACGTTTCTATGAAAACGATAGGATTTTCTTTTGGGATACCAGTATATCCGTTCCGATGCACTATTCCTTTCTTTCTGTATCACTCGCTCCCTCATATTGACGAATTAACACAGAAATTGCATTTGCTATGAAATACTATGGGGTCTATAACTTCTTCTTCTCAATCGAGAATCACAGAAACGAAAGGACTTTCTTTTGGGAGGCGAGTATCTCCTTTCCGAAACACTATTCCTTTTTTTCTGCATCCCTCGCTCCCTCACATTGACGGATTGACACGGAAATTTAGTCGCTATGAAATACTATTGGTTCTATGACTTCTCCTTCTAAATCATGTAACGTTTCCATCGAAACTACTGGATTTTCTTTTGAGAGGCGAGTATCTCCTTTCCTACGCACTATTCCTTCCTTACTCCATCCCTCGCTCCTTCACATTGACGAAGTAACACAGAATTTGCATCGCTATGAAATACTACGGGTTCTATGACATCTCCTTCCAAATCGAGTAACGTTGCTATGGAAACGACAGGATTTTCTTTTGGGAGGCGTGTATTTCGTTTGCGAAGCACTATTCCTTCTTTAATGCATCCCTCGCTCCCTCACGTTGGCGAATTAACACAGAAATTGCGTCGCATTGAAATACTATGGGTTCTATGACTTCTCGTTCTAAATCGAGTAACGGTTCTATGGAAACGTCAGGATTTTCTTTTGGGATACGAGTTTCTCTTTTCCGATGCACTAATCCTTCTTTACTGCATCCCTCGCTCCCTCACGTTGACGAATTAACACAGGAATTACATCGCTATGAAATAATATGGGTTCTATGACTTCTCCTTCTTAATCGAATAACGTTTCTATGGAACCGATTGGATTTTCTTTTGGGAGGCGAGTATCTCCTTTCCGGTGCACTATTCCTTCTTTACTGCATCCCTCGCTCCCTCACATTGACGAAATAACACAGAAATTGCGTCGCTTTGGATTACTATAGGTTCTATAACTACTCCTACTAAATCGAGTAACGCTTCTATGGAGATAACAGGATTTTCTTTTGAGAGGCGAGTATCTCCTTTCCGGTGCACTATTCCTTCTTTACTTCATCATTCGCTACCTCACATTGACGAATTAACACAGAAACTGCGTCGCTATGAAAGACTATGCGTTCTATGACTTCACCTTCTAAATTAAGTAACGTTTTTATGGAAACGACAGGATTTTCTTTTGAGAGGCGAGTTTCTCCTTTCCGATGCACTCTTACTTCTTTACTGCATCCTTCGTTCCCTCACATTGAAGAATCAACACAGAAATTACGTCGCTATGAAATACTATGAGTTCTATGACTTCTCCTTCTAAATGGAGTAACGGTTCTATGGAAACGACACGATTTTCTTCTGGGAGACGAATATCTCCTTTGCGATGCACTATTCCTTGTTTACTGCATCCCTCGCTCCCTCACTTTGTCGAATGAAATCTGAAATTGCGTCACTATGATACACTATGGGTTCTATGACTTCTCCTTCTAAATCGAGTAACGTTTCTACGGAACCGAATGGATTGTCTTTTGGGAGGCGAGCATCACCTTTCCGGTGCACTATTCCTCCTTTACCGTATACCTGGCCCCCCCTCTTGTTAGAATTAAAACTGAAATTGCGACGCTATGAAATACTATTGGTTCTACGACTTCTCCTTCTAAATCGAGTAACGTTTCTACGGAACCGAATGGATTGTCTTTTGGGAGGCGTGCATCACCTTTCCGGTGCACTATTCCTTCTTTACCGTATACCTGGCTCCCCCTCTTGTTAGAATTAAAACTGAAATTGCGACGCTATGAAATACTATGGGTTCTACGACTTCTCCTTCTAAATCGAGTAACGTTTCTACTGAACCGAATGGATTTTCTTTTGGGAGGCGAGTATCTCCTTTCCGGTGCACTATTCCTTCTTTACTGCATCCCTCGCTCCCTCACATTGACGAATTAACACAGAAAGTGCGTCGCTATGAAATACTATGGGTTCTATGACTTCTCCTTCTAAATCGAGTAACATTTCTATGGAAACGACAGTATTATCTTTTGAGATGCGAGTATCTCCTTTCCGATGCACTATTCCTACTTTATTTCATCCCTCGCTCCCACACATGACGAATTAACATAGAAATTGCGCCGCTATGAAATGCTATTCGTTCTATGACCTCTCCTTCTAAATGGAGTAACGTTTCGATTTAAACGTCAAGATTTTCTCTTGTGAGGCGAGTATTTCCTTTCCGATGCACTATTCCTTCATTACTGCATCCCTGGCTCCCTCACATTGACGAATTAGCACAGAAATTGCGTCGCTTCGAAATACTGTGGGTTCTATGAATTGTCCTACTAAACCGAGTAACGTTTCTATGGAAACGACAGGATTTTCATTTGGGATACGAGTATCTCCTTTGCGATATACTATTCTTTCTTTACTGCATCCCTCGCTCCCTCACATTGACGAATTAACACAGAAATTGCGTCGCTATGATATACTAATGGTTCTATGACTTCTCCTTCTAAATCGAGTAACGTTTCTATGGAAACGATAGGATTTTCTTTTGGGATACGAGTATATCCGTTCCGATGCCCTATTCTTTTTTACTGTATCCCTCGCTCCCTCACATTGACGAATTAACACAGAAATTGCTTTTGCTGTGAAAAACTATGGGGTCTATAACTTCTCCTTCTCAATCGAGTATCACAGAAACGAAAGGATTTTCTTTTGGGAGGCGAGTATCTCCTTTCCGATGCACTATTCCTTCTTTTCTGCATCCCTCGCTCCCTCAAATTGACGAATTAACACTGAAATTGAGTCGCTATGAAATACTATGGGTTCTATGACTCCTACTTCTAAATCAAGTTACGTTTCTATGGAACCGACAGGATTTTCTTTTGAGAGGTAAGTATCTCCTTCCGATGCACTATTCCTTCTTTCCAGCATCCCTAGTTCCCTCACATTGACGAATTGACACTGAAATTGCGCGCTATGATATGGTATGGGTTCTATGACTTCTCCTTCTAAATCGAGTAACGTTTCTATGGAACCGACAGGATTTCCTTTTGAGAGCGTGTATCTCCTTTCCGATGCACTATTACTTCTTTACTGCATCCCTCGCTCCCTCACATTGACGAATTGACACGGAAATTTAGTCGCTATGAAATACTGTGGGTTCTATGACTTCTCCTTCTAAATCGAGTAACGTTTCTATGGAAACGACAGGATTTTCTTTTGGGAGGCGAGATCTACTTTACGATGCACTATTCCTTCTTTACTGCATCGCACGCTCCCTCACACTGACGAATTAATTCAGAAATTGCGTCGCTATGAAATACTATTGTAGTGTAACGACGCAAGTTTTTCGTTTGATATATATGTATGACCATGAGCAGACTTCGTCACCTACGTCAGTTACAACCCACTTCAAAAATGATTTATATGCCTTTTAAATTGTCATAGAGTGGTTCTTGAACGAAACTGTAAAACATCAGTTGAGTCGTATGCAAAGAATTACATCACTTGGGCCAATTGATTTTTGTAAATTTTTCGATTTAAATTTCGTTTGTTTCTCCTCATAAATTATATTGACACACGTTATCTTGATCTAATCGATATCAGAATCACACATTAAATAAACTTTTGAGATTCAAAGTGTCGGTGAACGCCGTAAGAATCACTAATCTTGTCAAATATATTATTAATCCGTTCACATAGTTCTTCATAAATAAATCTTCAAGACACGTGTTTCAACTTTAATAGCATACACTATTTTATTAGCTTCCTACACATACAGATGTGAACTTGAGCGTTGAGAGTTAGTGACTGACTTTTCAATAAGATTAAACTCTATGTGACGTCATTGTTGTACAAAAAGGGTATAAAAATTCATTTTTAAATTTTAGAAGCACGACGCAACAACTCGGTTCCAGGATCTTCTGTTGCTCCTTGGCTGTCGACCCGAGCCGTATAGCGACCAGGAATTTCCTCTCTGGTCGCGCCAACGAAGATACTGTCCCCGTTCGTTGCGCCGTCCTTTCCGTACATGAAACACATAAAAAAAATACAAACTTTTAGATAATTCACATCTATTACAAATAATAAGGAAAACACATAAACAAAACTAAATTAAACTTATAGTCACCCGCAAACTGGGCTGACTTTGCTGGATGGGTGACGCTTAATTTCGTCCCACTACATACCCCACCCACAAGCTCAGTTTGTCAGGTTTTAACCGAAAATAAAACTTTTCAATATACAATATTTAACTGTTAATACATTTTCCTCACATTTTACGTAACCTAGAGTCCTTGCTCTTAGATAGACTTAATCCTTTTAATACGATATTGTTGTGACTATTTGTCATTTACTCTTAATTGTGCTATTATGGTAATTCGTAACCGAATATAGGGAGATTGCTCCTCTTCATTTAATAGTTGCTAATAAATACTAATTTAGTACGTTCTTTAACGTCGTTAAATTAGGACAGAGCGTTCAAATTGTGATAGATTAGTTTCAGTTTCAGTTATTTAGTAGAGTTATTCTTTCCAAGAATGTATATTACTAATAAGTTTCTCACAATAACTAATAGTACTATTTACTTTACGTCATTCTCTTCCCTAATGCCTTATTTATGCCTGAGGTCAAGAAGAAATCAAGCAAAACTTTCTTTAGAATCTCGGCACGGCTTTCTTCACCTTCGGACACCTTGTTGGGTAATGGCCATTTATTTAGGAGAAATAAGCGAGAGAGCCCCGTTTGGTGTGTTCTATATTAACACTATTACAAACCTCTATTCAAGGCAGTCTGCTATGTTCTCGTGAGCCATATAGCTCTGGACGCCCATGGTCCCTAAAACTATTAACCATCCCCTTTGGTCCCTACTATCCGAGTAAATTTAAAATACGCAAAATTCCTTTTGACCTAAGAGCAAAATTTCTTCCATATAAATCGACCTTTTGGTTATCTTTCTCTTTTTAAAGTACCAGTAGATTATTGTAGAACGCTTGTTTAAGCTTTCTGTTTCATTCTTTAAAATAATACGTAACTATCACGAAAAACTTCACATGAATAAACTATGAGCGCTCTTCCGTGTGTAACATATACTAATTATTAACTTATTTAGGAATGAAGGGTTTCGTTTGATCAACACTATATAATCCTTTAATTACACCTGATGAAGGTTCCATAAGAAGTAATGCTTTGGGATGTACAATCTTATGTACAACATATGGACCTTCAAAGATAAAGAAGAATTTTCTACATTCCTTACCGATCTTAGAACTTTTAGGATGAGATCGTACTAACACAAGATCTCCTACCTGAAATGAGGGTTCTATAGCCTGTTGATTGTAACTTTTAATTCTCCGTTCGACATTGTTTACAATCTGTTCGCAAACTTTTTCGTCTGGAATGCATTGTTGGATCTCATTTACTGGTGGCCAAGGTAGAGCAGCTAGTAAAGGCTCACCTATAATTCGTTTGCCTAAAATTTCTATAGATGATAATCCCGTCGTTAGGTGAGGCAATTCATTTAATATCTTTTCGAATTCAGGCATTAGTTTGGTTCACCGAGTATGTTTATGTGCACAATAAGTTCTACATAATCGTCCTAATTCTTTCATGACTCTATCTACTAAATTACTTTGAGGGTGATATTTCGAAATTAAGATATGTTTGATTCCATATTGTTTTATCATATCTTGAAATCTTTGACTAATAAAGGCACTACCGTTGTCAGACATAAGTCGTTTAGGAATGCCCCAGTTAAGAAAGTAATTTCGGGTGAGGCAGCGTATAACGCTTGCTGTATTCGCTCGTTTCAAAGTGTATAGCTTCACATGTTTGGACCAACATTCCATTACAACAAACACATAAGTTAATCCTCCTGAACTACGAGGCAGAGGGCCGAAAAAATCTAATGACAGTAGATCCCACAAACCTCGAGGAATTACTGCATATAATTTATAACGCTTAGATTTGTTATTAACTTTAACCTTTTGACAGGTTTCACAAGCCCTAATAATACTTCTCACAATACGGGACATATTTTTGAAATAATAATACTTCATTAGATGTTTAATACATTTATGAATTCCAAAATGCCCGTAACCTTCATGAATATAAGTAATTAACTCGTCCACAACAGTTTTCGGAATGCAGATTTTCCATTTCTGGTGTTCCCTCTGTGCTTTCCAATACAGCAAGTCGTTAAAATATAACCACACACCCCGGGTGTTAACTGTTTCGTCCCCATTATTAAGGTTTTGTATAAGGTCCCTATATTGATCGTCATTTCTTTGATTGCATCTAACAGCAGTTACTATCCGTTTAACCTTAGGTTCGTTCTCCTTAGTTAAAAGGAAATAAACATGGTAATTTGTTCCTGGTTCTTCTGCAATATTAATATTCTCCATTCCTACGGGAAGCCTCGACAAAGCATCTGAAACTACATTCTGAGATCCTTTTATATACCTAATTTCGTACTGAAATTCTTGCAAGCATAATACCCAACGTAATAGCCTACGGTGAAGTAACCGGCAATTGTTCAAAAAGATTAAAGCCTGATGATCAGTATATACAATTGTTTTTCTTCCCATTAATAATCCCCTAAATCGTTGAAAACTCCATACCACTGCGAGTGCTTCCTTCTCGGATACAAAATAATTTCTTTCATGTTTATTTAAAGTTCGACTAGCGAACCCAATAGGCCGATATAATCCCTCTTCATTGGTCAGATCACCTTGGAATATTACACAAGACACACCATAATAAGAGGCATCCGTACACATACAAAAGTCCTGATTGAAATCTAGGTGGTATAACATTTTGGCTTCGGTTAACACTCCTTTTATCTTATTAAAAACTTCCTCTTCCTCTTGTCCCCAGAGCCATACTGACTTCTCTTTCAATAAATCTAGTAATTTAGGATTAACAATATCCTGCCCTGGATGAAATCTTCTCAGAAATCCTACCATTCCTAAGAATGATTTCAATTGTTTCCGATTTCTAGGACTCGGGCATCGAGCAATAGCTTCAATACGTGCTGGGTCTGGCCTAATACCTTTACTGTCCACTATATGCCCCAAAAATCTCACTTCCTCCTTTCCGAAGTAAGATTTAGACAATTTTAAAGTAACTCCTCTGTCAATTAAACGGTTAAACAATTCCCGTAATATCGTTACGTGTTCTTCCCACGTTTTAGTAGCTACCAAAATATCATCTACATATAAAATAATCTTTTGTAACAATTGCTGACCCAAAGCAGAATCTAATGCCCTAATGAAAGTTGAAACTGATATATATAGTCCAAAAGGTAAATCTTGGAACTGATATGATCTGCCTTCAAAAAGAAAAGCCGTATATTGCCGTGAATCCGGGTGTAATGTTACTTGATGGTAGCCGTCGGTTAGATCCATTGTACTCATATAACGAGAACCAGCAATCTTAAGAAGTACGTCCTCCATAGGAATAGGTCTGTCTCTTTCCATCTCTATAATTTTATTTAATTCCTGGGCATCCAGAACTAGTCGTACCCCACCAGTGGCTTTCTTAACTACCCACAACGGACTGTTAAAAGTGTTACATGATCGTTCGATAATGTTTTGTTCTAGCATCTTACTTATTTCTCTACTAGCCGGTTATTTGAATTGTACTGGAATAGGATAAGGTTTCTTAAAGAATGGTTTTTTATCTTTAATGTTAAGTTTACAAACGTAATCTTTAATTCTCCCCGGTACATCTGAGAAGACGGCTCTAAATTCTAACATCAAAGATTCCAACTCTTCCTTTTCTTGTTCGGATAGACAATTCGTAGAATAACATTTTTCTTTCACTTCAGTTTCGATACTATTACTAGCCTGACATTGGTATACTGCATACTCAAGATCACTAAAATCTGTTAATAGGTTCATGGTCGGTGCGTACTTAATCTGTAAGGATTCGTAGCAATTTTCAGGTACTTGATTATTAGAAAACCTCACTTTAAAAGCACATGCCTCCTTATGGATAGTTAAGGAAGAGTCTTTAAAATCTAATATAGCTTTATATTTACACAGCCAATCTATACCTAAAATTATGGCCACATTTAAGTTGGCTACGACGAGTACAGAGTGAGCAATTAATTGTTTAGCAATTTCAAAAGTTACATAAACTTCCTCAGTAATATTTTGACTTCTTTTACCAGTAACTCCTATAATTTTCACCCCAGTTACAGGTAAAGTTGGGAAATTCCAATATTTTCTTTTAAGCTGAAATAATTCTTTGGATAAAATACTTACTTCGCTATCCGAATCAATTATAATATTTACTTCGGTATCTTTAACATAACCTTTAATAACGGGTTTATAAGTTATATTCTCCCTTATCTCATTGTCTTCCTGAAGTAAATCTTGTTGCCAGTCACTGTCCTTTTGGCAGCTTAATGATAAATTGCAATTGGGTCTTGTATAATCTTGACTAACAGTTCCCTTTAGTTGACCCGTACTAAAGGACTTTACTAGTTTTCCGAACTTTCTATGATGACGCCACCTACCACTTGACCTTCATTAATTACTTGAGGATGATTTATCTCATGATCTTTATTGTGTAATTTCCGCACTTTAGAGTTATTACCATGATTTTGTTGGCTCTCTTCATCTTTAGATTGACGCTTTATATAACAAAACCGGCTATGATTGTTGTTAATAGCTTTTCGTGGTTCTGAATTATTATTATTATTTCGAGGATTGTCATTTGTACCAAATCTAAACTTCTCGTCTTCCCTTTCTCTATTAAGTATATCTAACTGCTCTAAATATCCTAACAATTCGCACGGCTGTGACCATTCTCTTTCTATCATTCTTTCCTTTACATAATACGATAACCTACTAATTAGGACTCGTATTAAATGACTTTCAATAATTGGTTCTTCAATTAATTTAGCACGGTTTAAATGCCATTCAAAATAATACCTATAACCTCCCCACCGTTTAGAATATGGAGGAGGGTCTAACAACTCTAAAGTTAAGTGTTGTTGTTTTCCTCTTGACCAATAATTTTGTTTAAACTGCTTAACAAAATCATCCCAGTCCCTAAATTCAGTTCTATGCAGTACTGCCCATTCCGCAGCTTCTGCTTCTAAATGTCCTATTACAAATTGAATGCGTTTTTCATTACTCCATTTAGGAGATAATGATGTTTCAAAAGCTTTTATAAAGATTATAGGGTGAAGTTCGCCTCCTGGTTTGAATACAGGAAATCGACTTGCTACATTTGAATTTGTTGTTATGTCATCCAGACATTCTGCGAGAGAAATAGTCGGATTTTGTTTAGATTTCAGAGACGGAGTTGCATCGGATTGGCTTGCTGTGATTGCTTTATTCATATTGTTGTCGTCCGAGCTAGCAAATTCGATGCGACTGTTGTCTCTGATTATGTTATTACCTCTGCTACTTGAAACGTTTTCATTATTATCTAATTCCGATAACCGTTTAGTAATTTCCTGTATCCGCATTTCTGTATTGGATACGCGATTAGCTAATATCGATTCTTCACTGTGTTCACGATGTGAACGCTCTGTACCTTCGTCAATGTTATTATCTTTGGCAGTCTCAAGGTTACTACATATTTCAGTAATTAAAAATTTCATGTTTTCGATTTCGGTATGGTCCTTTTCTACTTGATTAGTTAATGTCTCTAATTCAACATTATCTATTGAAGAAATCTCTACAGGTTTGGTAGAGACCTCTTTAATAGATTCCAATAATTCTCTACGAACAGTTTCCGTTTGCATAGAAAATTCATCTCGTAACATATCGTTATTTTTCTGTATTTCATTTACAACTAAGATATTGACACTATCTAGTCTCTCGGTTAAGTCAGTAATATCGTTTCGCATGCGAGCTTTTTCCTCGCGCGATTCCTGGATATGTTCTTCTAACCTTTTACAATTATCAGCAATCTTATTACTATGTCCTACTAATTTTTCCTGCATTTCAACTTTAGAAGACTCTATTTTATCACTTAATTCTCGACTGGTTTCATTAAGATATTCCTGTAACCTGTCTGTAGATTTTGTTAGCTCCCCTTTAAGTCTAGCAGTAGATTCCTCGTTAGACTGTTTTAACTCCTGTTTTAGTTCCTCTTTCAATCTAGCAGTAGATTCCTCGTTAGACTGTTTTAATTCCTGTTTTAGTTCCTCTTTCAATCTAGCAGCAGATTCTGTTTTAATTCAGCTAGAAAATCCCCGTTAGATTGTTTTAATTTAGCGATCGCTCTAAAAAGGGATCTCATGCTCCTATCGGACATAGATTGCTCTTTGTCTGACATTTCACTTCCAGACATTATTGTAAGAAATTAACTATTTACACACGCAGACTTGTAATCAACAATCCTATAAAAACACACTCCCTATATACAACACTCCACTTCCAACTTGAAACAAACTCACCGGACACTAATATTGTAATTTGTAGTTCTCGATGATCAGTGTGCTGCTATGGGCTGCAGATGTAACAGCCGTCGATGCAGCCGCTGAGATGCCGCGACCCCGCTTCCGCAACCGGCAGGACGCTGAGTCGAACACCGGAAACGTCACTGGCTGCTACCACGCCCGGCACCGCCGTAGACAGGCAAAGCCCTCAGCAACACCTCTAATACCAGCCGGAGGAACACCCCGCAGCTGACGTACTGGGCCTATTAGTTTAGGGAGAAAAAAGGTTGTCGGGTTTTGCAGGGTTCAGCTGCTGCCCAACAGATGCGCCTTCTCGTGGAACAACTGCGTGACCGTACTGCTTGGCTGCGCTCCGTCAGATGCCCACACCCGCGAAGTCGCCGCTGGCTGGTGAAGGCTCCACGAAAACTCGCGTTGACTTCCGAAGGACTCTTGATGTTTTGTTTCGTACCTGTCTGCCTTAGTTGCACACATAGTCCTGTTTCTAAGGTCGCCACGGTGTAGTGTAACGACGCAAGTTTTTCGTTTGATATATATGTATGACCATGTGCACACTTCGTCACCTACGTCAGTTACAACCCACTTCAAAAATGATTTATATGCTTTTTAAATTGTCATAGAGTGGTTCTTGAACGAAACTGTAAAACATCAGTTGAGTCGTATGCAAAGAATTACATCACTTGGGCCAATTGGTTTTTGTAACTTTTTCGATTTAAATTTCGATTGTTTCTCCTCATAAATTATATTGACACACGTTATCTTGATCTAATCGATATCAGATTCACACATTAAATAAACTTTTGAGATTCAAAGTTTCGGTGAACGCCATAAGAATCACTAATCTTGTCAAATATATTATTAATCCGTTCACATAATTCTTCATAAATAAATCTTCAAGACACGTGTTTCAACTTTAATAGCATACACTATTTTATTAGCTTCCTGCACATACAGATGTGAACTTGAGCGTTGAGAGTTAGTGACTGACTTTTCAATAAGATTAAGCACTATGTGACGTCATTGATGTACAAAAAGAGTATAAAAATTCATTTTTAATTTTTAGAAGCACGACGCAACAACTCGGTTCCAGGATCTTCTGTTGCTCCTTGGCTGTCGACCCGCGACGTATAGCATCCAGGAATTTCCTCTCTGGTCGCGGCAACGAAGATACTGTCCCCGTTCGTTGCGCCGCCCTCACCGTACATGAAACACATAAAAAAAATACAAACTTTTAGATAATTCACATCTATCACAAATAATAAGAAAATCACATAAACAAAACTAAATTTAACTTATAGTCACCTGCAAACTGGGCTGACTTTGGTGGATGGGTGACGCTTAATTTCGTCCCACTACACTATGGATTCTATGATTTCCCCTTCTAAATCGGATTACGTTTCTATGGAAACGATAGGATTTTCTCTCGCGAGGCGAGTATCTCCTTTCCGATGCACTATTCCTCCTTTACTGCATCCCTCGCTCCCTCACATTGACGAATTAACACAGAAATGTCGTCGCTATGAAATTCTATTCGTTCTATGACTTCTAACTCTAAATGGAGTAACGTTTCGATGGAAACGCCAGGATCTTCTTTTGAGAGGCGAGTATCTCCTTTCCGATGCACTATTCCTTCTGTGCTTCATCCCTCGCTCCATCACATTGACGAATTAACACAGAAATTGCGTCGCTATGAAATGGTATGGGTTCTATGACTTCACCTTCTAAATCGAGTAACGTTTCTATGGAGACGACAGGATTGTCTTATGGGAGGCGAGTATCTCCTTTCCGATGCACTAGTCGTTCTTTACTGCATCTTTCGCTCCGTCATATTGGCGAATTAACACAGAATTGCTTCGCTATGAAATACTATGGGTTCTATGACTTCTCCTATTAAATCGAGTAACGTTTCTATGGAAACAACAGGATTTTCCTTTAGGAGGCGCGTATCTCCTATCCGATGCACTATTCCTTCTGTACTGCATCCCTCACTCCCACATATTGACGAATTAACACAGAAATTGCTTCGCTATGAAATCCTATGGGGTCTATAACTTCTCCTTCTCTATCGAGTATCACAGAAACGACAGGATTTTTTTTGGGAGGCGAGTATCTCCTTTCCGATGCACTATTCCTTCTTTACTGCGTCCCTCGCTCCCTCACATTGACGAATCAACACAGGATTTGCGGCACTATGAAATACTAGGGGTTCTATGACTTCTCCTCCTAAATCGAGTAACGTTTCTATGGAACCGACTGGATTTTCTTTTGGGAGGTGAGTATCTCCTTTCCGGTGCACTATTCCTTCAATACTGCATCCCTCGCTCCCTCACATTGACGAATTAACGCAGAAATTGCGTCTTTTATGAAGTGCTATGGGTTCTATGACTTCTGCTTTTAAATCGAGTAACGTTTCTATGGAAACGACAGGATTTTCCTTTAGGAGGCGAGTATCTACTTTCCGATGCACTATTCCTTCTGTACTGCATGCCTCGCTCCCTCATATTGCCGAATTAACACAGAAATTGCTTCGCTATGAAATACTATGGGGTCTAATACATCTCCTTCTCTATCGAGTATCACAGAAACGACAGGATTTTCTGTTGGGAGGCGAGTATCTCCTTTCCGATGAACTATTCCTTCTTTTCTGCATCTCTCGCTCTCTCACATTGACGAATTAACACTGAAATTGAGTCGCTATGATATACTATTGGTTCTATGACTTCTCCTTCTAAATCGAGTAACGTTTCTATGGAACCGACAGGATTCCCTTTTGAGAGGCGAGTATCTCCTTTCCGATGCACTATTACTTCTTTACTGCATCCCTCGCTCTCTCACATTGACGAATTAACACAGAAATTGCGTCTTTTATGAACTGCTATGGGTTCTATGACTTCTCCTTCTAAATCAAGTAACGTTTCAATGGAAACGACAGAATTCTCTTTGGAGAGGCGAGTATCTCCTTTCCGATGCACTATTACCTCTTTACTGCATCCCTCGCTCTCTCACATTGACGAATTAACACTGAAATTGAGTCGCTATGAAATACTATGGTTTATATGACTTCTCCTTCTAAATCATCTAATGTTTTTATGGTAACGACAGGATTTTCTTTTAAGGAGGCGTGTATCTCCTTTCCGAAGCACTATTCCTTCTTTACTACATCCCTCCCTCCCTCACATTGACGAATTAAGACAGAAATCGCGTCGCTATGAAATACTATGGGGTCTATATATTCTCCTTCTAAATCGAGTAACGTTTCTATGGAAACGACAGGATTTTCTTTTGAGAGGCGAGTATCTCCTTTTCGATGCACTATTCCTTCTTTCCTTCAACCCTCGCTTCATAACATTGACGAATTAACACAGAAATTACGTCGCTATGAAATACTATTGGTTCTAAGACTTCTCCTTCTAAACCAAATTACGTTTCTATGGAAACGACAGGATTTTCTTTTGAGAGGCGAGTATCTCCTTTCCGGTGCACTATTCCTTCTTTACTGCATCCCTCGCTCCCTCAATATGACGGATTAACACAGAAATTTCGTCGCTATGTAATTCTATGGGGTGTAGGACTTAATCTTCTTAATTAAGTAACGTTTCTATGGAAACGACAGGATTTTTTTTGGGAGGCGAGTATCTCCAATCCGATGCTCTATTCCTTCTTTACTGCATCCCTCTCTCCGTCACATTGACAAATTAAGACAGAAAATGCGTCGCTATGTAATACTATGGGTTATATGATTTCTCATTCAAAATCGAGTAACGTTTCTATAGAAACGACACGATTGTCTTATGGGAGGCGATTATCTCCTTTCCGATGCACTACTCGACCTTTACTGTCCCTCCTACGGTCACATTGACGAATTAACACAGAAATTGCTTCTCTATGAAATACTATGGGTTCAATGACTTCTCCTTCTAAATCGAGTAACGTTTCTATGGAAACCACAGGATTTTCCTTTGGGAGGCGAGTATCTCCTTTCCGATGCACTATTCATTCTGTACTGCATCCCTCGCTCCCTCACATTGACGGATTGACACAGAAATTGAGTCACTATGAAATACTATGGCTTCTATGACTTCTCCTTTTAAATCAAGTAACGTTTCTATGGAACCGACAGGATTTTCTTTTGGGATACGAGTACCTTCTATCCGATGCACTATTCCTTCTTTATTGCATCCTTCGCTCCCTCACATTGACGAATTAACACAGAAAGTGCGTCGCTATGAAATACTATGGGTTCTATGACTTCTACTTCTAAATCGAGTAAGGTCTCTATGGAACCGAATGGATGTTCTTTTGGGAGGCGAGTATCACCTTTCCGATGCACTCATCCTTCTTTACTTTATCCCTCCGTCCCTCACATTGAGGAATTAACACAGAAACTGCGTTGCTATGAAATGCTATGGGTTACATGACTTCTCATTCTAAATCGACTAATGTTTATATGGTAATGACGGGATTTTCTTTTGGGAGGCGAGTATCTCCTTTCCGATGCATTATTCCTTCTTTACTACATCCCTCGCTCCCTCACATTGACGAATTAACACAGAAATTGCGTCGCTATGAAATACTATGTGTTCTATGAATGCTCCTTCTAAAGCGAGTAACGTTTCTATGGAAACGACAGGATTTTCTTTTGAGAGGCGAGTATCTCCTTTCCGATGCACTCTTCCTTCTTTAATGCATCCCTAGCTCCCTCTCATTGATGAATTAACACAGAAATTACGTCGCTATGAAATACTATGGGTTCTATGACTTCTCCTTCTAAATCGAGTAACGTTTCTATGGAACCGACAGGATTTTCTTTTAGGTGGTGAGTATCTCCTTTCCGGTGCACTATTCCTTCTTTACTGCATCCCTCGCTCAATCACATTGTCGAATTAACACTGTAATTCCGTCGATATGAAATAGTATGGGTCCCATGACTTCTCCTTTTAAATCGAGTTTCGTTTCTATGGAAACGACAGGATTTTATTTTGGGATACGAGTACCTCCTTTCCGATGCACTATTCCTTCTTTACTGCATCCCTCGCTCCCTCACATTGACGAATTAACAGACAAGTTGGGTCGCTATGAAATACTATGGGTTCTATGACTTCTCCTTCTAAATCGAGTAACGTTTCTATGGAAATGACGGGAGATTCTTTTGGGAGGCGAGTATCTCCTTTCCGATGCACTAATCCGTCTTTACTGCATCCCTCGCTCAGTCACAGTGACGAATTAACACAGAAATTACGTCGCTATTAAATACTATGGGTTCTATGTCATCTCCTTCCAAATCGAGAAATGTTTCTTTGGAAACGACTGGATTTTCTTTTGGAGGCAAGTATCAACTTCCAGATGCACTATTCCGTCTCTACTGCATCCCTCGCTCCCTCACTTTGTCGAATTAACAATGAAATTGGGTCACTATGACGTACTATGGGTTCCATGACTCTTCCTCCTAAATCGAGTTTCATATTTATGGAAACGACTGGGTTTTCTTTTGGGATACGAGTATCTCCTTTCCGATGCACTATTCCTTCTTTACTGCATCCCTTGCTTACTCAGTTTGATGAATTAACACAGAAAGTTGCGTCGCTATGGAATACTATGTGTTCCACGCATTCTCCTTCCCAGTCGAGTAACCTTTCTATGGAAACTACATGATTTTCTTTTGGGAGGCGAGTATCTCCTTTCTGATGCACTATTCCTTCTTTACTGCATCCCTCGCTCCCTCACACTGAGGATTTACCACAGAAATTACGTTACTATGAATTACTATGGGTTCTACGACTTCTCTTTCAAAATCGAGTAACGTTTCTATGGAAACGACAAGAGTTTCTTTTGGGAGGAGAGTATCTCCGTTCCGATTCACTTTTCCTTCTTTACTGCATCCTTCGCTCCCTCCCATTGACGAATTAACACTGAAATTGAGTCGCTATGGAATACTATGGGGTCTATGACTTCTCCTTCTAAATCGAGTGACGTTTGTATGGATACGACAGGATTTTCTTTTGGGAGGCAAGTATCCCCTTTCCGATACACTATTCCTTCTTTACTGCATCTCTCGCTCCCTCACTTTGTCGAATTTACACTGAAATTGCAATGCTATCGAATTCTATGGGTTCTATGACTTCTCCTTTTAAATCGAGTTTCGTTTCTATGGAAACGACAGGATTTTATTTTGGGATACGAGTACCTCCTTTCCGATGCACTATTCCTTCTTTACTGCATCCCTCGCTCCCTTACATTGACGAATTAACACAGAAATTGCGCCGCCATGAATTACTATGGCTTCTATGACTTCTTCTTTTAAATCGAGTAACGTTTCTATGGCTACGACAGGATTTATTTCGGGAGGCGAGTATCTTTTTTCTGATGCACTATTCCTTCTTTACTGAATCCCTCGCTCCCTCACATTGACGAATTAACACAGAAAATCCGTCGCTATGTAACGCTTTGGGTTCTACGACTTCTCCTTCTTAATCGAGTAACCTTTCTATGGAAACGACAGGATTTTCTTTCGGGATGTGAAAATCTCTTTTCGGATGCAGTATTCCTTCTTTACTGCACCCCTCCCTCCCTCACTTTGACGAATTAACACAGAAATAGTGTCGCTATGAAATAGTATGGGTTCTATGACTTCTCCTTCTTAATCGAGTAACGTTTCTATGGAAATGAAAGGATTTCCTTGTGGGAGTCGAGTATATCTACTCCGATGCACTATTCCTTCATTACAGCATCCTTCGCACGCTGACATTGACGAATTAACTCTGAAATTGCGTCGCTATGAAATACTATGTGTTCTATGACTTCTCCTTCTGAACCGAGTAACGTTTCTATGGAAACAACGGGATTTTCTTATGGTAGGCGATTATCTCCTTTCCGATGCACTATTTCTTCTTTACTACATCCCTCGCTCCCTCACATTGAAGTTTTAACACAGATATTGCGTCGCTATGAAATACTATGGGATCTATGACTTATCCTTCTAAATCGAGTAACGTTTCTATGGAAACGACAGGACTTTCCATTGAGAGGCGAGTATCTCGTTTCCGATGCACTATTCCTACTTTACTGCATCCCTCGCTCCCTCACTTTGTCGAATTTACACTGAAATTGCGTCGCTATCGAATTCTATGTGTTCCATGACTTCTCGTTCTAAATCGAGATTCGGTTCTATGGAAACGACTGGATTTACTTGTGAGATACGAGTATCTCCTTTCCGGTGCACTACTCCTTCTTTACAGCATCTCTCGCTCCCTCACATTGACAAATTAACACAGACATTGCGTCGCTAAGAAATACTATGGTTTCTATGACTTCTCCTTCTAAATCGAATAACGTTTCTATGCAAACGACTGGAT
This sequence comes from Schistocerca piceifrons, assembly GCF_021461385.2. Lineage (NCBI taxonomy): Eukaryota > Metazoa > Arthropoda > Insecta > Orthoptera > Acrididae > Schistocerca > Schistocerca piceifrons. Next base: position 254,027 of record NW_025728274.1, read on the forward strand.
TTTCTTTCGGGACGCGAGTATCTCCTTTGCGATGCACTATTCCTTCTTTACTGCATCCATAGCTCCCTCACACTGACGAATGAACACAGATATTGCGTCACTATGAAAAACTGTGGGTTCTATGACATCTCCCTCTAAATCGAGTAACGTTTCTATGGAGACGACAGTATTTTCTATTGGGAGGCGAGTATTTCTTTTCAGATGCCCTATTCCTCCATTACTGCTTCCCTCGCTCCCTCACATTGACGAATTAACACAGAAATTGCGACGCTATGAAATACTATGGCTTCAATAACTTCTCCTTCTAAATCGAGGAACGTTTCTACGCAAACGACAATATTATCTTTTGGGAGGCGAGTATCCCCTTTCCGATGCTCTATTCCATCTTTACTACATCCCTCGCCCCTCACACTGACGAATTAACACGGAAGTGGTGACGCTATGAAATACTATTGGTTCTACGACTTCTCCTTCTAAATCGAGTAACGTTTCTATGGAAACGACAAGAGTTTCTTTTGGGAGGAGAGTATCTCCGTTCCGATTCACTATTCCTTCTTTACTGCATCCCTCGCTCCCTCCCATTGACGAATTAACACTGAAATTGAGTCGCTATGGAATACTATGTCTTCTATAACTTCTCCTTCTAAATCGAGGAACGTTTCTACGGAAACGACAATATTTTCTTTTGGGAGGCGAGTATCCCCTTTCCAATGCACTATTCCATCTTTACTGCATCCCTCGCCCCTCACACTGACGAATTAACACGGAAGTGGTGTCGCTATGAAATACTATTGCTTCTTTGCCTTCTCCTTCTAAATCGAGTAACGTTTCTATGGAAACGACAAGAGTTTCTTTTGGGAGGGGAGTATCTCCGTTCCGATTCACTATTCCTTCTTTACTGCATCCCTCGCTCCCTCCCACTGACGAATTAACACTGAAATTGAGTCGCTATGGAATACTATGTGTTCTATAACTTCTCCTTCTAAATCGAGGAACGTTTCTACGGAAACGACAATATTTTCTTTTGGGAGGCGAGTATCCCCTTTCCGATGCACTATTCCATCTTTACTGCATCCCTCGCCCCTCACACTGACGAATTAACACGGAAGTGGTGTCGCTATGAAATACTATTGCTTCTATGACTTCTCCTTCTAAATCGAGTAACGTTTCTATGGAAACGACAAGAGTTTCTTTTGGGAGGGGAGTATCTCCGTTCCGATTCACTATTCCTTCTTTACTGCATCCCTCGCTCCCTCCCATTGACGAATTAACACTGAAATTGAGTCGCTATGGAATACTATGTGTTCTATAACTTCTCCTTCTAAATCGAGGAACGTTTCTACGGAAACGACAACATTTTCTTTTGGGAGGCGAGTATCCCCTTTCCGATGCAATACTCCATCTTTACTGCATCCCTCGCCCCTCACACTGACGAATTAACACGGAAGTGGTGTCGCTATGAAATACTATTGGTTCTAAGACTTCTCCTTCTAAATCGAGTAACGTTTCTATGGAAACGACAAGAGTTTCTTTTGGGAGGAGAGTATCTCCAATCCGATTCGCTATTCCTTCTTTACTGCATCCCTCGCTCCCTCCCATTGACGAATTAACACTGAAATTGAGTCGCTATGGAATACTATGTGTTCTATAACTTCTCCTTCTAAATCGAGGAACGTTTCTACGGAAACGACAATATTTTCTTTTGGGAGGCGAGCATCCCCTTTCCGATGCACTATTCCATCTTTACTGCATCCCTCGCCCCTCACACTGACGAATTAACACGGAAGTGGTGTCGCTATGAAATACTATTGGTTCTATGACTTCTCCTTCTAAATCGAGTAACGTTTCTATGGAAACGACAAGAGTTTCTTTTGGGAGGAGAGTATCTCCGTTCCGATTCACTATTCCTTCTTTACTGCATCCCTCGCTCCCTCCCATTGACGAATTACACTGAAATTGAGTCGCTATGGAATACTATGTGTTCTATAACTTCTCCTTCTAAATCGAGGAACGTTTCTACGGAAACGACAATATTTTCTTTTGGGAGGCGAGTATTCCCTTTCCGATGCACTATTCCATCTTTACTGCATCCCTCGCCCCTCACATTGACGAATTAACACGGAAGTGGTGTCGCTATGAAATACTATTGGTTCTATGACTTCTCCTTCTAAATCGAGTAACGTTTCTATGGAAACGACAAGAGTTTCTTTTGGGAGGAGAGTATCTCCGTTCCGATTCACTATTCCTTCTTTACTGCATCCCTCGCTCCCTCATATTGACGAATTAACACTGAAATTGAGTCGCTATGGAATACTATGTGTTCTATAACTTCTCCTTCTAAATCGAGGAACGTTTCTACGGAAACGACAATATTTTCTTTTGGGAGGCGAGCATCCCCTTTCCGATGCCCTATTCCATCTTTACTGCATCTCTCGCCCCTCACACTGACGATTTAACACGGAAGTGGTGTCGCTATGAAATACTATTGGTTCTATGACTTCTCCTTCTAAATCGAGTAACGTTTCTATGGAAACGACAAGAGTTTCTTTTTGGAGGAGAGTATCTCCGTTCCGATTCACTATTCCTTCTTTACTGCATCCCTCGCTCCCTCCCATTGACGAATTAACACTGAAATTGAGTCGCTATGGAATACTATGTGTTCTATAACTGCTCCTTCTAAATCGAGGAACGTTTCTACGGAAACGACAATATTTTCTTTTGGGAGGCGAGCATCCCCTTTCCGATGCCCTATCCCATCTTTATTGCATCCCTCGCCCCTCACACTGACGATTTAACACGGAAGTGGTGTCGCTATGAAATACTATTGGTTCTATGACTTCTCCTTCTAAATCGAGTAACGTTTCTATGGAAACGACAAGAGTTTTATTTGGGAGCAGAGTATCTCCGTTCCGATTCACTATTCCTTCTTTACTGCATCCCTCGCTCCCTCCCATTTACGAATTAACACTGAAATTGATTCGCTATGGAATACTATGTGTTCTATAACTTCTCCTTCTAAATCGAGGAACGTTTCTACGGAAACGACAATATTATCTTTTGGGAGGCGAGCATCCCCTTTCCGATGCACTATTCCATCTTTACTGCATCCCTCGCCCCTCACACTGACGAATTAACACGGAAGTGGTGTCGCTATGAAATACTATTGCTTCTATGACTTCTCCTTCTAAATCGAGTAACGCTTCTATGGAAACGACCAGAGTTTCTTTTGGGAGGAGAGTATCTCCGTTCCGATTCACTATTCCTTCTTTACTGCATCCCTCGCTCCCTCCCATTGACGAATTAACACTGAAATTGAGTCCCTATGGAATACTATGTGTTCTATAACTTTCCCTTCTAAATCGAGGAACGTTTCTACGGAAACGACAATATTTTCTTTTGAGAGGCGGGTATCCCCTTTCCGATGCACTATTCCATCTTTACTGCATCCCTCGCCCCTCACACTGACGAATTAACACGGAAGTGGTGTCGCTATGAAATACTATTGGTTCTATGACTTCTCCTTCTAAATCGAGTAACGTTTCTATGGAAACGACAAGAGTTTCTTTTGGAAGGAGAGTATCTCCGTTCCGATTCACTATTCCTTCTTTACTGCATCCCTCGCTCCCTCCCATTGACGAATTAACACTGAAATTGAGTCGCTATGGAATACTATGTGTTCTATAACTTTCCCTTCTAAATCGAGGAACGTTTCTACGGAAAAGACAATATTTTCTTTTGGGAGACGAGTATCCCCTTTCCGATGCACTATTCCATCTTTACTGCATCCCTCGCTCCCTCCCATTGACGAATTAACACTGAAATTGAGTCGCTATGGAATACTATGTGTTCTATAACTTTCCCTTCTAAATCGAGGAACGTTTCTACGGAAACGACAATATTTTCTTTTGGGAGGCGAGTATCCCCTTTCCGATGCACTATTCCATCTTTACTGCATCCCTCGCCCCTCACACTGACGAATTAACACGGAAGTGGTGTCGCTATGAAATACTATTGCTTCTATGACTTCTCCTTCTAAATCGAGTAACGTTTCTATGGAAACGACAAGAGTTTCTTTTGGGAGGGGAGTATCTCCGTTCCGATTCACTATTCCTTCTTTACTGCATCCCTCGCTCCCTCCCATTGACGAATTAACACTGAAATTGAGTCGCTATGGAATACTATGTGTTCTATAACTTCTCCTTCTAAATCGAGGAACGTTTCTACGGAAACGACAACATTTTCTTTTGGGAGGCGAGTATCCCCTTTCCGATGCAATACTCCATCTTTACTGCATCCCTCGCCCCTCACACTGACGAATTAACACGGAAGTGGTGTCGCTATGAAATACTATTGGTTCTAAGACTTCTCCTTCTAAATCGAGTAACGTTTCTATGGAAACGACAAGAGTTTCTTTTGGGAGGAGAGTATCTCCAATCCGATTCGCTATTCCTTCTTTACTGCATCCCTCGCTCCCTCCCATTGACGAATTAACACTGAAATTGAGTCGCTATGGAATACTATGTGTTCTATAACTTCTCCTTCTAAATCGAGGAACGTTTCTACGGAAACGACAATATTTTCTTTTGGGAGGCGAGCATCCCCTTTCCGATGCACTATTCCATCTTTACTGCATCCCTCGCCCCTCACACTGACGAATTAACACGGAAGTGGTGTCGCTATGAAATACTATTGGTTCTATGACTTCTCCTTCTAAATCGAGTAACGTTTCTATGGAAACGACAAGAGTTTCTTTTGGGAGGAGAGTATCTCCGTTCCGATTCACTATTCCTTCTTTACTGCATCCCTCGCTCCCTCCCATTGACGAATTACACTGAAATTGAGTCGCTATGGAATACTATGTGTTCTATAACTTCTCCTTCTAAATCGAGGAACGTTTCTACGGAAACGACAATATTTTCTTTTGGGAGGCGAGTATTCCCTTTCCGATGCACTATTCCATCTTTACTGCATCCCTCGCCCCTCACATTGACGAATTAACACGGAAGTGGTGTCGCTATGAAATACTATTGGTTCTATGACTTCTCCTTCTAAATCGAGTAACGTTTCTATGGAAACGACAAGAGTTTCTTTTGGGAGGAGAGTATCTCCGTTCCGATTCACTATTCCTTCTTTACTGCATCCCTCGCTCCCTCATATTGACGAATTAACACTGAAATTGAGTCGCTATGGAATACTATGTGTTCTATAACTTCTCCTTCTAAATCGAGGAACGTTTCTACGGAAACGACAATATTTTCTTTTGGGAGGCGAGCATCCCCTTTCCGATGCCCTATTCCATCTTTACTGCATCTCTCGCCCCTCACACTGACGATTTAACACGGAAGTGGTGTCGCTATGAAATACTATTGGTTCTATGACTTCTCCTTCTAAATCGAGTAACGTTTCTATGGAAACGACAAGAGTTTCTTTTTGGAGGAGAGTATCTCCGTTCCGATTCACTATTCCTTCTTTACTGCATCCCTCGCTCCCTCCCATTGACGAATTAACACTGAAATTGAGTCGCTATGGAATACTATGTGTTCTATAACTGCTCCTTCTAAATCGAGGAACGTTTCTACGGAAACGACAATATTTTCTTTTGGGAGGCGAGCATCCCCTTTCCGATGCCCTATCCCATCTTTATTGCATCCCTCGCCCCTCACACTGACGATTTAACACGGAAGTGGTGTCGCTATGAAATACTATTGGTTCTATGACTTCTCCTTCTAAATCGAGTAACGTTTCTATGGAAACGACAAGAGTTTTATTTGGGAGCAGAGTATCTCCGTTCCGATTCACTATTCCTTCTTTACTGCATCCCTCGCTCCCTCCCATTTACGAATTAACACTGAAATTGATTCGCTATGGAATACTATGTGTTCTATAACTTCTCCTTCTAAATCGAGGAACGTTTCTACGGAAACGACAATATTATCTTTTGGGAGGCGAGCATCCCCTTTCCGATGCACTATTCCATCTTTACTGCATCCCTCGCCCCTCACACTGACGAATTAACACGGAAGTGGTGTCGCTATGAAATACTATTGCTTCTATGACTTCTCCTTCTAAATCGAGTAACGCTTCTATGGAAACGACCAGAGTTTCTTTTGGGAGGAGAGTATCTCCGTTCCGATTCACTATTCCTTCTTTACTGCATCCCTCGCTCCCTCCCATTGACGAATTAACACTGAAATTGAGTCCCTATGGAATACTATGTGTTCTATAACTTTCCCTTCTAAATCGAGGAACGTTTCTACGGAAACGACAATATTTTCTTTTGAGAGGCGGGTATCCCCTTTCCGATGCACTATTCCATCTTTACTGCATCCCTCGCCCCTCACACTGACGAATTAACACGGAAGTGGTGTCGCTATGAAATACTATTGGTTCTATGACTTCTCCTTCTAAATCGAGTAACGTTTCTATGGAAACGACAAGAGTTTCTTTTGGAAGGAGAGTATCTCCGTTCCGATTCACTATTCCTTCTTTACTGCATCCCTCGCTCCCACCCATTGACGAATTAACACTGAAATTGAGTCGCTATGGAATACTATGTGTTCTATAACTTTCCCTTCTAAATCGAGGAACGTTTCTACGGAAAAGACAATATTTTCTTTTGGGAGACGAGTATCCCCTTTCCGATGCACTATTCCATCTTTACTGCATCCCTCGCTCCCTCCCATTGACGAATTAACACTGAAATTGAGTCGCTATGGAATACTATGTGTTCTATAACTTTCCCTTCTAAATCGAGGAACGTTTCTACGGAAACGACAATATTTTCTTTTGGGAGGCGAGTATCCCCTTTCCGATGCACTATTCCATCTTTACTGCATCCCTCGCCCCTCACACTGACGAATTAACACGGAAGTGGTGTCGCTATGAAATACTATTGGTTCTATGACTTCTCCTTCTAAATCGAGTAACGTTTCTATGGAAACGACAAGAGTTTCTTTTGGGAGGAGAGTATCTCCGTTCCGATTCACTATTCCTTCTTTACTGCATCCCTCGCTCCCTCCCATTGACGAATTAACACTGAAATTGAGTCGCTATGGAATACTATGTGTTCTATAACTTTCCCTTCTAAATCGAGGAACGTTTCTACGGAAACGACAATATTTTCTTTTGGGAGGCGAGTATCCCCTTTCTGATGCACTATTCCATCTTTACTGCATCCCTCGCCCCTCGCACTGACGAATTAACACGGAAGTGGTGTCGCTATGAAATACTATTGGTTCTATGACTTCTCCTTCTAAATCGAGTAACGTTTCTATGGAAACGACAAGAGTTTCTTTTGGGAGGAGGGTTTCTCCGTTCCGATGCACTATTCCATCTTTACTGCATCCCTCGCTCCCTCCCATTGACGAATTAACACTGAAATTGAGTCGCTATGGAATACTATGTGTTCTATAACTTTCCCTTCTAAATCGAGGAACGTTTCTACGGAAACGACAATATTTTCTTTTGGGAGGCGAGTATCCCCTTTCCGATGCACTATTCCATCTTTACTGCATCCCTCGCCCCTCACACTGACGAATTAACACGGAAGTGGTGTCGCTATGAAATACTATTGGTTCTATGACTTCTCCTTCTAAATCGAGTAACGTTTCTATGGAAACGACAAGAGTTTCTTTTGGGAGGAGAGTATCTCCAATCCGATTCGCTATTCCATCTTTACTGCATCCCTCGCTCCCTCCCATTGACGAATTAACACTGAAATTGAGTCGCTATGGAATACTATGTGTTCTATAACTTCTCCTTCTAAATCGAGGAACGTTTCTACGGAAACGACAATATTTTCTTTTGGGAGGCGAGCATCCCCTTTCCGATGCACTATTCCATCTTTACTGCATCCCTCGCCCCTCACACTGACGAATTAACACGGAAGTGGTGTCGCTATGAAATACTATTGGTTCTATGACTTCTCCTTCTAAATCGAGTAACGTTTCTATGGAAACGACAAGAGTTTCTTTTGGGAGGAGAGTATCTCCGTTCCGATTCACTATTCCTTCTTTACTGCATCCCTCGCTCCCTCCCATTGACGAATTACACTGAAATTGAGTCGCTATGGAATACTATGTGTTCTATAACTTCTCCTTCTAAATCGAGGAACGTTTCTACGGAAACGACAATATTTTCTTTTGGGAGGCGAGTATTCCCTTTCCGATGCACTATTCCATCTTTACTGCATCCCTCGCCCCTCACATTGACGAATTAACACGGAAGTGGTGTCGCTATGAAATACTATTGGTTCTATGACTTCTCCTTCTAACTCGAGTAACGTTTCTATGGAAACGACAAGAGTTTCTTTTGGGAGGAGAGTATCTCCGTTCCGATTCACTATTCCTTCTTTACTGCATCCCTCGCTCCCTCATATTGACGAATTAACACTGAAATTGAGTCGCTATGGAATACTATGTGTTCTATAACTTCTCCTTCTAAATCGAGGAACGTTTCTACGGAAACGACAATATTTTCTTTTGGGAGGCGAGCATCCCCTTTCCGATGCCCTATTCCATCTTTACTGCATCCCTCGCCCCTCACACTGACGATTTAACACGGAAGTGGTGTCGCTATGAAATACTATTGGTTCTATGACTTCTCCTTCTAAATCGAGTAACGTTTCTATGGAAACGACAAGAGTTTCTTTTTGGAGGAGAGTATCTCCGTTCCGATTCACTATTCCTTCTTTACTGCATCCCTCGCTCCCTCCCATTGACGAATTAACACTGAAATTGAGTCGCTATGGAATACTATGTGTTCTATAACTTCTCCTTCTAAATCGAGGAACGTTTCTACGGAAACGACAATATTTTCTTTTGGGAGGCGAGCATCCCCTTTCCGATGCCCTATCCCATCTTTATTGCATCCCTCGCCCCTCACACTGACGATTTAACACGGAAGTGGTGTCGCTATGAAATACTATTGGTTCTATGACTTCTCCTTCTAAATCGAGTAACGTTTCTATGGAAACGACAAGAGTTTTATTTGGGAGCAGAGTATCTCCGTTCCGATTCACTATTCCTTCTTTACTGCATCCCTCGCTCCCTCCCATTTACGAATTAACACTGAAATTGATTCGCTATGGAATACTATGTGTTCTATAACTTCTCCTTCTAAATCGAGGAACGTTTCTACGGAAACGACAATATTATCTTTTGGGAGGCGAGCATCCCCTTTCCGATGCACTATTCCATCTTTACTGCATCCCTCGCCCCTCACACTGACGAATTAACACGGAAGTGGTGTCGCTATGAAATACTATTGCTTCTATGACTTCTCCTTCTAAATCGAGTAACGCTTCTATGGAAACGACCAGAGTTTCTTTTGGGAGGAGAGTATCTCCGTTCCGATTCACTATTCCTTCTTTACTGCATCCCTCGCTCCCTCCCATTGACGAATTAACACTGAAATTGAGTCGCTATGGAATACTATGTGTTCTATAACTTTCCCTTCTAAATCGAGGAACGTTTCTACGGAAACGACAATATTTTCTTTTGAGAGGCGGGTATCCCCTTTCCGATGCACTATTCCATCTTTACTGCATCCCTCGCCCCTTACACTGACGAATTAACACGGAAGTGGTGTCGCTATGAAATACTATTGGTTCTATGACTTCCCCTTCTAAATCGAGTAACGTTTCTGTGGAAACGACAAGAGTTTCTTTTGGGAGGAGAGTATCTCCGTTCCGATTCACTATTCCTTCTTTACTGCATCCCTCGCTCCCTCCCATTGACGAATTAACACTGAAATTGAGTCGCTATGGAATACTATGTGTTCTATAACTTTCCCTTCTAAATCGAGGAACGTTTCTACGAAAACGACAATAATTTCTTTTGGGAGGCGAGTATCCCCTTTCCGATGCACTATTCCATCTTTACTGCATTCCTCGCCCCTCACACTGACGAATTAACACGGAAGTGGTGTCGCTATGAAATACTATTGGTTCTATGACTTCTCCTTCTAAATCGAGTAACGTTTCTATGGAAACGACAAGAGTTTCTTTTGGGAGGAGAGTATCTCCGTTCCGATTCACTATTCCTTCTTTACTGCATCCCTCGCTCCCTCCCATTGACGAATTAACACTGAAATTGAGTCGCTATGGAATACTATGTGTTCTATAACTTTCCCTTCTAAATCGAGGAACGTTTCTACGGAAAAGACAATATTTTCTTTTGGGAGACGAGTATCCCCTTTCCGATGCACTATTCCATCTTTACTGCATCCCTCGCTCCCTCCCATTGACGAATTAACACTGAAATTGAGTCGCTATGGAATACTATGTGTTCTATAACATTCCCTTCTAAATCGAGGAACGTTTCTACGGAAACGACAATATTTTCTTTTGGGAGGCGAGTATCCCCTTTCCGATGCACTATTCCATCTTTACTGCATCCCTCGCCCCTCACACTGACGAATTAACACGGAAGTGGTGTCGCTATGAAATACTATTGGTTCTATGACTTCTCCTTCTAAATCGAGTAACGTTTCTATGGAAACGACAAGAGTTTCTTTTGGGAGGAGAGTATCTCCGTTCCGATTCACTATTCCGTCTTTACTGCATCCCTCGCTCCCTCCCATTGACGAATTAACACTGAAATTGAGTCGCTATGGAATACTATGTGTTCTATAACTTTCCCTTCTAAATCGAGGAACGTTTCTACGGAAACGACAATATTTTCTTTTGGGAGGCGAGTATCCCCTTTCTGATGCACTATTCCATCTTTACTGCATCCCTCGCCCCTCGCACTGACGAATTAACACGGAAGTGGTGTCGCTATGAAATACTATTGGTTCTATGACTTCTCCTTCTAAATCGAGTAACGTTTCTATGGAAACGACAAGAGTTTCTTTTGGGAGGAGGGTTTCTCCGTTCCGATGCACTATTCCATCTTTACTGCATCCCTCGCTCCCTCCCATTGACGAATTAACACTGAAATTGAGTCGCTATGGAATACTATGTGTTCTATAACTTTCCCTTCTAAATCGAGGAACGTTTCTACGGAAACGACAATATTTTCTTTTGGGAGGCGAGTATCCCCTTTCCGATGCACTATTCCATCTTTACTGCATCCCTCGCCCCTCACACTGACGAATTAACACGGAAGTGGTGTCGCTATGAAATACCATTGGTTCTATGACTTCTCCTTCTAAATCGAGTAACGTTTCTATGGAAACGACAAGAGTTTCTTTTGGGAGGAGAGTATCTCCGTTCCGATTCACTATTCCTTCTTTACTGCATCCCTCGCTCCCTCCCATTTACGAATTAACACTGAAATTGAGTCGCTATGGAGTACTATGTGTTCTATAACTTTCCCTTCTAAATCGAGGAACGTTTCTACGGAAACGACAATATTTTCTTTTGGGAGGCGAGTATCCCCTTTCCGATGCACTATTCTCTCTTTACTGCATCCCTCGCCCCTCACACTGACGAATTAACACGGAAGTGGTGTCGCTATGAAATACTATTGGTTCTATGACTTCTCCTTCTAAATCGAGTAACGTTTCTATGGAAACGACAAGAGTTTGTTTTGGGAGGAGAGTATCTCCGTTCCGATTCATTATTCCTTCTTTACTGCATCCCTCGCTCCCTCCCATTGACGAATTAACACTGAAATTGAGTCGCTATGGAATACTATGTGTTCTATAACTTTCCCTTCTAAATCGAGGAACGTTTCTACGGAAACGACAATATTTTCTTTTGGGAGGCGAGTATCCCCTTTCCGATGCACTATTCCATCTTTACTGCATCCCTCGCCCCTCACACTGACGAATAAACACGGAAGTGGTGTCGCTATGAAATACTATTGGTTCTATGACTTCTCCTTCTAAATCGAGTAACGTTTCTATGGAAACGACAAAGTTTCTTTTGGGAGGAGAGTATCTCCGTTCCGATTCACTATTCCTTCTTTACTTCATCCCTCGCTCCCTCCCATTGACGAATTAACACTGAAATTGAGTCGCTATGGAAACTATGTGTTCTATAACTTTCCCTTCTAAATCGAGGAACGTTTCTACGGAAACGACAATATTTTCTTTTGGGAGGCGAGTATCCCCTTTCCGATGCACTATTCCATCTTTACTGCATCCCTCGCCCCTCACACTGACGAATTAACACCGAAGTGGTGTCGCTATGAAATACTATTGGTTCTATGACTTCTCCTTCTAAATCGAGTAACGTTTCTATGGAAACGACAAGAGTTTCTTTTGGGAGGAGAGTATCTCCGTTCCGATTCACTATTCCTTCTTTACTGCATCCCTCGCTCCCTCCCATTGACGAATTAACACTGAAATTGAGTCACTATGGAATACTATGTGTTCTATAACTTTCCCTTCTAAATCGAGGAACGTTTCTACGGAAACGACAATATTTTCTTTTGCGAGGCGAGTATCCCCTTTCCGATGCACTATTCCATCTTTACTGCATCCCTCGCCCCTCACACTGACGAATTAACACGGAAGTGGTGTCGCTATGAAATACTATTGGTTCTATGACTTCTCCTTCTAAATCGAGTAACGTTTCTATGGAAACGACAAGAGTTTCTTTTGGGAGGAGAGTATCTCCGTTCCGATTCACTATTCCTTCTTTACTGCATCCCTCGCTCCCTCCCACTGACGAATTAACACTGAAATTGAGTCGCTATGGAATACTATGTGTTCTATAACTTTCCCTTCTAAATCGAGGAACGTTTCTACGGAAACGACAATATTTTCTTTTGGGAGGCGAGTATCCCCTTTCCGATGCACTATTCCATCTTTACTGCATTCCTCGCCCCTCACACTGACGAATTAACATGGAAGTGGTGTCGCTATGAAGTACTATTGGTTCTATGACTTCTCCTTCTAAATCGAGTAACGTTTCTATGGAAACGACAAGAGTTTCTTTTGGGAGGAGAGTATCTCCGTTCCGATTCACTATTCCTTCTTTACTGCATCCCTCGCTCCCTCCCATTGACGAATTAACACTGAAATTGAGTCGCTATGGAATACTATGTGTTCTATAACTTTCCCTTCTAAATCGAGGAACGTTTCTACGGAAACGACAATATTTTCTTTTGGGAGGCGAGTATTCCCTTTCCGATGCACTATTCCACCTTTACTGCATCCCTCGCCCCTCACACTGACGAATTAACACGGATGTGGTGTCGCTATGAAATACTATTGGTTCTATGACTTCTCCTTCTAAATCGAGTAACGTTTCTATGGAAACGACAAGAGTTTCTTTTGGGAGGGGAGTATCTCCGTTTCGATTCACTATTCCTTCTTTACTGCATCCCTCGCTCCCTCCCATTGACGAATTAACACTGAAATTGAGTCGCTATGGAATACAATGTGTTCTATAACTTTCCCTTCTAAATCGAGGAACGTTTCTACGGAAACGACAATATTTTCTTTTGGGAGGCGAGTATCCCCTTTCAGATGCACTATTCCATCTTTACTGCATCCCTCGCCACTCACACTGACGAAATAACACGGAAGTGGTGTCGCTATGAAATACTATTGGTTCTATGACTTCTCCTTCTAAATCGAGTAACGTTTCTATGGAAACGACAAGACTTTCTTTTGGGAGAAGAGTATCTCCGTTCCGATTCATTATTCCTTCTTTACTGCATCCCTCGCTCCCTCCCATTGACGAATTAACACTGAAATTGAGTCGCTATGGAATACTATGTGTTCTATAACTTTCCCTTCTAAATCGAGGAACGTTTCTACGGAAACGACAATATTTTCTTTTGGGAGGCGAGTATCCCCTTTCCGATGCACTATTCCATCTTTACTGCATCCCTCGCCCCTCACACTGACGAATTAACACGGAAGTGGTGTCGCTATGAAATACTATTGGTTCTATGACTTCTCCTTCTAAATCGAGTAACGTTTCTATGGAAACGACAAGAGTTTCTTTTGGGAGGAGAGTATCTCCGTTCCGATTCACTATTCCTTTTTTACTGCATCCCTCGCTCCCTCCCATTGACGAATTAACACTGAAATTGAGTCGCTATGGAATACTATGTGTTCTATAACTTCTCCTTCTAAATCGAGGAACGTTTCTACGGAAACGACAATATTTTTTTTTGGGAGGCGAGTATTCCCTTTCCGATGCACTATTCCATCTTTACTGCATCCCTCGCCCCTCACACTGACGAATTAACACGGAAGTGGTGTCGCTATGAAATACTAATGGTTCTATGACTTCTCCTTCTAAATCGAGTAACGTTTCTATGGAAACGACAAGAGTTTCTTATGGGAGGAGAGTATCTCCGTTCCGATTCACTATTCCTTCTTTACTGCATCCCTCGCTCCCTCCCATTTACGAATTAACACTGAAATTGAGTCGCTATGGAATACTATGTGTTCTATAACTTTCCCTTCTAAATCGAGGAACGTTTCTACGGAAACGACAATATTTTCTTTTGGGAGGCGAGTATCCCCTTTCCGATGCACTATTCCATCTTTACTGCATCCCTCGCCCCTCACACTGACGAATAAACACGGAAGTGGTGTCGCTATGAAATACTATTGGTTCTATGACTTCTCCTTCTAAATCGAGTAACGTTTCTATGGAAACGACAAGAGTTTCTTTTGGGAGGAGAGTATCTCCGTTCCGATTCACTATTCCTTCTTTACTGCATCCCTCGCTCCCTCCCATTGACGAATTAACACTGAAATTGAGTCGCTATGGAATACTATGTGTTCTATAACTTTCCCTTCTAAATCGAGGAACGTTTCTACGGAAACGACAATATTTTCCTTTGGGAGGCGAGTATCCCCTTTCCGATGCACTATTCCATCTTTACTGCATCCCTCGCCCCTCACACTGACGAATAAACACGGAAGTGGTGTCGCTATGAAATAATATTGGTTCTATGACTTCTCCTTCTAAATCGAGTAACGGTTCTATGGAAACGACAAGAGTTTCTTTTGGGAGGAGAGTATCTCCGTTCCGATTCACTATTCCTTCTTTACTGCATCCCTCGCTCCCTCCCATTGACGAATTAACACTGAAATTGAGTCGCTATGGAATACTATGTGTTCTATAACTTCTCCTTGTAAAACGAGGAACGTTTCTACGGAAACGACAATATTTTCTTTTGGGAGGCGAGCATCCCCTTTCCGATGCACTATTCCATCTTTACTGCATCCCTCGCCCCTCACACTGACGAATTAACACGGAAGTGGTGTCGCTATGAAATACTATTGGTTCTATGACTTCTCCTTCTAAATCGAGTAACGTTTCTATGGAAACGACAAGAGTTTCTTTTGGGAGGAGAATATCTCCGTTCCGATTCACTATTCCTTCTTTACTGGATCCCTCGCTCCCTCCCATTGACGAATTAACACTGAAATTGAGTCGCTATGGAATACTATGTGTTCTATAACTTCTCCTTCTAAATCGAGGAACGTTTCTACGGAAACGACAATATTTTCTTTTGGGTGGCGAGCATCCCCTTTCCGATGCACTATTCCATCTTTACTGCATCCCTCGCCCCTCACACTGACGAATTAACACGGAAGTGGTGTCGCTATGAAATACTATTGGTTCTATGACTTCTCCTTCTAAATCGAGTAACGTTTCTATGGAAACGACAAGAAATTCTTTTGGGAGGAGAATATCTCCGTTCCGATTCACTATTCCTTCTTTACTGCATCCCTCGCTCCCTCCCATTGACGAAGTAACACTGAAATTTAGTCGCTATGGAATACTATGAGTTCTATAACTTTCCCTTCTAAATCGAGGAACGTTTCTACGGAAACGACAATATTTTCTTTTGGGAGGCGAGTATCCCCTTTCCGATGCACTATTCCATCTTTACTGCATCCCTCGCCCCTCACACTGACGAATAAACACGGAAGTGGTGTCGCTATGAAATACTATTGGTTCTATGACTTCTCCTTCTAAATCGAGTAACGTTTCTATGGAAACGACAAGAGTTTCTTTTGGGAGGAGAGTATCTCCGATCCGATTCACTATTCCTTCTTTACTGCATCCCTCGCTCCCTCCCATTGACGAATTAACACTGAAATTGAGTCGCTATGGAATACTATGTGTTCTATAACTTCTCCTTCTAAATCGAGGAACGTTTCTACGGAAACGACAATATTTTCTTTTGGGAGGCAAGCACCCCCTTTCCGATGCACTATTCCATTTTTACTGCATCCCTCGCCCCTCACACTGACGAATTAACACGGATATGGTGTCGCTATGAAATACTATTGGTTCTATGACTTCTCCTTCTAAATCGAGTAACGTTTCTATGGAAACGACAAGAGTATCTTTTGGGAGGAGAGTATCTCCGTTCCGATTCACTATTCCTTCTTTACTGCATCCCTCGCTCCCTCCCATTGACGAATTAACACTGAAATTAGGTCGCTATGGAATACTATGTGTTCTATAACTTCTCCTTCTAAATCGAGGAACGTTTCTACGGAAACGACAATATTTTCTTTTGGGAGGCGAGCATCCCCTTTCCGATGCACTATTCCATCTTTACTGCATCCCTCGCCCCTCACACTGACGAATTAACACGGAAGTGGTGTCGCTATGAAATACTATTGGTTCTATGACTTCTCCTTCTAAATCGAGTAACGTTTCTATGGAAACGACAAGAGTTTCTTTTGGGAGGAGAGTATCTCCGTTCCGATTCACTATTCCTTCTATACTGCATCCCTCGCTCCCTCCCATTGACGAATTGACACTGAAATTGAGTCGCTATGGAATACTATGTGTTCTATAACTTCTCCTTCTAAATCGAGGAACAGTTCTACGGAAACGACAATATTTTCTTTTGGGAGGCGAGCATCCCCTTTCCGTTGCACTATTCCATCTTTACTGCATCCCTCGCCCCTCACACTGACGAATTAACACGGAAGTGGTGTCGCTATGAAATACTATTGGTTCTATGACTTCTCCTTCTAAATCGAGTAACGTTTCTATGGAAACGACAAGAGTTTCTTTTGGGAGGAGAGTATCTCCGCTCCGATTCATTATTCCTTCTTTACTGCATCCCTCGCTCCCTCCCATTGACGAATTAACACTGAAATTGAGTCGCTATGGAATACTATGTGTTCTATAACTTCTCCATCTAAATCGAGGTACGTTTCTACGGAAACGACAATATTTTCTTTTGGGAGGCGAGCATCCCCTTTCCGATGCACTATTCCATCTTTACTGCATCCCTCGCCCCTCACACTGACGAATTAACACGGAAGTGGTGTCGCTATGAAATACTATTGGTTCTATGACTTCTCCTTCTAAATCGAGTAACGTTTCTATGGAAACGACAAGAGTTTCTCTTGGGAGGAGAGTATCTCCGTTCCGATTCACTATTCTTTCTTTACTGCATCCCTCGCTCCTTCCCATTGACGAATTAACACTGAAATTGAGTCGCTATGGAATACTATGTGTTCTATTACTTCTCCTTCTAAATCGAGGAACGTTTCTACGGAAACGACAATATTTTCTTTTGGGAGGCGAGCATCCCCTTTCTGATGCACTATTCCATCTTTACTGCATCCCTCGCCCCTCACACTGACGAATTAACACGGAAGTTGTGTCGCTATGAAATACTATTGGTTCTATGACTTCTCCTTCAAAATCGAGTAACGTTTCTATGGAAACGACAAGAGTTTCTTTTGGGAGGAGAGTATCTCCGTTCCGATTCACTATTCCTTCTTTACTGCATTCCTCGCTTCCTCCCATTGACGAATTAACACTGAAATTGAGTCGCTATGGAATACTATGTGTTCTATAACTTTCCCTTCTAAATCGAGGGACGTATCTACGGAAACGACAATATTTTCTTTTGGGAGGCGAGTATCCCCTTTCCGATGCACTATTCCATCTTTACTGCATCCCTCGCCCCTCACACTGACGAATTAACACGGAAGTGGTGTCGCTATGAAATACTATTGGTTCTATGACTTCTCCTTCTAAATCGAGTAACGTTTCTATGAAAACGACAAGAGTTTCTTTTGGGAGGAGAGTATCTCCGTTTCCGATTCACTATTCCTTCTTTGCTGCATCCCTCGCTCCCTCCCATTGACGAATTAACACTGAAATTGAGTCGCTATGGAATACTATGTGTTCTATAACTTCTCCTTCTAAATCGAGGAACGTTTCTACGGAAACGACAATATTTTCTTTTGGGAGGCGAGCATCCCCTTTCCGATGCACTATTCCATCTTTACTGCATCTCTCGCCCCTCACACTGACGAATTAACACGGAAGTGGTGTCGCTATGAAATACTATTGGTTCTATGACTTCTCCTTCTAAATCGAGTAACGTTTCTATGGAAACGACAAGAGTTTCTTTTGGGAGGAGAGTATCTCCGTTCCGATTCACTAATCCTTCTTTACTGTATCCCTCGCTCCCTCCCATTGACGAATTAACACTGAAATTGAGTCGCTATGGAATACTATGTGTTCTATAACTTCTCCTTCTAAATCGAGGAACGTTTCTGCGGAAAAGACAATATTTTCTTTTGGGAGGCGAGTATCCCCTTCTCGATGCACTATTCCTTCTTTGCTGCAGCCCTCGCTCCCTCACATTGACGAATTAACAGAGACATTGCGTAGCTGTGAAATACTATGGGCTCTATGACTTCTCCTTCTAATTCGAGTAACGTTTGTATTGCAACGAGAGGATTTTCCTTTGGGAGGCGATTATCTCTTTTCTGATGAACTATTCATTCTCTACTGCATCCCTCGCTCCCTCACTTTGACGAATTAACACTGAAATTGAGTCGCTATGAAATACTATGTGTTCTATAATTTCTCCTTCTAAATCGAGGAACGTTTCTACGGAAACTACAATATTTCCTTTTGGGAGACGAGCATCCCCTTTCCGATGCACTATTCCATCTTTACTGCATCCCTCGCCCCTCACACTGACGAATTAACACGGAAGTGGTGTCGCTATGGAATACTATTGGTTCTATGACATCTCCTTCTAAATCGAGTAACGTTTCTATGGAAACGACAACAGTTTCTTTTGGGAGGAGAGTATCTCCGTTCCGATTCACTATTCCTTCTTTACTGCATCCCTCGCTCCCTCCCATTGACGAATTAACACTGAAATTGAGTCGCTATGGAATACTATGTGTTCTATAACTTCTCCTTCTAAATCGAGGAACGTTTCTACGGAAACGACAATATTTTCTTTTGGGAGGCGAGCATCCCATTTCCGATGCACTATTCCATCTTTACTGCGTCCCTCGCCCCTCACACTGACGAATTAACACGGAAGTGGTGTCGCTATGAAATACTATTGGTTCTATGACTTCTCCTTCTAAATCGAGTAACGTTTCTATGGGAACGACAAGAGTTTCTTTTGGGAGGAGAGTATCTCCGTTCCGATTCACTATTCCTTCTTTACTGCATCCCTCGCTCCCTCCCATTGACGAATTAACACTGAAATTGAGTCGCTATGGAATACTATGTGTTCTATAACTTCTCCTTCTAAATCGAGGAACGTTTCTACGGAAACGACAATATTTTCTTTTGGGAGGCGAGCATCCCCTTTCCGATGCACTATTCCATCTTTACTGCATCCCTCGCCCCTCACACTGACGAATTAACACGGAAGTGGTGTCGCTATGAAATACTATTGGTTCTATGACTTCTCCTTCTAAATCGAGTAACGTTTCTATGGAAACGACAAGAGTTTCTCTTGGGAGGAGAGTATCTCCGTTCCGATTCACTATTCCTTCTTTACTGCATCCCTCGCTCCCTCACTTTGACGAATTAACACTGAAATTGAGTCGCTATGAAATACTATGTGTTCTATAACTTCTCCTTCTAAATCGAGGAACGTTTCTACGGAAACGACAATATTTTCTTTTGGGAGGCGAGTATCCCCTTTCCGATGCACTATTCCACCTTTACTGCATCCCTCGCCCCTCACACTGACGAATTAACACGGAAGTGGTGTCGCTATGAAATACTATTGGTTCTATGACTTCTCCTTCTAAATCGAGTAACGTTTCTATGGAAACGACAAGAGTTTGTTTTGGGAGGAGAGTATCTCCGTTCCGATTCACTGTGCCTTCCTTACTGCATCCCTCGCTCCCTCCCATTGACGAATTAACACTTAAATTGAGTCGCTATGGAATACTATGTGTTCTATAACTTCTCCTTCTAAATCGAGGAAGGCTTCTACGGAAACGACATTATTTTCTTTTGGGAGGCGAGTATCCCCTTTCCGATGCACTATTCCATCTTTACTGCATCCCTCGCCCCTCACACTGACGAATTAACACGGATGTGGTGTCGCTATGAAATACTATTGGTTCTATGACTTCTCCTTCTAAATCGAGTAACGTTTCTATGGAAACGACAAGAGTTTCTTTTGGGAGGAGAGTATCTCCGTTCCGTTTCACTATGCCTTTTTTACTGCATCCCTCGCTCCCTCCCATTGACGAATTAACACTGAAATTGAGTCGCTATGGAGTACTATGTGTTCCATAACTTCTCCTTCTAAAAATAGGAACGTTTCTACGGAAACGACAATATTTTCTTTTGGGAGGCGAGTATCCCCTTCCCGACGCACTATTCCATCTTTACTGCATCCCTCGCCCCTCACACTGACGAATTAACACGGAAGTGGTGTCGCTATGAAATACTATTGGTTCTATGACATCTCCTTCTAAATCGAGTAACGTTTCTATGGAAACGACAAGAGTTTCTTTTGGGAGGAGAGTATCTCCGTTCCGATTCACTATTCCTTCTTTACTGCATCCCTCGCTCCCTCCCATTGACGAATTAACACTGAAATTGAGTCGCTATGGAATACTATGTGTTCTATAACTTCTCCTTCTAAATCGAGGAAGGTTTCTACGGAAACGACAATATTTTATTTTGGGAGGCGGGTATCCCCTTTCCGATGCACTATTCCATCTTTACTGCATCCTTCGCCCCTCACACTGACGAATTAACACGGAAGTGGTGTCGCTATGAAATACTATTGGTTCTATGACTTCTCCTTCTAAACCGAGTAACGTTTCTATGGAAACGACATCAGTTTCTTTTGGGAGGAGAGTATCTCCGTTCCGATTCACTATTCCATCTTTACTGCATCCCTCGCTCCCTCACATTGACGAATTAACAGAGACATTGCGTAGCTGTGACATACTATGGGCTCTATGACTTCTCCTTCTAATTCGAGTAACGTTTGTATTGCAACGACAGGATTTTCCTTTGGGAGGCGTATATCTCTTTTCTGATGAACTATTCTTTCTCTACTGCATCCCTCGCTCCTTCACTTTGACGAATTAACACTGAAATTGAGTCGCTATGAAATACTATGTGTTCTATAACTTCTCCTTCTAAATCGAGGAACGTTTCTACGGAAACGACAATATTTTCTTTTGGGAGGCGAGTATCCCCTTTCCGATGCACTATTCCATCTTTACTGCATCCCTCGCCCCTCACACTGACGAATTAACACGGAAGTGGTGTTGCCATGAAAAACTATTGGTGCTATGACTTCTCCTTCTAAATCGAGTAACGTTTCTATGGAAACGACAAGAGTTTCTTTTGGGAGGAGAGTATCTCCGTTCCGATTCACTATTCCTTCTTTACTGCATCCCTCGCTCCCTCCCATTGACGAATTAACACTGAAATTGAGTCGCTATGGAATACTATGTGTTCTATAACTTCTCCTTCTAAATCAAGGAACGTTACTACGGAAACGACAATATTTTCTTTTGGGAGGCGAGTATCCCCTTATCGATGCACTATTCCATCTTCACTGCATCCCTCGCCCCTCACACTGACGAATTAACACGGTAGTGGTGTCGCTATGCAATACTATTGGTTCTATGACTTCTCCTTCTAAATCGAGTAACTTTTCTATGGAAACGACAAGAGTTTCTTTTGCGAGGAGAGTATCTCCGTTCCGATTCCCTTTTCCTTCTTTACTGCATCCCTCGCTCCCTCCCATTGACGAATTAACACTGAAATTGAGTCGGTATGGAATCCTATGTGTTCTATAACTTCTCCTTCTAAATCGAGGAACGTTTCTACGGAAACGACAATATTTTCTTTTGGGAGGCGAGTATCCCCTATCCGATGCACTATTCCATCTTTACTGCATCCCTCGCCCCTCACACTGACGAATTAACACGGAAGTGGTGTCGCTATGAAGTACTATTGGTTCTATGACTTCTCCTTCTAAATCGAGTAACGTTTCTATGGAAACGACAAGCGTTTCTTTTGGGAGGAGAGTATCTCCATTCCGATTCACTATTACTTCTTTACTGCATCCCTCGCTCCCTCCCATTGACGAATTAACACTGAAATTGAGTCGCTATGGAATACTATGTGTTCTATGACTTCTCCTTCTAAATCGAGGAACGTTTCTACGGAAACGACAATATTTTCTTTTGGGAGGCGAGTATCCCCTTTCCGATGCACTATTCCATCTTTACTGCATCCCTCGCCCCTCACACTGACGAATTAACACGGAAGTGGTGTCGCTATGAAATACTTTTGGTTCTATGACTTCTCCTTCTAAATCGAGTAACGTTTCTATGGAAACGACAAGAGTTTCTTTTGGGAGGAGAGTATCTCCGTTCCGATTCACTATTCCTTCTTTACTGCATCCCTCGCTCCCTCCCATTGACGAATTAACACTGAAATTGAGTCGCTATGGAATACTATGTGTTCAATAACTTCTCCTTCTAAATCGAGTAACGTTTCTACGGAAACGACAATATTTTCTTTTGGGAGGCGAGTATCCCCTTTTCGATGCACTATTCCATCTTTACTGCATCCCTCGCCCCTCACACTGACGAATTAACACGGAAGTGGTGTCGCTATGCAATACTATTGGTTCTATGACTTCTCCTTCTAAATCGAGTAACTTTTCTATGGAAACGCCAAGAGTTTCTTTTGGGAGGAGAGTATCTCCGTTCCGATTCACTATTCCTTCTTTACTGCATCCCTCGCTCCCTCCCATTGACGAATTAACACTGAAATTGAGTCGCTATGGAATACTATGTGTTCTATAACTTCTCCTTCTAAATCTAGGAACGTTTCTACGGAAACGACAATATTTTCTTTTGGGAGGCGAGTATCCCCTATCCGATGCACTATTCCATCTTTACTGCATCCCTCGCCCCTCACACTGACGAATTAACACGGAAGTGGTGTCGCTATGAAATACTATTGGTTCTATGACTTCTCCTTCTAAATCGAGTAACGTTTCTATGGAAACGACAAGAGTTTCTTTTGGGAGGAGAGTATCTCCGTTCCGATTCACTATTCCTTCTTTACTGCATCCCTCGCTCCCTCCCATTGACGAATTAACACTGAAATTGAGTCGCTATGGAATACTATGTGTTCTATAACTTCTCCTTCTAAATCGAGGAACGTTTCTACGGAAACGACAATATTTTCCTTTGGGAGGCGAGTATCCCCTTTCCGATGCACTATTAAATCTTTACTGCATCCCTCGCCCCTCACACTGACGAATTCACACGGAAGTGGTGTCGCTATGAAATACTATTGGTTCTATGACTTCTCCATCTAAATCGAGTAATGTTTCTATGGAAACGACAAGAGTTTCTTTTGTTAGGAGAGTATCTCCGTTCCGATTCACTATTCCTTCTTCACTGCATCCCTCGCTCCCTCCCATTGACGAATTAACACTGAAATTGAGTCGCTATGGAATACTATGTGTTCTATAACTCCTCCTTCTAAATCGAGGAACGTTTCTACGGAAACGACAATATTTTCTTTTGGGAGGCGAGTATCCCCTTTCCGATGCACTATTCCATCTTTACTGCATCCCTCGCCCCTCACACTGACGAATTAACACGGAAGTGGTGTCGCTATGAAATACTATTGGTTCTATGACTTCTCCTTCTAAATCGAGTAACGTTTCTATGGAAACGACAAGCGTTTCTTTTGGGAGGAGAGTATCTCCGTTCCGATTCACTATTCCTTCTTTACTGCATCCCTCGCTCCCTCCCATTGACGAATTAACACTGAAATTGAGTCGCTATGGAATACTATGTGTTCTATAACTTCTCCTTCTAAATCGAGGAACGTTTCTACGGAAACGAAAATATTTTCTTTTGGGAGGCGAGTATCCCCTTTCCGATGCACTATTAAATCTTTACTGCATCCCTCGCCCCTCACACTGACGAATTAACACGGAAGTGGTGTCGCTATGAAATACTATTGGTTCTATGACTTCTCCTTCTAAATCGAGTAACGTTTCTATGGAAACGACAAGCGTTTCTTTTGGGAGGAGAGTATCTCCGTTCCGATTCACTATTCCATCTTTACTGCATCCCTCGCTCCCTCACATTGACGAATTAACACAGACATTGCGTAGCTGTGACATACTATGGGCTCTATGACTTCTCCTTCTAATTCGAGTAACGTTTGTATTGCAACGACAGGATTTTCCTTTGGGAGGAGAGTATCCCCTTTCCGATGCACTATTCCATCTTTACTGCATCCCTCGCCCCTCACACTGACGAATTAACACGGAAGTGGTGTCGCTATGAAATACTATTGGTTCTATGACTTCTCCTTCTAAATCGAGTAACGCTTCTATGGAAACGACAAGCGTTTCTTTGGGAGGAGAGTATCTCCGTTCCGATTCACTATTCCTTCTTTACTGCATCCCTCGCTCCCTCCCATTGACGAATTAACACTGAAATTGAGTCGCTATGGAATACTATGTGTTCGATAACTTCTCCTTCTAAGACAAGGAACGTTACTACGGAAACGACAATATTTTCTTTTGGGAGGCGAGTATCCCCTTTTCGATGCACTATTCCATCTTTACTGCATCCCTCGCCCCTCACACTGACGAATTAACACGGAAGTGGTGTCGCTATGCAATACTATTGGTTCTATGACTTCTCCTTCTAAATCGAGTAACTTTTCTATGGAAACGACAAGAGTTTCTTTTGGGAGGAGAGTATCTCCGTTCCGATACACTATTCCTTCTTTACTGCATCCCTCGCTCCCTCCCATTGACGAATTAACACTGAAATTGAGTCGGTATGGAATGCTATGTGTTCTATAACTTCTCCTTCTAAATCGAGGAACGTTTCTACGGAAACGACAATATTTTCTTTTGGGAGGCGAGTATCCCCTATCCGATGCACTATTCCATCTTTACTGCATCCCTCGCCCCTCACACTGACGAATTAACACGGAAGTGGTGTCGCTATGAAGTACTATTGGTTCTATGACTTCTCCTTCTAAATCGAGTAACGTTCCTATGGAAACGACAAGCGTTTCTTTTGGGAGAAGAGTATCTCCGTTCCGATTCACTATTACTACTTTACTGCATCCCTCGCTCCCTCCCATTGACGAATTAACACTGAAATTGAGTCGCTATGGAATACTATGTGTTCTATGACATCTCCTTCTAAATCGAGGAACGTTTCTACGGAAACGACAATATTTTCTTTTGGGAGGCGAGTATCCCCTTTCCGATGCACTATTCCATCTTTACTGCATCCCTCGCCCCTCACACTGACGAATTAACACGGAAGTGGTGTCGCTATGAAATACTATTGGTTCTATGACTTCTCCTTCTAAATCGAGTAACGTTTCTATGGAAACGACAAGAGTTTCTTTTGGGAGGAGAGTATCTCCGTTCCGATTCACTATTCCTTCGTTACTGCATCCCTCGCTCCCTCCCATTGACGAATTAACACTGAAATTGAGTCGCTACGGAATACTATGTGTTCTATTACTTCTCCTTCTAAATCGAGGAACGTTTCTACGGAAACGACAATATTTTCTTTTGGGAGGCGAGTATCCCCTTTCCGATGCACTATTCCATCTTTACTGCATCCCTCGCCCCTCACACTGACTAATTAACACGGAAGAGGTGTCGCTATGAAATACTATTGGTCCTATGATTTCTCCTTCTAAATCGAGTAACGTTTCTATGGAAACGACAAGAGTTTCTTTTGGGAGGAGAGTATCTCCGTTCCGATTCACTATTCCTTCTCTACTGCATCCCTCGCTCCCTCCCATTGACGAATTAACACTGAAATTGAGTCGCTATGGAATACTATGCGTTCTATAACTTCTCCTTCCAAATCGAGGAACGTTTCTACGGAAACAACAATATTTTCTTTTGGGAGGCGAGTATCCCCTTTCCGATGCACTATTCCATCTTTACTGCATCCCTCGCCCCTCACACTGACGAATTAACACGGAAGTGGTGTCGCTATGAAATTCTATTGGTCCTATGATTTCTCCTTCTAAATCGATTAACTTTTCTATGGAAACGACAAGAGTTTCTTTTGGGAGGAGAGTATCTCCGTTCCGATTCACTATTCCTTCTTTACTGCATCCCTCGCTCCCTCCCATTGACGAATTAGCACTAAAATTGAGTCGCTGTGGAATACTGTGTGTTCTATAACTTCTCCTTTTAAATCGTGGAACGTTTCTACGGAAACGACAATATTTTCTTTTGGGAGGCGAGTATCCCCTTTCCGATGCACTATTCCATCTTTACTACATCCCTCGCCCCTCACACTGACGAATTAACACGGAAGTGGTGTCGCTATGAAATACTATTGGTTCAATGACATCTCCTTCTAAATCGGGTAACGTTTCTATGGAAACGACAAGAGTTTCTTTTGGGAGGAGAGTAACTCCGTTCCGATTCACTATTCCTTCTTTACTGCATCCCTCGCTCCCTCCCATTGACGAATTAACACTGAAATTGAGTCGCTATGGAATACTATGTGTTCTATAACTTCTCCTTCTAAATCGAGGAACGTTTCTACGGAAACGACAATATTTTCTTTTGGGAGGCGAGTAGCCCCTTTCCGATGCACTATTCCATCTTTACTGCATCCCTCGCCCCTCACACTGACGAATTAACACGGAAGTGGTGTCGCTATGAAATACTATTGGTCCTAAGATTTCTCCTTCTAAATCGAGTAACGTTTCTATGGAAACGACAAGAGTTTCTTTTGGGATTAGAGTATCTCCGTTCCGATTCACTATTCCTTCTTTACTGCATCCCTCGCTCCCTCCCATTGACGAATTAACACTGAAATTGAGTCGCTATGGAATACTATGTGTTCTATAACTTCTCCTTCTAAATCGAGGAACGTTTCTACGGAAACGACAATATTTTCGTTTGGGAGGCGAGTATCCCCTTTTCGATGCACTATTCCATCTTTACTGCATCCCTCGCCCCTCACACTGACGAATTAACACGGAAGTGGTGTCGCTATGAAATACTATTGGTCCTATGATTTCTCCTTCTAAATCGAGTAACGTTTCTATGGAAACGACAAGAGTTTCTTTTGGGAGGAGAGTATCTCCGTTCCGATTCACTATTCCTTCTTTACTGCATCCCTCGCTCCCTCCCATTGACGAATTAACTCTGAAATTGAGTCGCTATGGAATACTATGTGTTCTATAACTTCTCCTTCTAAATCGAGGAACGTTTCTACGGAAACGACAATATATTCTTTTCGGAGGCGAGTATCCCCTTTCCGATGCACTATTAAATCTTTACTGCATCCCTCGCCCCTCACACTGACGAATTAACACGGAAGTGGTGTCGCTATGAAATACTGTTGGTCCTATGACTTCTCCTTCTAAATCGAGTAACGTTTCTATGGAAACGACAAGAGTTTCTTTTGGGAGGAGAGTATCTCCGTTCCGATTCACTATTCCTTCTTTACTGCATCCCTCGCTCCCTCCAATTGACGAATTAACACTGAAATTGAGTCGCTATGGAATACTATGTGTTCTATAACTTCTCCTTCTAAATCGAGGAACGTTTCTACGGAAACGACAATATTTTCTTTTGGGAGGCGAGTATCCCCTTTCCGATGCACTATTAAATCTTTACTGCATCCCTCGCCCCTCACACTGACGAATTAACACGGAAGTGGTGTCGCTATGAAATACTATTGGTTCTATGACTTCTCCTTCTAAATCGAGTAACGTTTCTATGGAAACGACAAGCGTTTCTTTTGGGAGGAGAGTATCTCCGTTCCGATCCACTATTCCATCTTTACTGCATCCCTCGCTCCCTCACATTGACGAATTAACAGAGACATTGCGTAGCTGTGACATACTATGGGCTCTATGACTTCTCCTTCTAATTCGAGTAACGTTTGTATTGCAACGACAGGATTTTCCTTTGGGAGGCGAGTATCCCCTTTCCGATGCACTATTCCATCTTTACTGCATCCCTCGCCCCTCACACTGACGAATTAACACGGAAGTGGTGTCGCTATGAAGTACTATTGGTTCTATGACTTCTCCTTCTAAATCGAGTAACGTTCCTATGGAAACGACAAGCGTTTCTTTTGGGAGAAGAGTATCTCCGTTCCGATTCACTATTACTACTTTACTGCATCCCTCGCTCCCTCCCATTGACGAATTAACACTGAAATTGAGTCGCTATGGAATACTATGTGTTCTATGACTTCTCCTTCTAAATCGAGGAACGTTTCTACGGAAACGACAATATTTTCTTTTGGGAGGCGAGTATCCCCTTTCCGATGCACTATTCCATCTTTACTGCATCCCTCGCCCCTCACACTGACGAATTAACACGGAAGTGGTGTCGCTATGAAATACTATTGGTTCTATGACTTCTCCTTCTAAATCGAGTAACGTTTCTATGGAAACGACAAGAGTTTCTTTTGGGAGGAGAGTATCTCCGTTCCGATTCACTATTCCTTCTTTACTGCATCCCTCGCTCCCTCCCATTGACGAATTAACACTGAAATTGAGTCGCTACGGAATACTATGTGTTCTATTACTTCTCCTTCTAAATCGAGGAACGTTTCTACGGAAACGACAATATTTTCTTTTGGGAGGCGAGTATCCCCTTTCCGATGCACTATTCCATCTTTACTGCATCCCTCGCCCCTCACACTGACGAATTAACACGGAAGTGGTGTCGCTATGAAATACTATTGGTCCTATGATTTCTCCTTCTAAATCGAGTAACGTTTCTATGGAAACGACAAGAGTTTCTTTTGGGAGGAGAGTATCTCCGTTCCGATTCACTATTCCTTCTCTACTGCATCCCTCGCTCCCTCCCATTGACGAATTAACACTGAAATTGAGTCGCTATGGAATACTATGCGTTCTATAACTTCTCCTTCTAAATCGAGGAACGTTTCTACGGAAACAACAATATTTTCTTTTGGGAGGCGAGTATCCCCTTTCCGATGCACTATTCCATCTTTACTGCATCCCTCGCCCCTCACACTGACGAATTAACACGGAAGTGGTGTCGCTATGAAATTCTATTGGTCCTATGATTTCTCCTTCTAAATCGAGTAACTTTTCTATGGAAACGACAAGAGTTTCTTTTGGGAGGAGAGTATCTCCGTTCCGATTCACTATTCCTTCTTTACTGCATCCCTCGCTCCCTCCCATTGACGAATTAACACTAAAATTGAGTCGCTGTGGAATACTATGTGTTCTATAACTTCTCCTTTTAAATCGTGGAACGTTTCTACGGAAACGACAATATTTTCTTTTGGGAGGCGAGTATCCCCTTTCCGATGCACTATTCCATCTTTACTACATCCCTCGCCCCTCACACTGACGAATTAACACGGAAGTGGTGTCGCTATGAAATACTATTGGTTCAATGACATCTCCTTCTAAATCGAGTAACGTTTCTATGGAAACGACAAGAGTTTCTTTTGGGAGGAGAGTAACTCCGTTCCGATTCACTATTCCTTCTTTACTGCATCCCTCGCTCCCTCCCATTGACGAATTAACACTGAAATTGAGTCGCTATGGAATACTATGTGTTCTATAACTTCTCCTTCTAAATCGAGGAACGTTTCTACGGAAACGACAATATTTTCTTTTGGGAGGCGAGTATCCCCTTTCCGATGCATTATTCCATCTTTACTGCATCCCTCGCCCCTCACACTGACGAATTAACACGGAAGTGGTGTCGCTATGAAATACTATTGGTCCTAAGATTTCTCCTTCTAAATCGAGTAACGTTTCTATGGAAACGACAAGAGTTTCTTTTGGGATTAGGGTATCTCCGTTCCGATTCACTATTCCTTCTTTACTGCATCCCTCGCTCCCTCCCATTGACGAATTAACACTGAAATTGAGTCGCTATGGAATACTATGTGTTCTATAACTTCTCCTTCTAAATCGAGGAACGTTTCTACGGAAACGACAATATTTTCGTTTGGGAGGCGAGTATCCCCTTTTCGATGCACTATTCCATCTTTACTGCATCCCTCGCCCCTCACACTGACGAATTAACACGGAAGTGGTGTCGCTATGAAATACTATTGGTCCTATGATTTCTCCTTCTAAATCGAGTAACGTTTCTATGGAAACGACAAGAGTTTCTTTTGGGAGGAGAGTATCTCCGTTCCGATTCACTATTCCTTCTTTACTGCATCCCTCGCTCCCTCCAATTGACGAATTAACACTGAAATTGAGTCGCTATGGAATACTATGTGTTCTATAACTTCTCCTTCTAAATCGAGGAACGTTTCTACGGAAACGACAATATTTTCTTTTGGGAGGCGAGTATCCCCTTTCCGATGCACTATTAAATCTTTACTGCATCCCTCGCCCCTCACACTGACGAATTAACACGGAAGTGGTGTCGCTATGAAATACTATTGGTTCTATGACTTCTCCTTCTAAATCGAGTAACGTTTCTATGGAAACGACAAGCGTTTCTTTTGGGAGGAGAGTATCTCCGTTCCGATCCACTATTCCATCTTTACTGCATCCCTCGCTCCCTCACATTGACGAATTAACAGAGACATTGCGTAGCTGTGACATACTATGGGCTCTATGACTTCTCCTTCTAATTCGAGTAACGTTTGTATTGCAACGACAGGATTTTCCTTTGGGAGGAGAGTATCCCCTTTCCGATGCACTATTCCATCTTTACTGCATCCCTCGCCCCTCACACTGACGAATTAACACGGAAGTGGTGTCGCTATGAAATACTATTGGTTCTATGACTTCTCCTTCTAAATCGAGTAACGCTTCTATGGAAACGACAAGCGTTTCTTTTGGGAGGAGAGTATCTCCGTTCCGATTCACTATTCCTTCTTTGCTGCATCCCTCGCTCCCTCCCATTGACGAATTAACACTGAAATTGAGTCGCTATGGAATACTGTGTGTTCTATGACTTCTCCTTCTAAATCGAGGAACGTTTCTACGGAAACGACAATATTTTCTTTTGGGAGGCGAGTATCCCCTTTCCGATGCACTATTCCATCTTTACTGCATCCCTCGCCCCTCACACTGACGAATTAACACGGAAGTGGTGTTGCTATGAAAAACTATTGGTTCTATGACTTCTCCTTCTAAATCGAGTAACGTTTCTATGGAAACGACAAGAGTTTCTTTTGGGAGGAGAGTATCTCCGTTCCGATTCACTATTCCTTCTTTACTGCATCCCTCGCTCCCTCCCATTGACGAATTAACACTGAAATTGAGTCGCTATGGAATACTATGTGTTCGATAACTTCTCCTTCTAAGACAAGGAACGTTACTACGGAAACGACAATATTTTCTTTTGGGAGGCGAGTATCCCCTTTTCGATGCACTATTCCATCTTTACTGCATCCCTCGCCCCTCACACTGACGAATTAACACGGAAGTGGTGTCGCTATGCAATACTATTGGTTCTATGACTTCTCCTTCTAAATCGAGTAACTTTTCTATGGAAACGACAAGAGTTTCTTTTGGGAGGAGAGTATCTCCGTTCCGATTCACTATTCCTTCTTTACTGCATCCCTCGCTCCCTCCCATTGACGAATTAACACTGAAATTGAGTCGGTATGGAATACTATGTGTTCTATAACTTCTCCTTCTAAATCGAGGAACGTTTCTACGGAAACGACAATATTTTCTTTTGGGAGGCGAGTATCCCCTATCCGATGCACTATTCCATCTTTACTGCATCCCTCGCCCCTCACACTGACGAATTAACACGGAAGTGGTGTCGCTATGAAGTACTATTGGTTCTATGACTTCTCCTTCTAAATCGAGTAACGTTCCTATGGAAACGACAAGCGTTTCTTTTGGGAGGAGAGTATCTCCGTTGCGATTCACTATTACTACTTTACTGCATCCCTCGCTCCCTCCCATTGACGAATTAACACTGAAATTGAGTCGCTATGGAATACTATGTGTTCTATGACTTCTCCTTCTAAATCGAGGAACGTTTCTACGGAAACGACAATATTTTCTTTTGGGAGGCGAGTATCCCCTTTCCGATGCACTATTCCATCTTTACTGCATCCCTCGCCCCTCACACTGACGAATTAACACGGAAGTGGTGTCGCTATGAAATACTATTGGTTCTATGACTTCTCCTTCTAAATCGAGTAACGTTTCTATGGAAACGACAAGAGTTTCTTTTGGGAGGAGAGTATCTCCGTTCCGATTCACTATTCCTTCTTTACTGCATCCCTCGCTCCCTCCCATTGACGAATTAACACTGAAATTGAGTCGCTACGGAATACTATGTGTTCTATAACTTCTCCTTCTAAATCGAGGAACGTTTCTACGGAAACGACAATATTTTCTTTTGGGAGGCGAGTATCCCCTTTCCGATGCACTATTCCATCTTTACTGCATCCCTCGCCCCTCACACTGACGAATTAACACGGAAGTGGTGTCGCTATGAAATACTATTGGTCCTATGATTTCTCCTTCTAAATCGAGTAACGTTTCTATGGAAACGACAAGAGTTTCTTTTGGGAGGAGAGTATCTCCGTTCCGATTCACTATTCCTTCTTTACTGCATCCCTCGCTCCCTCCCATTGACGAATTAACACTGAAATTGAGTCGCTATGGAATACTATGTGTTCTATAACTTCTCCTTCTAAATCGAGGAACGTTTCTACGGAAACAACAATATTTTCTTTTGGGAGGCGAGTATCCCCTTTCCGATGCACTATTCCATCTTTACTGCATCCCTCGCCCCTCACACTGACGAATTAACACGGAAGTGGTGTCGCTATGAAATACTATTGGTCCTATGATTTCTCCTTCTAAATCGAGTAACTTTTCTATGGAAACGACAAGAGTTTCTTTTGGGAGGAGAGTATCTCCGTTCCGATTCACTATTCCTTCTTTACTGCATCCCTCGCTCCCTCCCATTGACGAATTAACACGAAAATTGAGTCGGTGTGGAATACTATGTGTTCTATAACTTCTCCTTTTAAATCGTGGAACGTTTCTACGGAAACGACAATATTTTCTTTTGGGAGGCGAGTATCCCCTTTCCGATGCACTATTCCATCTTTACTACATCCCTCGCCCCTCACACTGACGAATTAACACGGAAGTGGTGTCGCTATGAAATACTATTGGTTCAATGACATCTCCTTCTAAATCGAGTAACGTTTCTATGGAAACGACAAGAGTTTCTTTTGGGAGGAGAGTATCTCCGTTCCGATTCACTATTCCTTCTTTACTGCATCCCTCGCTCCCTCCCATTGACGAATTAACACTGAATTTGAGTCGCTATGGAATACTATGTGTTCTATAACTTCTCCTTCTAAATCGAGGAACGTTTCTACGGAAACGACAATATTTTCTTTTGGGAGGCGAGTATCCCCTTTCCGATGCACTATTCCATCTTTACTGCATCCCTCGCCCCTCACACTGACGAATTAACACGGAAGTGGTGTCGCTATGAAATACTATTGGTCCTAAGATTTCTCCTTCTAAATCGAGTAACGTTTCTATGGAAACGACAAGAGTTTCTTTTGGGATTAGAGTATCTCCGTTCCGATTCACTATTCCTTCTTTACTGCATCCCTCGCTCCCTCCCATTGACGAATTAACACTGAAATTGAGTCGCTATGGAATACTATGTGTTCTATAACTTCTCCTTCTAAATCGAGGAACGTTTCTACGGAAACGACAATATTTTCGTTTGGGAGGCGAGTATCCCCTTTTCGATGCACTATTCCATCTTTACTGCATCCCTCGCCCCTCACACTGACGAATTAACACGGAAGTCTTGTCGCTATGAAATACTATTGGTCCTATGATTTCTCCTTCTAAATCGAGTAACGTTTCTATGGAAACGACAAGAGTTTCTTTTGGGAGGAGAGTATCTCCGTTCCGATTCACTATTCCTTCTTTACTGCATCCCTCGCTCCCTCCCATTGACGAATTAACTCTGAAATTGAGTCGCTATGGAATACTATGTGTTCTATAACTTCTCCTTCTAAATCGAGGAACGTTTCTACGGAAACGACAATATATTCTTTTCGGAGGCGAGTATCCTCTTTCCGATGCACTATTAAATCTTTACTGCATCCCTCGCCCCTCACACTGACGAATTAACACGGAAGTGGTGTCGCTATGAAATACTGTTGGTCCTATGACTTCTCCTTCTAAATCGAGTAACGTTTCTATGGAAACGACAAGAGTTTCTTTTGGGAGGAGAGTATCTCCGTTCCGATTCACTATTCCTTCTTTACTGCATCCCTCGCTCCCTCCAATTGACGAATTAACACTGAAATTGAGTCGCTATGGAATACTATGTGTTCTATAACTTCTCCTTCTAAATCGAGGAACGTTTCTACGGAAACGACAATATTTTCTTTTGGGGGGCGAGTATCCCCTTTCCGATGCACTATTAAATCTTTACTGCATCCCTCGCCCCTCACACTGACGAATTAACACGGAAGTGGTGTCGCTATGATATACTGTTGGTCCTATGACTTCTCCTTCTAAATCGAGTAACGTTTCTATGGAAACGACAAGAGGTTCTTTTGGGAGGAGAGTATCTCCGTTCCGATTCACTATTCCTTCTTTACTGCATCCCTCGCTCCCTCCCATTTACGAATTAACACTGAAATTGAGTCGCTATGGAATACTATGTGTTCTATAACTTCTCCTTCTAAATCGAGGAACGTTTCTACGGAAACGACAATATATTCTTTTCGGAGGCGAGTATCCCCTTTCCGATTCACTATTAAATCTTTACTGCATCCCTCGCCCCTCACACTGACGAATTAACACGGAAGTGGTGTCGCTATGCAATACTGTTGGTCCTATGACTTCTCCTTCTAAATCCAGTAACGTTTCTATGGAAACGACAAGAGTTTCTTTTGGGAGGAGAGTATCTCCGTTCCGATTCACTATTCCTTCTTTACTGCATCCCTCGCTCCCTCCCATTGACGAATTAACTCTGAAATTGAATCGCTATGGAATACTATGTGTTCTATAACTTCTCCTTCTAAATCGAGGAACGTTTCTACGGAAACGACAATATATTCTTTTCGGAGGCGAGTATCCCCTTTCCGATGCACTATTAAATCTTTACTGGATCCCTCGCCCCTCACACTGACGAATTAACACGGAA
This sequence comes from Schistocerca piceifrons, assembly GCF_021461385.2. NCBI lineage: Eukaryota > Metazoa > Arthropoda > Insecta > Orthoptera > Acrididae > Schistocerca > Schistocerca piceifrons. The sequence continues at coordinate 289,372 of NW_025728274.1, forward strand.
GTGGTGTCGCTATGAAATACTGGTGGTCCTATGACTTCTCCTTCTAAATCGAGTAACGTTTCTATGGAAACGACAAGAGTTTCTTTTGGGAGGAGAGTATCTCCGTTCCGATTCACTATTCCTTCTTTACTGCATCCCTCGCTCCCTCCAATTGACGAATTAACACTGAAATTGAGTCGCTATGGAATACTATGTGTTCTATAACTTCTCCTTCTAAATCGAGGAACGTTTCTACGGAAACGACAATATTTTCTTTTGGGAAGCGAGTATCCCCTTTCCGATGCACTATTAAATCTTTACTGCATCCCTCGCCCCTCACACTGACGAATTAACACGGAAGTGGTGTCGCTATGATATACTGTTGGTCCTATGACTTCTCCTTCTAAATCGAGTAACGTTTCTATGGAAACGACAAGAGGTTCTTTTGGGAGGAGAGTATCTCCGTTCCGATTCACTATTCCTTCTCTACTGCATCCCTCGCTCCCTCCCATTTACGAATTAACACTGAAATTGAGTCGCTATGGAATACTATGTGTTCTATAACTTCTCCTTCTAAATCGAGGAACGTTTCTACGGAAACGACAATATATTCTTTTCGGAGGCGAGTATCCCCTTTCCGATTCACTATTAAATCTTTACTGCATCCCTCGCCCCTCACACTGACGAATTAACACGGAAGTGGTGTCGCTATGCAATACTGTTGGTCCTATGACTTCTCCTTCTAAATCGAGTAACGTTTCTATGGAAACGACAAGAGTTTCTTTTGGGAGGAGAGTATCTCCGTTCCGATTCACTATTCCTTCTTTACTGCATCCCTCGCTCCCTCCCATTGACGAATTAACACTGAAATTGAGTCGCTATGGAATACTATGTGTTCTATAACTTCTCCTTCTAAATCGAGGAACGTTTCTACGGAAACGACAATATTTTCTTTTGGGAGGCGTGTATCCCCTTTCCGATGCACTATTAAATCTTTACTGCATCCCTCGCCCCTCACACTGACGAATTAACACGGAAGTGGTGTCGCTATGAAATACTGTTGGTCCTATGACTTCTCCTTCTAAATCGAGTAACGTTTATATGGAAACGACAAGAGTTTCTTTTGGGAGGAGAGTATCTCCGTTCCGATTCACTATTCCTTCTTTACTGCATCCCTCGCTCCCTCCCATTGACGAATTAACACTGAAATTGAGTCGCTATGGAATACTATGTGTTCTATAACTTCTCCTTCTAAATCGAGGAACGTTTCTACGGAAACGACAATATTTTCTTTTCGGAGGCGAGTATCCCCTTTCCGATGCACTATTCCATCTTTACTGCATCCCTCGCCCCTCACAATGACGAATTAACACGGACGTGGTGTCGCTATGAAATACTATTGGTTCTATGACTTCTCCTTCTAAATCGAGTAACGTTTCTATGGAAACGACAAGAGTTTCTTTTGGGAGGAGAGTATCTCCGTTCCGATTCACTATTCCTTCTTTACTGCATCCCTCGCTCCCTCCCATTGACGAATTAACACTGAAATTGAGTCGCTATGGAATACTATGTGTTCAATAACTTCTCCTTCTAAATCGAGTAACGTTTCTACGGAAACGACAATATTTTCTTTTGGGAGGCGAGTATCCCCTTTCCGATGCACTATTCCATCTTTACTGCATCCCTCGCCCCTCACACTGACGAATTAACACGGAAGTGGTGTCGCTATGAAATACTATTGGTTCTATGACTTCTCCTTCTAATACGAGTAACGTTTCTATGGAAACGACAAGAGTTTCTTTTGGGAGGAGAGTATCTCCGTTCCGATTCACTATTCCTTCTTTACTGCATCCCTCGCTCCCTCCCATTGACGAATTAACACTGAAATTGAGTCGCTATGGAATACTATGTGTTCTATGACTTCTCCTTCTAAATATAGGAACGTTTCTACGGAAACGACAATATTTTCTTTTGGGAGGCGAGTATCCTCTTTCCGATGCACTATTCCATCTTTACTGCATCCCTCGCCCCTCACACTGACGAATTAACACGGAAGTGGTGTCGCTATGAAATACTATTGGTTCTATGACTTCTCCTTCTAAATCGAGTAACGTTTCTATGGAAACGACAAGAGTTTCTTTTGGGAGGAGAGTATCTCCGTTCCGATTCACTATTCCTTCTTTACTGCATCCCTCGCTCCCTCCCATTGACGAATTAACACTGAAATTGAGTCGCTATGGAAAACTATGTGTTCTATAACTTCTCCTTCTAAATCGAGGAACGTTTCTACGGAAACGACAATATATTCTTTTCGGAGGCGAGTATCCCCTTTCCGATGCACTATTCCATCATTACTGCATCCCTCACCCCTCACACTGACGAATTAACACGGATGTGGTGTCGCTATGCAATTCTATTGGTCCTATGATTTCTCCTTCTAAATCGAGTAACGTTTCTATGGAAACGACAAGGGTTTCTTTTGGGAGGAGAGTATCTCCGTTCCGATTCACTATTCCTTCTTTACTGCATCCCTCGCTCCGTCCCAATGACGAATTAACACTGAAATTGAGTCGCTATGGAATACTATGTGTTCTATAACTTCTCCTTCTAAATCGAGGAACGTTTCTACGGAAACGACAATATTGTCTTTTGGGAGGCGAGTATTCCCTTTCCGATGCACTATTCCATCTTTACTGCATGCCTCGCCCCTCACACTGACGAATTAACACGGAAGTGGTGTCGCTATGAAATACTATTGGTTCTATGACTTCTCCTTCTAAATCGAGTAACGTTTCTATGGAAACGACAAGAGTTTCTTTTGTTAGGAGAGTATCTCCGTTCCGATTCACTATTCCTTCTTCACTGCATCCCTCGCTCCCTCCCATTGACGAATTAACACTGAAATTGAGTCGCTATGGAATACTATGTGTTCTATAACTTCTCCTTCTAAATCGAGGAACGTTTCTACGGAAACGACAATATTTTCTTTTGGGAGGCGAGTATCCCCTTTCCGATGCACTATTCCATCTTTACTGCATCCCTCGCCCCTCACACTGACGAATTAACACGGAAGTGGTGTCGCTATGAAATACTATTGGTCCTATGATTTCTCCTTCTAAATCGAGTAACTTTTCTATGGAAACGACAAGAGTTTCTTTTGGGAGGAGAGTATCTCCGTTCCGATTCACTATTCCTTCTTTACTGCATCCCTCGCTCCCTCCCATTGACGAATTAACACGAAAATTGAGTCGGTGTGGAATACTATGTGTTCTATAACTTCTCCTTTTAAATCGTGGAACGTTTCTACGGAAACGACAATATTTTCTTTTGGGAGGCGAGTATCCCCTTTTCGATGCACTATTCCATCTTTACTACATCCCTCGCCCCTCACACTGACGAATTAACACGGAAGTGGTGTCGCTATGAAATACTATTGGTTCAATGACATCTCCTTCTAAATCGAGTAACGTTTCTATGGAAACGACAAGAGTTTCTTTTGGGAGGAGAGTATCTCCGTTCCGATTCACTATTCCTTCTTTACTGCATCCCTCGCTCCCTCCCATTGACGAATTAACACTGTAATTGAGTCGCTATGGAATACTATGTGTTCTATAACTTCTCATTCTAAATCGAGGAACGTTTCTACGGAAACGACAATATTTTCTTTTGGGAGGCGAGTATCCCCTTTCCGATGCACTATTCCATCTTTACTGCATCCCTCGCCCCTCACACTCACGAATTAACACGGAAGTGGTGTCGCTATGAAATACTATTGGTCCTAAGATTTCTCCTTCTAAATCGAGTAACGTTTCTATGGAAACGACAAGAGTTTCTTTTGGGATTAGAGTATCTCCGTTCCGATTCACTATTCCTTCTTTACTGCATCCCTCGCTCCCTCCCATTGACGAATTAACACTGAAATTGAGTCGCTATGGAATACTATGTGTTCTATAACTTCTCCTTCTAAATCGAGGAACGTTTCTACGGAAACGACAATATTTTCGTTTGGGAGGCGAGTATCCCCTTTTCGATGCACTATTCCATCTTTACTGCATCCCTCGCCCCTCACACTGACGAATTAACACGGAAGTGGTGTCGCTATGAAATACTATTGGTCCTATGATTTCTCCTTCTAAATCGAGTAACGTTTCTATGGAAACGACAAGAGTTTCTTTTGGGAGGAGAGTATCTCCGTTCCGATTCACTATTCCTTCTTTACTGCATCCCTCGCTCCCTCCCATTGACGAATTAACTCTGAAATTGAGTCGCTATGGAATACTATGTGTTCTATAACTTCTCCTTCTAAATCGAGGAACGTTTCTACGGAAACGACAATATATTCTTTTCGGAGGCGAGTATCCTCTTTCCCATGCACTATTAAATCTTTACTGCATCCCTCGCCCCTCACACTGACGAATTAACACGGAAGTGGTGTCGCTATGAAATACTGTTGGTCCTATGACTTCTCCTTCTAAATCGAGTAACGTTTCTATGGAAACGACAAGAGTTTCTTTTGGGAGGAGAGTATCTCCGTTCCGATTCACTATTCCTTCTTTACTGCATCCCTCGCTCCCTCCAATTGACGAATTAACACTGAAATTGAGTCGCTATGGAATACTATGTGTTCTATAACTTCTCCTTCTAAATCGAGGAACGTTTCTACGGAAACGACAATATTTTCTTTTGGGAGGCGAGTATCCCCTTTCCGATGCACTATTAAATCTTTACTGCATCCCTCGCCCCTCACACTGACGAATTAACACGGAAGTGGTGTCGCTATGATATACTGTTGGTCCTATGACTTCTCCTTCTAAATCGAGTAACGTTTCTATGGAAACGACAAGAGGTTCTTTTGGGAGGAGAGTATCTCCGTTCCGATTCACTATTCCTTCTTTACTGCATCCCTCGCTCCCTCCCATTTACGAATTAACACTGAAATTGAGTCGCTATGGAATACTATGTGTTCTATAACTTCTCCTTCTAAATCGAGGAACGTTTCTACGGAAACGACAATATATTCTTTTCGGAGGCGAGTATCCCCTTTCCGATTCACTATTAAATCTTTACTGCATCCCTCGCCCCTCACACTGACGAATTAACACGGAAGTGGTGTCGCTATGCAATACTGTTGGTCCTATGACTTCTCCTTCTAAATCGAGTAACGTTTCTATGGAAACGACAAGAGTTTCTTTTGGGAGGAGAGTATCTCCGTTCCGATTCACTATTTCTTCTTTACTGCATCCCTCGCTCCCTCCCATTGACGAATTAACTCTGAAATTGAGTCGCTATGGAATACTATGTGTTCTATAACTTCTCCTTCTAAATCGAGGAACGTTTCTACGGAAACGACAATATATTCTTTTCGGAGGCGAGTATCCCCTTTCCGATGCACTATTAAATCTTTACTGCATCCCTCGCCCCTCACACTGACGAATTAACACGGAAGTGGTGTCGCTATGATATACTGTTGGTCCTATGACTTCTCCTTCTAAATCGAGTAACGTTTCTATGGAAACGACAAGAGTTTCTTTTGGGAGGAGAGTATCTCCGTTCCGATTCACTATTCCTTCTTTACTGCATCCCTCGCTCCCTCCCATTTACGAATTAACACTGAAATTGAGTCGCTATGGAATACTATGTGTTCTATAACTTCTCCTTCTAAATCGAGGAACGTTTCTACGGAAACGACAATATATTCTTTTCGGAGGCGAGTATCCCCTTTCCGATTCACTATTAAATCTTTACTGCATCCCTCGCCCCTCACACTGACGAATTAACACGGAAGTGGTGTCGCTATGCAATACTGTTGGTCCTATGACTTCTCCTTCTAAATCGAGTAACGTTTCTATGGAAACGACAAGAGTTTCTTTTGGGAGGAGAGTATCTCCGTTCCGATTCACTATTCCTTCTTTACTGCATCCCTCGCTCCCTCCCATTGACGAATTAACACTGAAATTGAGTCGCTATGGAATACTATGTGTTCTATAACTTCTCCTTCTAAATCGAGGAACGTTTCTACGGAAACGACAATATTTTCTTTTGGGAGGCGTGTATCCCATTTCCGATGCACTATTAAATCTTTACTGCATCCCTCGCCCCTCACACTGACGAATTAACACGGAAGTGGTGTCGCTATGAAATACTGTTGGTCCTATGACTTCTCCTTCTAAATCGAGTAACGTTTATATGGAAACGACAAGAGTTTCTTTTGGGAGGAGAGTATCTCCGTTCCGATTCACTATTCCTTCTTTACTGCATCCCTCGCTCCCTCCCATTGACGAATTAACACTGAAATTGAGTCGCTATGGAATACTATGTGTTCTATAACTTCTCCTTCTAAATCGAGGAACGTTTCTACGGAAACGACAATATATTCTTTTCGGAGGCGAGTATCCCCTTTCCGATGCACTATTCCATCTTTACTGCATTCCTCGCCCCTCACAATGACGAATTAACACGGACGTGGTGTCGCTATGAAATACTATTGGTTCTATGACTTCTCCTTCTAAATCGAGTAACGTTTCTATGGAAACGACAAGAGTTTCTTTTGGGAGGAGAGTATCTCCGTTCCGATTCACTATTCCTTCTTTACTGCATCCCTCGCTCCCTCCCATTGACGAATTAACACTGAAATTGAGTCGCTATGGAATACTATGTGTTCAATAACTTCTCCTTCTAAATCGAGTAACGTTTCTACGGAAACGACAATATTTTCTTTTGGGAGGCGAGTATCCCCTTTCCGATGCACTATTCCATCTTTACTGCATCCCTCGCCCCTCACACTGACGAATTAACACGGAAGTGGTGTCGCTATGAAATACTATTGGTTCTATGACTTCTCCTTCTAATACGAGTAAAGTTTCTATGGAAACGACAAGAGTTTCTTTTGGGAGGAGAGTATCTCCGTTCCGATTCACTATTCCTTCTTTACTGCATCCCTCGCTCCCTCCCATTGACGAATTAACACTGAAATTGAGTCGCTATGGAATACTATGTGTTCTATGACTTCTCCTTCTAAATATAGGAACGTTTCTACGGAAACGACAATATTTTCTTTTGGGAGGCGAGTATCCCCTTTCCGATGCACTATTCCATCTTTACTGCATCCCTCGCCCCTCACACTGACGAATTAACACGGAAGTGGTGTCGCTATGAAATACTATTGGTTCTATGACTTCTCCTTCTAAATCGAGTAACGTTTCTATGGAAACGACAAGAGTTTCTTTTGGGAGGAGAGTATCTCCGTTCCGATTCACTATTCCTTCTTTACTGCATCCCTCGCTCCCTCCCATTGACGAATTAACACTGAAATTGAGTCGCTATGGAAAACTATGTGTTCTATAACTTCTCCTTCTAAATCGAGGAACGTTTCTACGGAAACGACAATATATTCTTTTCGGAGGCGAGTATCCCCTTTCCGATGCACTATTCCATCATTACTGCATCCCTCACCCCTCACACTGACGAATTAACACGGATGTGGTGTCGCTATGCAATTCTATTGGTCCTATGATTTCTCCTTCTAAATCGAGTAACGTTTCTATGGAAACGACAAGGGTTTCTTTTGGGAGGAGAGTATCTCCGTTCCGATTCACTATTCCTTCTTTACTGCATCCCTCGCTCCGTCCCAATGACGAATTAACACTGAAATTGAGTCGCTATGGAATACTATGTGTTCTATAACTTCTCCTTCTAAATCGAGGAACGTTTCTACGGAAACGACAATATTTTCTTTTGGGAGGCGAGTATTCCCTTTCCGATGCACTATTCCATCTTTACTGCATGCCTCGCCCCTCACACTGACGAATTAACACGGAAGTGGTGTCGCTATGAAATACTATTGGTTCTATGACTTCTCCTTCTAAATCAAGTAACGTTTCTATGGAAACGACAAGAGTTTCTTTTGTTAGGAGAGTATCTCCGTTCCGATTCACTATTCCTTCTTCACTGCATCCCTCGCTCCCTCCCATTGACGAATTAACACTGAAATTGAGTCGCTATGGAATACTATGTGTTCTATAACTTCTCCTTCTAAATCGAGGAACGTTTCTACGGAAACGACAATATTTTCTTTTGGGAGGCGAGTATCCCCTTTCCGATGCACTATTCCATCTTTACTGCATCCCTCGCCCCTCACACTGACGAATTAACACGGAAGTGGTGTCGCTATGAAATACTATTGGTTCTGTGACTTCTCCCCCTAATTCGAGTAACGTTTCTATGGAAACGACAAGAGTTTCTTTTGGAAGGAGAGTATCTCCGTTCCGATTCACTATTCCTTCTTTACTGCATCCCTCGCTCCGTCCCAATGACGAATTAACACTGAAATTGAGTCGCTATGGAATACTATGTGTTCTATAACTTCTTCTTCTAAATCGAGGAACGTTTCTACGGAAACGACAATATTTTCTTTTGGGAGGCGAGTATCCCCTTTCCGATGCACTATTCCATCTTTACTGCATCCCTCGCCCCTCACACTGACGAATTAACACGGAAGTGGTGTCGCTATGAAATACTATTGGTTCTATGACTTCTCCTTCTAAATCGAGTAACGTTTCTATGGAAACGACAAGAGTTTCTTTTGTTAGGAGAGTATCTCCGTTCCGATTCACTATTCCTTCTTCACTGCATCCCTCGCTCCCTCCCATTGACGAATTAACACTGAAATTGAGTCGCTATGGAATACTATGTGTTCTATAACTTCTCCTTCTAAATCGAGAAACGTTTCTACGGAAACGACAATATTTTCTTTTGGGAGGCGAGTATCCCCTTTCCGATGCACTATTCCATCTTTACTGCATCCCTCGCCCCTCACACTGACGAATTAACACGGAAGTGGTGTCGCTATGAAATACTATTGGTTCTATGACTTCTTCTTCTAAATCGAGTAACGTTTCTATGGAAACGACAAGAATTTCTTTTGGGAGGAGAGTATCTCCGTTCCGAATCACTATTCCTTCTTTACTGCATCCCTCGCTCCCTCCCATTGACGAATTAACACTGAAATTGAGTCGCTATGGAATACTATGTGTTCTATAACTTCTCCTTCTAAATCGAGGAACGTTTCTACGGAAACGACAATATTTTCTTTTGGGAGGCGAGTATCCCCTTTCCGATGCACTATTCCATCTTTACTGCATCCCTCGCCCCTCACACTAACGAATTAACACGGAAGTGGTGTCGCTATGAAATACTATTGGTCCAATGACTTCTCCTTCTAAATCGAGTAACGTTTCTATGGAAACAACAAGAGTTTCTTTTGGGAGGAGAGTATCTCCGTTCCGATTAACTATTCCTTCTTTACTGCAACCCTCGCTCCCTCCCATTGACGAATTAACACTGAAATTGAGTCGCTATGGAATACTATGTGTTCTATAACTTCTCCTTCTAAATCGAGGAACGTTTCTACGGAAACGACAATATTTTCTTTTGGGAGGCGAGTATCCCCTTTCCGATGCACTATTCCATCTTTAGTGCATCCCTCGCCCCTCACACTGACGAATTAACACGGAAGTGGTGTCGCTATGAAATACTATTGGTCCTATGACTTCTCCTTCTAAATCGAGGAACGTTTCTATGGAAACGACAAGAGTTTCTTTTGGGAGGAGAGTATCTCCGTTCCGATTCACTATTCCTTCTTTACTGCATCCCTCGCTCCCTCCCATTGACGAATTAACACTGAAATTGAGTCGCTATGGAATACTATGTGTTCTATAACTTCTCCTTCTAAATCGAGGAACGTTTCTACGGAAACGACAATATTTTCTTTTGGGAGGCGAGTATCCCCTTTCCGATGCACTATTCCATCTTTACTGCATCCCTCGCACCTCACACTGACGAATTAACACGGAAGTGGTGTCGCCATGAAATTCTATTGGTCCTATGATTTCTCCTTCTAAATCGAGTAACGTTTCTATGGAATCGACAAGAGTTTCTTTTGGGAGGAGAGTATCTCCGTTCCGATTCACTATTCCTTCTTTACTGCATCCCTCGCTCCCTCCCATTGACGAATTAACACTGAAACTGAGTCGCTATGGAATACTATGTGTTCTATAACTTCTCCTTCTAAATCGAGGAACGTTTCTACGGAAACGACAATATTTTCTTTTGGGAGGCGAGTATCCCCTTTCCGATGCACTATTCCATCTTTACTGCATCCCTCGCCCCTCACACTGACGAATTAACACGGAAGTGGTGTCGCTATGAAATACTATTGGTTCTATGACTTCTCGTTCTAAATCGAGTAACGTTTCTATGGAAACGACAAGAGTTTCTTTTGGGAGGAGAGTATCTCCGTTCCGACTCAATCTTCCTTCTTTACTGCATCCCTCGCTCCCTCCCATTGACGTATTGACACTGAAATTGAGTCGCTATGGAATACTATGTGTTCTATAACTTCTCCTTCTAAATCGAGGAACGTTTCTACGGAAACGACAATATTTTCTTTTGGGAGGCGAGTATCCGCTTTCCGATGCACTATTCCATCTTTACTGCATCCCTCGCCCCTCACACTGACGAATTAACACGGAAGTGGTGTCGCTATGAAATACTATTGGTCCTATGACTTCTCCTTCTAAATCGAGTAACGTTTCTATGGAAACGACAAGAGTTTCTTTTGGGAGGAGAGTATCTCCGTTCCGATTCACTATTCGTTCTTTACTGCATCCCTCGCTCCCTCAAAATGACGAATTAACACTGAAATTGAGTCGCTATGGAATACTACGTGTTCTATAACTTCTCCTTCTAAATCGAGGAACGTTTCTACGGAAACGACAATATTTTCTTTTGGGAGGCGAGTATCCCCTTTCCGATGCACTATTCCATCATTACTGCATCCCTCGCCCCACACACTGACGAATTAACACGGAAGTGGTGTCGCTATGAAATACAATTGGTTCTATGACATCTCCTTCTAAATCGAGTAACGTTTCTATAGAAACGACAAGAGTTTCTTTTGGGATTACAGTATCTCCGTTCCGATTCACTATTCCTTCTTTACTGCATCCCTCGCTCCCTCCCATTGACGAATTAACTTTGAAATTGAGTCGCTATGGAATACTATGTGTTCTATAACTTCTCCTTCTAAATCGAGGAACGTTTCTACGGAAATGACAATATTTTCTTTTCGGAGGCGAGTATCCCCTTTCCGATGCACTATTCAATCTTTACTGCATCCCTCGCCCCTCACACTGACGAATTAACACGGAAGTGGTGTCGCTATGAAATACTATTGGTTCTATGACATCTCCTTCTAAATCGAGTAACGTTTCTATGGAAACGACAAGAGTTTCTTTTGGGAGGAGAGTATCTCCGTTCCGATTAACTATTCCTTCTTTACTGCATCACTCGCTCCCTCCCATTGACGAATTAACACTGAAATTGAGTCGCTATGGAATACTATGTGTTCTATAACTTCTCCTTCTAAATCGAGGAACGTTTCTACGGAAACGACAATATTTTCTTTTGGGAGGCGAGTATCCCCTTTCCGATGCACTATTCAATCTTTACTGCATCCCTCGCCCCTCACACTGACGAATTAACACGGAAGTGGTGTCGCTATGAAATACTATTGGTTCTATGACATCTCCTTCTAAATCGAGTAACGTTTCTATGGAAACGACAAGAGTTTCTTTTGGGAGGAGAGTAACTCCGTTCCGATTAACTATTCCTTCTTTACTGCATCACTCGCTCCCTCCCATTGACGAATTAACACTGAAATTGAGTTGCTATGGAATACTATGTGTTCTATAACTTCTCCTTCTAAATCGAGGAACGTTTCTACGGAAACGACAATATTTTCTTTTGGGAGGCGAGTATCCCCTTTCCGATGCACTATTCCATCTTTACTGCATCCCTCGCCCCTCACACTGACGAATTAACACGGAAGTGGTGTCGCTATGAAATACTATTGGTTCTATGACATCTCCTTCTAAATCGAGTAACGTTTCTATGGAAACGACAAGAGTTTCTTTTGGGAGGAGAGTATCTCCGTTCCGATTAACTATTCCTTCTTTACTGCATCACTCGCTCCCTCCCATTGACGAATTACACTGAAATTGAGTCGCTATGGAATACTATGTGTTCTATAACTTCTCCTTCTAAATCGAGGAACGTTTCTACGGAAACGACAATATTTTCTTTTGGGAGGCGAGTGTCCCCTTTCCGATGCACTATTCCATCTTTACTGCATCCCTCGCCCCTCACACTGACGAATTAACACGGAAGTGGTGTCGCTATGAAATACTATCGGTTCTATGACATCTCCTTCTAAATCGTGTAACGTTTCTATGAAAACGACAAGAGTTTCCTTTGGGAGGAGAGTATCTCCGTTCCGATTCACTATTCCTTCTTAACTGCATCACTCGCTCCCTCCCATTGACGAATTAACACTGAAATTGAGCCGCTATGGAATACTATGTGTTCTATAACTTCTCCTTCTAAATCGAGGAACGTTTCTACGGAAACGACAATATTTGCTTTTGGGAGGCGAGTATCCCCTTTCCGATGCACTATTCCATCTTTACTGCATCCCTCGCCCCTCACAATGACGAATTAACACGGATGTGGTGTCGCTATGAAATACTATTGGTTCTATGACTTCTCCTTCTAAATCGAGTAACGTTTCTATGGAAACGACAAGAGTTTCTTTTGGGAGGAGAGTATCTCCGTTCCGATTCACTATTCGTTCTTTACTGCATCCCTCGCTCCCTCAAAATGACGAATTAACACTGAAATTGAGTCGCTATGGAATACTATGTGTTCTATAACTTCTCCTTCTAAATCGAGGAACGTTTCTACGGAAACGACAATATTTTCTTTTGGGAGGCGAGTATCCCCTTTCCGATGCACTATTCCATCATTACTGCATCCCTCGCCCCTCACACTGACGAATTAACACGGAAGTGGTGTCGCTATGAAATACTATTGGTTCTATGACATCTCCTTCTAAATCGAGTAACGTTTCTATGGAAACGACAAGAGTTTCTTTTGGGAGGAGAGTATCTCCGTTCCGATTCACTATTCCTTTTTTATTGCATCACTCGCTCCCTCCCATTTACGAATTAACACTGAAAATGAGTCGCAATGGAATACTATGTGTTCTATAACTTCTCCTTCTAAATCGAGGAACGTTTCTACGGAAACGAAAATATTTTCTTTTCGGAGGCGAGTATCCCCTTTCCGATGCACTATTCCATCTTTACTGCATCCATCGCCCCACACACTGACGAATTAACACGGAAGTGGTGTCGCTATGAAATACAATTGGTTCTATGACTTCTCCTTCTAAATCGAGTAACGTTTCTATAGAAACGACAAGAGTTTCTTTTGGGATTAGAGTATCTCCGTTCCGATTCACTATTCCTTCTTTACTGCATCCCTCGCTCCCTCCCATTGACGAATTAACTTTGAAATTGAGTCGCTATGGAATACTATGTGTTCTATAACTTCTTCTTCTAAATCGAGGAACGTTTCTACGGAAACGACAATATTTTCTTTTGGGAGGCGAGTATCCCCTTTCCGATGCACTATTCAATCTTTACTGCATCCCTCGCCCCTCACACTGACGAATTAACACGGAAGTGGTGTCGCTATGAAATACTATTGGTTCTATGACATCTCCTTCTAAATCGAGTAACGTTTCTATGGAAACGACAAGAGTTTCTTTTGGGAGGAGAGTATCTCCGTTCCGATTAACTATTCCTTCTTTACTGCATCACTCGCTCCCTCCCATTGACGAATTAACACTGAAATTGAGTCGCTATGGAATACTATGTGTTCTATAACTTCTCCATCTAAATCGAGGAACGTTTCTACGGAAACGACAATATTTTCTTTTGGGAGGCGAGTATCCCCTTTCCGATGCACTATTCAATCTTTACTGCATCCCTCGCCCCTCACACTGACGAATTAACACGGAAGTGGTGTCGCTATGAAATACTATTGGTTCTATGACATCTCCTTCTAAATCGAGTAACGTTTCTATGGAAACGACAAGAGTTTCTTTTGGGAGGAGAGTATCTCCGTTCCGATTAACTATTCCTTCTTTACTGCATCACTCGCTCCCTCCCATTGACGAATTAACACTGAAATTGAGTTGCTATGGAATACTATGTGTTCTATAACTTCTCCTTCTAAATCGAGGAACGTTTCTACGGAAACGACAATATTTTCTTTTGGGAGGCGAGTATCCCCTTTCCGATGCACTATTCCATCTTTACTGCATCCCTCGCCCCTCACACTAACGAATTAACACGGAAGTGGTGTCGCTATGAAATACTATTGGTTCTATGACATCTCCTTCTAAATCGAGTAATGTTTCTATGGAAACGACAAGAGTTTCTTTTGGGAGGAGAGTATCTCCGTTCCGATTAACTATTCCTTCTTTACTGCATCACTCGCTCCCTCCCATTGACGAATTACACTGAAATTGAGTCGCTATGGAATACTATGTGTTCTATAACTTCTCCTTCTAAATCGAGGAACGTTTCTACGGAAACGACAATATTTTCTTTTGGGAGGCGAGTATCCCCTTTCCGATGCACTATTCCATCTTTACTGCATCCCTCGCCCCTCACACTGACGAATTAACACGGAAGTGGTGTCGCTATGAAATACTATTGGTTCTATGACATCTCCTTCTAAATCGTGTAACGTTTCTATGAAAACGACAAGAGTTTCCTTTGGGAGGAGAGTATCTCCGTTCCGATTCACTATTCCTTCTTTACTGCATCACTCGCTCCCTCCCATTGACGAATTAACACTGAAATTGAGCCGCTATGGAATACTATGTGTTCTATAACTTCTCCTTCTAAATCGAGGAACGTTTCTACGGAAACGACAATATTTTCCTTTGGGAGGCGAGTATCCCCTTTCCGATGCACTATTCCATCTTTACTGCATCCCTCGCCCCTCACAATGACGAATTAACACGGATGTGGTGTCGCTATGAAATACTATTGGTTCTATGACTTCTCCTTCTAAATCGAGTAACGTTTCTATGGAAACGACAAGAGTTTCTTTTGGGAGGAGAGTATCTCCGTTCCGATTCACTATCCCTTCTTTACTGCATCCCTCGCTCCCTCCCATTGACGAATTAACACTGATATTGAGTCGCTATGGAATACTATGTGTTCTATAACTTCTCCTTCTAAATCGAGGAACGTTTCTACGGAAACGACATTATTTTCTTTTGGGAGGCGAGTATCCCCTTTCCGATGCACTATTCCATCATTACTGCATCCCTCACCCCTCACACTGACGAATTAACACGGATGTGGTGTCGCTATGCAATACTATTGGTCCTATGATTTCTCCTTCTAAATCGAGTAACGTTTCTATTTAAACGACAAGGGTTTCTTTTGGGAGGAGAGTATCTCCGTTCCGATTCACTATTCCTTCTTTACTGCATCCCTCGCTCCGTCCCAATGACGAATTAACACTGAAATTGAGTCGCTATGGAATACTATGTGTTCTATAACTTCTCCTTCTAAATCGAGGAACGTTTCTACGGAAACGACAATATTTTCTTTTGGGAGGCGAGTATTCCCTTTCCGATGCACTATTCCATCTTTACTGCATGCCTCGCCCCTCACACTGACGAATTAACACGGAAGTGGTGTCGCTATGAAATACTATTGGTTCTATGACTTCTCCTTCTAAATCGAGTAACGTTTCTATGGAAACGACAAGAGTTTCTTTTGTTAGGAGAGTATCTCCGTTCCGATTCACTATTCCTTCTTCACTGCATCCCTCGCTCCCTCCCATTGACGAATTAACACTGAAATTGAGTCGCTATGGAATACTATGTGTTCTATAACTTCTCCTTCTAAATCGAGAAACGTTTCTACGGAAACGACAATATTTTCTTTTGGGAGGCGAGTATCCCCTTTCCGATGCACTATTCCATCTTTACTGCATCCCTCGCCCCTCACACTGACGAATTAACACGGAAGTGGTGTCGCTATGAAATACTATTGGTTCTATGACTTCTCCTTCTAAATCGAGTAACGTTTCTATAGAAACGACAAGAGTTTCTTTTGGGAGGAGAGTATCTCCGTTCCGATTCACTATTCCTTCTTTACTGCATCCCTCGCTCCGTCCCAATGACGAATTAACACTGAAATTGAGTCGCTATGGAATACTATGTGTTCTATAACTTCTCCTTCTAAATCGAGGAACGTTTCCACGGAAACGACAATATTTTCTTTTGGGAGGCGAGTATCCCCTTTCCGATGCACTATTCCATCTTTACTGCATCCCTCGCCCCTCACACTGACGAATTAACACGGAAGTGGTGTCGCTATGAAATACTATTGGTTCTATGACTTCTCCTTCTAAATCGAGTAACGTTTCTATGGAAACGACAAGAGTTTCTTTTGTTAGGAGAGTATCTCCGTTCCGATTCACTATTCCTTCTTCACTGCATCCCTCGCTCCCTCCCATTGACGAATTAACACTGAAATTGAGTCGCTATGGAATACTACGTGTTCTATAACTTCTCCTTCTAAATCGAGAAACGTTTCTACGGAAACGACAATATTTTCTTTTGGGAGGCGAGTATCCCCTTTCCGATGCACTATTCCATCTTTACTGCATCCCTCGCCCCTCACACTGACGAATTAACACGGAAGTGGTGTCGCTATGAAATACTATTGGTTCTATGACTTCTCCTTCTAAATCGAGTAACGTTTCTATGGAAACGACAAGAATTTCTTTTGGGAGGAGAGTATCTCCGTTCCGATTCACTATTCCTTCTTTACTGCATCCCTCGCTCCCTCCCATTGACGAATTAACACTGAAATTGAGTCGCTATGGAATACTATGTGTTCTATAACTTCTCCTTCTAAATCGAGGAACGTTTCTACGGAAACGACAATATTATCTTTTGGGAGGCGAGTATCCCCTTTCCGATGCACTATTCCATCTTTACTGCATCCCTCGCCCCTCACACTGACGAATTAACACGGAAGTGGTGTCGCTATGAAATACTATTGGTTCTATGACTTCTCCTTCTAAATCGAGTAACGTTTCTATGGAAACGACAAGAGTTTCTTTTGGGATTAGAGTATCTCCGTTCCGATTCACTATTCCTTCTTTACTGCATCCCTCGCTCCCTCCCATTGACGAATTAACACTGAAATTGAGTCGCTATGGAATACTATGTGTTCTATGACTTCTCCTTCTAAATATAGGAACGTTTCTACGGAAACGACAATATTTTCTTTTGGGAGGCGAGTATCCCCTTTCCGATGCACTATTCCATCTTTACTGCATCTCTCGCCCCTCACACTGACGAATTAACACGGAAGTGGTGTCGCTATGAAATACTATTGGTTCTATGACTTCTCCTTCTAAATCGAGTAACGTTTCTATGGAAACGACAAGAGTTTCTTTTGGGAGGAGAGTATCTCCGTTCCGATTCACTATTCCTACTTTACTGCATCCCTCGCTCCCTCCCATTGACGAATTAACACTGAAATTGAGTCGCTATGGAAAACTATGTGTTCTATAACTTCTCCTTCTAAATCGAGGAACGTTTCTAGGGAAACGACAATATATTCTTTTCGGAGGCGAGTATCCCCTTTCCGATGCACTATTCCATCTTTACTGCATCCCTCGCCCCTCACAATGACGAATTAACACGGATGTGGTGTCGCTATGAAATACTATTGGTTCTATGACTTCTCCTTCTAAATCGAGTAACGTTTCTATGGAAACGACAAGAGTTTCTTTTGGGAGGAGAGTATCTCCGTTCCGATTCACTATTCCTTCTTTACTGCATCCCTCGCTCCCTCCCATTGACGAATTAACACTGAAATTGAGTCGCTATGGAATACTATGTGTTCTATATCTTCTCCTTCTAAATCGAGGAACGTTTCTACGGAAACGATATTATTTTCTTTTGGGAGGCGAGTATCCCCTTTCCGATGCACTATTCCATCATTACTGCATCCCTCACCCTCACACTGACGAATTAACACGGATGTGGTGTCGCTATGCAATACTATTGGTCCTATGATTTCTCCTTCTAAATCGAGTAACGTTTCTATGGAAACGACAAGGGTTTCTTTTGGGAGGAGAGTATCTCCGTTCCGATTCACTATTCCTTCTTTACTGCATCCCTCGCTCCGTCCCAATGACGAATTAACACTGAAATTGAGTCGCTATGGAATACTATGTGTTCTATAACTTCTCCTTCTAAATCGAGGAACGTTTCTACGGAAACGACAATATTTTCTTTTGTGAGGCGACTATTCCCTTTCCGATGCACTATTCCATCTTTACTGCATCCCTCGCCCCTCACACTGACGAATTAACACGGAAGTGGTGTCGCTATGAAATACTATTGGTTCTATGACTTCTCCTTCTAAATCGAGTAACGTTTCTATGGAAACGACAAGAGTTTCTTTTGTTAGGAGGGTATCTCCGTTCCGATTCACTATTTCTTCTTCACTGCATCCCTCGCTCCCTCCCATTGACGAATTAACACTGAAATTGAGTCGCTATGGAATACTATGTGTTCTATATCTTCTCCTTCTAAATCGAGGAACGTTTCTACGGAAACGACAATATTTTCTTTTGGGAGGCGAGTATCCCCTTTCCGATGCACTATTCCATCTTTACTGCATCCCTCGCCCCTCACACTGACGAATTAACACGGAAGTGGTGTCGCTATGAAATACTATTGGTTCTATGACTTCTCCTCCTAATTCGAGTAACGTTTCTATGGAAACGACAAGAGTTTCTTTTGGAAGGAGAGTATCTCCGTTCCGATTCACTATTCCTTCTTTACTGCATCCCTCGCTCCGTCCCAATGACGAATTAACACTGAAATTGAGTCGCTATGGAATACTATGTGTTCTATAACTTCTCCTTCTAAATCGAGGAACGTTTCTACGGAAACGACAATATTTTCTTTTGGGAGGCGAGTATCCCCTTTCCGATGCACTATTCCATCTTTACTGCATCCCTCGCCCCTCACACTGACGAATTAACACGGAAGTGGTGTCGCTATGAAATACTATTGATTCTATGACTTCTCCTTCTACATCGAGTAACATTTCTATGGAAACGACAAGAGTTTCTTTTGTTAGGAGAGTATCTCCGTTCCGATTCACTATTCCTTCTTCACTGCATCCATCGCTCCCTCCCATT
Source organism: Schistocerca piceifrons (assembly GCF_021461385.2). Classification (NCBI taxonomy): domain Eukaryota; kingdom Metazoa; phylum Arthropoda; class Insecta; order Orthoptera; family Acrididae; genus Schistocerca; species Schistocerca piceifrons. The sequence goes on from NW_025728274.1 coordinate 308,506, forward strand.
GACGAATTAACACTGAAATTGAGTCGCTATGGAATACTATGTGTTCTATAACTTCTCCTTCTAAATCGAGAAACGTTTCTACGGAAACGACTATATTTTCTTTTGGGAGGCGAGTATCCCCTTTCCGATGCACTATTCCATCTTTACTGCATCCCTCGCCCCTCACACTGACGAATTAACACGGAAGTGGTGTCGCTATGAAATACTATTGGTTCTATGACTTCTTCTTCTAAATCGAGTAACGTTTCTATGGAAACGACAAGAATTTCTTTTGGGAGGAGAGCATCTCCGTTCCGATTCACTATTCCTTCTTTACTGCATCCCTCGCTCCCTCCCATTGACGAATTAACACTGAAATTGAGTCGCTATGGAATACTATGTGTTCTATAACTTCTCCTTCTAAATCGAGGAACGTTTCTACGGAAACGACAATATTTTCTTTTGGGAGGCGAGTATCCCCTTTCCGATGCACTATTCCATCTTTACTGCATCCCTCGCCCCTCACACTAACGAATTAACACGGAAGTGGTGTCGCTATGAAATACTATTGGTCCTATGACTTCTCCTTTAAATCGAGGAACGTTTCAATGGAAACGACAAGAGTTTCTTTTGGGAGGAGAGTATCTCCGTTCCGATTCACTATTCCTTCTTTACTGCATCCCTCGCTCCCTCCCATTGACGAATTAACACTGAAATTGAGTCGCTATGGAATACTATGTGTTCTATAACTTCTCCTTCTAAATCGAGGAACGTTTCTACGGAAACGACAATATTTTCTTTTGGGAGGCGAGTATCCCCTTTCCGATGCACTATTCCATCTTTACTGCATCCCTCGCCCCTCACACTGACGAATTAACACGGAAGTGGTGTCGCTATGAAATACTATTGGTTCTATGACTTCTCCTTCTAAATCGAGTAACGTTTCTATGGAAACGACAAGAGTTTCTTTTGGGAGGAGAGTATCTCCGTTCCGATTCACTATTCGTTCTTTACTGCATCCCTCGCTCCTTCAAAATGACGAATTAACACTGAAATTGAGTCGCTATGGAATACTATGTGTTCTATAACTTCTCATTCTAAATCGAGGAACGTTTCTACGGAAACGACAATATTTTCTTTTGGGAGGCGAGTATCCCCTTTCCGATGCACTATTCAATCTTTACTGCATTCCTCGCCCCTCACACTGACGAATTTACACGGAAGTGGTGTCGCTATGAAATACTATTGGTTCTATGACATCTCCTTCTAAATCGAGTAACGTTTCTATAGAAACGACAAGAGTTTCTTTTGGGAGGAGAGTATCTCCGTTCCTATTAACTATTCCTTCTTTACTGCATCACTCGCTCCCTCCCATTGACGAATTAACTTTGAAATTGAGTCGCTATGGAATACAATGTGTTCTATAACTTCTCCTTCTCAATCGAGGAACGTTTCTACGGAAACGACAATATTTTCTTTTCGGAGGCGAGTATCCCCTTTCCGATGCACTATTCAATCTTTACTGCATCCCTCGCCCCTCACACTGACGAATTAACACGGAAGTGGTGTCGCTATGAAATACTATTGGTTCTATGACATCTCCTTCTAAATCGAGTAACGTTTCTATAGAAACGACAAGAGTTTCTTTTGGGAGGAGAGTATCTCCGTTCCGATTAACTATTCCTTCTTTACTGCATCACTCGCTCCCTCCCATTGACGAATTAACACTGAAATTGAGTCGCTATGGAATACTATGTGTTCTATAACTTCTCCTTCTAAATCGAGGAACGTTTCTACGGAAACGACAATATTTTCTTTTGGGAGGCGAATATCCCCTTTCCGATGCACTATTCAATCTTTACTGCATCCCTCGCCCCTCACACTGACGAATTAACACGGAAGTGGTGTCGCTATGAAATACTATTGGTTCTATGACATCTCCTTCTAAATCGAGTAACGTTTCTATGGAAACGACAAGAGTTTCTTTTGGGAGGAGAGTATCTCCGTTCCGATTAACTATTCCTTCTTTACTGCATCACTCGCTCCCTCCCATTGACGAATTAACACTGAAATTGAGTTGCTATGGAATACTATGTGTTCTATAACTTCTCCTTCTAAATCGAGGAACGTTTCTGCGGAAACGACAATATTTTCTTTTGGGAGGCGAGTATCCCCTTTCCGATGCACTATTCCATCTTTACTGCATCCCTCGCCCCTCACACTGACGAATTAACACGGAAGTGGTGTCGCTATGAAATACTATTGGTTCTATGACATCTCCTTCTAAATCGAGTAACGTTTCTATGGAAACGACAAGAGTTTCCTTTGGGAGGAGAGTATCTCCGTTCCGATTCACTATTCCTTCTTTACTGCATCACTCGCTCCCTCCCATTGACGAATTAACACTGAAATTGAGTCGCTATGGAATACTATGTGTTCTATAACTTCTCCTTCTAAATCGAGGAATGTTTCTACGGAAACGACAATATTTTCTTTTGGGAGGCGAGTATCCCCTTTCCGATGCACTATTCCATCTTTACTGCATCCCTCGCCCCTGACAATGACGAATTAACACGGATGTGGTGTCGCTATGAAATACTATTGGTTCTATGACTTCTCCTTCTAAATCGAGTAACGTTTCTATGGAAACGACAAGAGTTTCTTTTGGGAGGAGAGTATCTCCGTTCCGATTCACTATCCCTTCTTTACTGCATCCCTCGCTCCCTCCCATTGACGAATTAACACTGAAATTGAGTCGCTATGGAATACTATGTGTTCTATAACTTCTCCTTCTAAATCGAGGAACGTTTCTACGGAAACGACATTATTTCCTTTTGGGAGGCGAGTATCCCCTTTCCGATGCACTATTCCATCATTACTGCATCCCTCACCCCTCACACTGACGAATTAACACGGATGTGGTGTCGCTATGCAATACTATTGGTCCTATGATTTCTCCTTCTAAATCGAGTAACGTTTCTATTTAAACGACAAGGGTTTCTTTTGGGAGGAGAGTATCTCCGTTCCGATTCACTATTCCTTCTTCACTGCATCCCTCGCTCCCTCCCATTGACGAATTAACACTGAAATTGAGTCGCTATGGAATACTATGTGTTCTATATCTTCTCCTTCTAAATCGAGGAACGTTTCTACGGAAACGACAATATTTTCTTTTGGGAGGCGAGTATCCCCTTTCCGATGCACTATTCCATCTTTATTGCATCCCTCGCCCCTCACACTGACGAATTAACACGGAAGTAGTGTCGCTATGAAATACTATTGGTTCTATGACTTCTCCTCCTAATTCGAGTTACGTTTCTATGGAAACGACAAGAGTTTCTTTTGGAAGGAGAGTATCTCCGTTGCGATTCACTATTCCTTCTTTACTGCATCCCTCGCTCCGTCCCAATGACGAATTAACACTGAAATTGAGACGCTATGGAATACTATGTGTTCTATAACTTCTCCTTCTAAATCGAGGAACGTTTCTACGGAAACGACAATATTTTCTTTTGGGAGGCGAGAATCCCCTTTCCGATGCACTATTCCATCTTTACTGCATCCCTCGCCCCTCACACTGACGAATTAACACGGAAGTGGTGTCGCTATGAAATACTATTGGTTCTATGACTTCTCCTTCTAAATCGAGTAACGTTTCTATGGAAACGACAAGAGTTTCTTTTGTTAGGAGACTATCTCCGTTCCGATTCACTATTCCTTCTTCACTGCATCCATCGCTCCCTCCCATTGACGAATTAACACTGAAATTGAGTCGCTATGGAATACTATGTGTTCTATAACTTCTCCTTCTAAATCGAGAAACGTTTCTACGGAAACGACAATATTTTCTTTTGGGAGGCGAGTATCCCCTTTCCGATGCACTATTCCATCTTTACTGCATCCCTCGCCCCTCACACTGACGAATTAACACGGAAGTGGTGTCGCTATGAAATACTATTGGTTCTATGACTTCTTCTTCTAAATCGAGTAACGTTTCTATGGAAACGACAAGAATTTCTTTTGGGAGGAGAGTATCTATGTTCCGATTCACTATTCCTTCTTTACTGCATCCCTCGCTCCCTCCCATTGACGAATTAACACTGAAATTGAGTCGCTATGGAATACTATGTGTTCTATAACTTCTCCTTCTAAATCGAGGAACGTTTCTACGGAAACGACAATATTTTCTTTTGGGAGGCGAGTATCCCCTTTCCGATGCACTATTCCATCTTTACTGCATCCCTCGCCCCTCACACTAACGAATTAACACGGAAGTGGTGTCGCTATGAAATACTATTGGTCCTATGACTTCTCCTTCTAAATCGAGGAACGTTTCAATGGAAACGACAAGAGTTTCTTTTGGGAGGAGAGTATCTCCGTTCCGATTCACTATTCCTTCTTTACTGCATCCCTCGCTCCCTCCCATTGACGAATTAACACTGAAATTGAGTCGCTATGGAATACTATGTGTTCTATAACTTCTCCTTCTAAATCGAGGAACGTTTCTACGGAAACGACAATATTTTCTTTTGGGAGGCGAGTATCCCCTTTCCGATGCACTATTCCATCTTTACTGCATCCCTCGCACCTCACACTGACGAATTAACACGGAAGTGGTGTCGCCATGAAATTCTATTGGTCCTATGATTTCTCCTTCTAAATCGAGTAACGTTTCTATGGAAACGACAAGAGTTTCTTTTGGGAGGAGAGTATCTCCGTTCCGATTCACTATTCCTTCTTTACTGCATCCCTCGCTCCCTCCCATTGACGAATTAACACTGATATTGAGTCGCTATGGAATACTATGTGTTCTATAACTGCTTCTTCTAAATCGAGGAACGTTTCTACGGAAACGACAATATTTTCTTTTGGGAGGCGAGTATCCCCTTTCCGATGCACTATTCCATCTTTACTGCATCCCTCGCCCCTCACACTGACGAATTAACACGGAAGTGGTGTCGCTATGAAATACTATTGGTTCTATGACTTCTCCTTCTGAATCGAGTAACGTTTCTATGGAAACGACAAGAGTTTCTTTTGGGAGGAGAGTATCTCCGTTCCGATTCACTATTCGTTCTTTACTGCATCCCTCGCTCCTTCAAAATGACGAATTAACACTGAAATTGAGTCGCTATGGGATACTATGTGTTCTATAACTTCTCCTTCTAAATCGAGGAACGTTTCTACGGAAACGACAATATTTTCTTTTGGGAGGCGAGTATCCCCTTTCCGATGCACTATTCAATCTTTACTGCATTCCTCGCCCCTCACACTGACGAATTTACACGGAAGTGGTGTCGCTATGAAATACTATTGGTTCTATGACATCTCCTTCTAAATCGAGTAACGTTTCTATAGAAACGACAAGAGTTTCTTTTGGGAGGAGAGTATCTCCGTTCCGATTAACTATTCCTTCTTTACTGCATCACTCGCTCCCTCCCATTGACGAATTAACTTTGAAATTGAGTCGCTATGGAATACTATGTGTTCTATAACTTCTCCTTCTAAATCGAGGAACGTTTCTACGGAAACGACAATATTTTCTTTTCGGAGGCGAGTATCCCCTTTCCGATGCACTATTCAATATTTACTGCATCCCTCGCCCCTCACACTGACGAATTGACACGGAAGTGGTCTCGCTATGAAATACTATTGGTTCTATGACATCTCCTTCTAAATCGAGTAACGTTTCTATAGAAACGACGAGAGTTTCTTTTGGGAGGAGAGTATCTCCGTTCCGATTAACTATTCCTTCTTTACTGCATCACTCGCTCCCTCCCATTGACGAATTAACACTGAAATTGAGTCGCTATGGAATACTATGTGTTCTATAACTTCTCCTTCTAAATCGAGGAACGTTTCTACGGAAACGACAATATTTTCTTTTGGGAGGCGAGTATCCCCTTTCCGATGCACTATTCAATCTTTACTGCATCCCTCGCCCCTCACACTGACGAATTAACACGGAAGTGGTGTCGCTATGAAATACTATTGGTTCTATGACATCTCCTTCTAAATCGAGTAACGTTTCTATGGAAACGACAAGAGTTTCTTTTGGGATAAGAGTATCTCCGTTCCGATTAACTATTCCTTCTTTACTGCATCACTCGCTCCCTCCCATTGACGAATTAACACTGCAATTGAGTTGCTATGGAATAGTATGTGTTCTATAACTTCTCCTTCTAAATCGAGGAACGTTTCTGCGGAAACGACAATATTTTCTTTTGGGAGGCGTGTATCCCCTTTCCGATGCACTATTCCATCTTTACTGCATCCCTCGCCCCTCACACTGACGAATTAACACGGAAGTGGTGTCGCTATGAAATACTATTGGTTCTATGACATCTCCTTCTAAATCGAGTAACGTTTCTATGGAAACGACAAGAGTTTCTTTTGGGAGGAGAGTATCTCCGTTCCGATTAACTATTCCTTCTTTACTGCATCACTCGCTCCCTCCCATTGACGAATTACACTGAAATTGAGTCGCTATGGAATACTATGTGTTCTATAACTTCTCCTTCTAAATCGAGGAACGTTTCTACGGAAACGACAATATTTTCTTTTGGGAGGCGAGTATCCCCTTTCCGATGCACTATTCCATCTTTACTGCATCCCTCGCCCCTCGCACTGACGAATTAACACGGAAGTGGTGTCGCTATGAAATACTATTGGTTCTATGACATCTCCTTCTAAATCGTGTAACGTTTCTATGGAAACGACAAGAGTTTCCTTTGGGAGGAGAGTATCTCCGTTCCGATTCACTATTCCTTCTTTACTGCATCACTCGCTCCCTCCCATTGACGAATTAACACTGAAATTGAGTCGCTATGGAATACTATGTGTTCTATAACTCCTCCTTCTAAATCGAGGAATGTTTCTACGGAAACGACAATATTTTCTTTTGGGAGGCGAGTATCCGCTTTCCGATGCACTATTCCATCTTTACTGCATCCCTCGCCCCTCACAATGACGAATTAACACGGATGTGGTGTCGCTATGAAATACTATTGGTTCTATGACTTCTCCTTCTAAATCGAGTAACGTTTCTATGGAAACGACAAGAGTTTCTTTTGGGAGGAGAGTATCTCCGTTCCGATTCACTATCCCTTCTTTACTGCATCCCTCGCTCCCTCCCATTGACGAATTAACACTGAAATTGAGTCGCTATGGAATACTATGTGTTCTATAACTTCTCCTTCTAAATCGAGGAACGTTTCTACGGAAACGACATTATTTTCTTTTGGGAGGCGAGTATCCCCTTTCCGATGCACTATTCCATCATTACTGCATCCCTCACCCCTCACACTGACGAATTAACACGGATGTGGTGTCGCTATGCAATACTATTGGTCCTATGATTTCTCCTTCTAAATCGAGTATCGTTTCTATTTAAACGACAAGGGTTTCTTTTGGGAGGAGAGTATCTCCGTTCCGATTCACTATTCCTTCTTTACTGCATCCCTCGCTCCGTCCCAATGACGAATTAACACTGAAATTGAGTCGCTATGGAATACTATGTGTTCCATAACTTCTCCTTCTAAATCGAGGAACGTTTCTACGGAAACGACAATATTTTCTTTTGGGAGGCGAGTATTCCCTTTCCGATGCACTATTCCATCTTTACTGCATGCCTCGCCCCTCACACTGACGAATTAACACGGAAGTGGTGTCGCTATGAAATACTATTGGTTCTATGACTTCTCCTTCTAAATCGAGTAACGTTTCTATGGAAACGAAAAGAGTTTCTTTTGTTAGGAGAGTATCTCCGTTCCGATTCACTATTCCTTCTTCACTGCATCCCTCGCTCCCTCCCATTGACGAATTAACACTGAAATTGAGTCGCTATGGAATACTATGTGTTCTATAACTTCTCCTTCTAAATCGAGAAACGTTTCTACGGAAACGACAATATTTTCTTTTGGGAGGCGAGTATCCCCTTTCCGATGCACTATTCCATCTTTACTGCATCCCTCGCCCCTCACACTGACGAATTAACACGGAAGTGGTGTCGCTATGAAATACTATTGGTTCTACGACTTCTCCTTCTAAATCGAGTAACGTTTCTATGGAAACGACAAGAGTTTCTTTTGGGAGGAGAGTATCTCCGTTCCGATTCACTATTCCTTCTTTACTGCATCCCTCGCTCCGTCCCAATGACGAATTAACACTGAAATTGAGTCGCTATGGAATACTATGTGTTCTATAACTTCTCCTTCTAAATCGAGGAACGTTTCTACGGAAACGACAATATTTTCTTTTGGGAGGCGAGTATCCCCTTTCCGATGCACTATTCCATCTTTACTGCATCCCTCGCCCCTCACACTGACGAATTAACACGGAAGTGGTGTCGCTATGAAATACTATTGGTTCTATGACTTCTCCTTCTAAATCGAGTAACGTTTCTATGGAAACGACAAGAGTTTCTTTTGTTAGGAGAGTATCTCCGTTCCGATTCACTATTCCTTCTTCACTGCATCCCTCGCTCCCACCCATTGACGAATTAACACTGAAATTGAGTCGCTATGGAATACTACGTGGTCTATAACTTCTCCTTCTAAATCGAGAAACGTTTCTACGGAAACGACAATATTTTCTTTTGGGAGGCGAGTATTCCCTTTCCGATGCACTATTCCATCTTTACTGCATGCCTCGCCCCTCACACTGACGAATTAACACGGAAGTGGTGTCGCTATGAAATACTATTGGTTCTATGACTTCTCCTTCTAAATCGAGTAACGTTTCTATGGAAACGACAAGAATTTCTTTTGGGAGGAGAGTATCTCCGTTCCGATTCACTATTCCTTCTTTACTGCATCCCTCGCTCCCTCCCATTGACGAATTAACACTGAAATTGAGTCGCTATGGAATACTATGTGTTCTATAACTTCTCCTTCTAAATCGAGGAACGTTTCTACGGAAACGACAATATTTTCTTTTGGGAGGCGAGTATCCCCTTTCCGATGCACTATTCCATCTTTACTGCATCCCTCGCCCCTCACACTGACGAATTATCACGGAAGTGGTGTCGCTATGAAATACTATTGGTAAAATGACTTCTCCCTCTAAATCGAGTAACGTTTCTATGGAAACGACAAGAGTATCTTTTGGGAGGAGAGTATCTCCGTTCCGATTAACTATTCCTTCTTTACTGCATCCCTCGCTCCCTCCCATTGACGAATTAACACTGAAATTGAGTCGCTATGGAATACTATGTGTTCTATAACTTCTCCTTCTAAATCGAGGAACATTTCTACGGAAACGACAATATTTTCTTTTGGGAGGCGAGTATCCCCTTTCCGATGCACTATTCCATCTTTAGTGCATCCCTCGCCCCTCACACTGACGAATTAATACGGAAGTGGTGACGCTATGAAATACTATTGGTTCTATGACTTCTCCTTCTAAATCGAGGAACGTTTCTATGGAAACGACAAGAGTTTCTTTTGGGAGGAGAGTATCTCCGTTCCGATTCACTATTCCTTCTTTACTGCATCCCTCGCTCCCTCCCATTGACGAATTAACACTGAAATTGAGTCGCTATGGAATACTATGTGTTCTATAACTTCTCCTTCTAAATCGAGGAACGTTTCTACGGAAACGACAATATTTTCGTTTGGGAGGCGAGTATCCCCTTTCCGATGCACTATTCCATCTTTACTGCATCCCTCGCACCTCACACTGACGAATTAACACGGAAGTGGTGTCGCCATGAAATACTATTGGTCCTATGATTTCTCCTTCTAAATCGAGTAACGTTTGTATGGAAACGACAAGAGTTTCTTTTGGGAGGAGAGTATCTCCGTTCCGATTCACTATTCCTTCTTTACTGCATCCCTCGCTCCCTCCCATTGACGAATTAACACTGAAATTGAGTCGCTATGGAATACTATGTGTTCTATAACTTCTCCTTCTAAATCGAGGAACGTTTCTACGGAAACGACAATATTTTCTTTTGGGAGGCGAGTATCCCCTTTCCGATGCACTATTCCATCTTTACTGCATCCCTCGCCCCTCACACTGACGAATTAACACGGAAGTGGTGTCGCTATGAAATACTATTGGTTCTATGACATCTCCTTCTAAATCAAGTAACGTTTCTATGGAAACGACAAGAGTTTCTTTTGGGAGGAGAGTATCTCCGTTCCGATTAACTATTCCTTCTTTACTGCATCACTCGCTCCCTCCCATTGACGAATTAACACTGAAATTGAGTTGCTATGGAATACTATGTGTTCTATAACTTCTCCTTCTAAATCGAGGAACGTTTCTACGGAAACGACAATATTTTCTTTTGGGAGGCGAGTATCCCCTTTCCGATGCACTATTCCATCTTTACTGCATCCCTCGCCCCTCACACTGACGAATTAACACGGAAGTGGTGTCGCTATGAAATACTATTGGTTCTATGACATCTCCTTCTAAATCGAGTAACGTTTCTATGGAAACGACAAGAGTTTCTTTTGGGAGGAGAGTATCTCCGTTCCGATTAACTATTCCTTCTTTACTGCATCACTCGCTCCCTCCCATTGACGAATTACACTGAAATTGAGTCGCTATGGAATACTATGTGTTCTATAACTTCTCCTTCTAAATCGAGGAACGTTTCTACGGAAACGACAATATTTTCTTTTGGAAGGCGAGTATTCCCTTTCCGATGCACTATTCCATCTTTACTGCATCCCTCGCCCCTCGCACTGACGAATTAACACGGAAGTGGTGTCGCTATGAAATACTATTGGTTCTATGACATCTCCTTCTAAATCGTGTAACGTTTCTATGGAAACGACAAGAGTTTCCTTTGGGAGGAGAGTATCTCAGTTCCGATTCACTATTCCTTCTTTACTGCATCACTCGCTCCCTCCCATTGACGAATTAACACTGAAATTGAGTCGCTATGGATTACTATGTGTTCTATAACTTCTCCTTCTAAATCGAGGAACGTTTCTACGGAAACGACAAAATTTTCTTTTGGGAGGCGAGTATCCCCTTTCCGATGCACTATTCCATCTTTACTGCATCCCTCGCCCCTCACAATGACGAATTAACACGGATGTGGTGTCGCTATGAAATACTATTGGTTCTATGACTTCTCCTTCTAAATCGAGTAACGTTTCTATGGAAACGACAAGAGTTTCTTTTGGGAGGAGAGTATCTCCGCTCCGATTCACTATCCCTTCTTTACTGCATCCCTCGCTCCCTCCCATTGACGAATTAACACTGAAATTGAGTCGCTATGGAATATATGTGTTCTATAACTTCTCCTTCTAAATAGAGGAACGTTTCTACGGAAACGACATTATTTCCTTTTGGGAGGCGAGTATCCCCTTTCCGATGCACTATTCCATCATTACTGCATCCCTCACCCCTCACACTGACGAATTAACACGGATGTGGTGTCGCTATGCAATACTATTGGTCCTATGATTTCTCCTTCTAAATCGAGTATCGTTTCTATTTAAACGACAAGGGTTTCTTTTGGGAGGAGAGTATCTCCGTTCCGATTCACTATTCCTTCTTTACTGCATCCCTCGCTCCGTCCCAATAACGAATTAACACTGAAATTGAGTCGCTATGGAATACTATGTGTTCCATAACTTCTCCTTCTAAATCGAGGAACGTTTCTACGGAAACGACAATATTTTCTTTTGGGAGGCGAGTATTCCCTTTCCGATGCACTATTCCATCTTTACTGCATGCCTCGCCCCTCACACTGACGAATTAACACGGAAGTGGTGTCGCTATGAAATACTATTGGTTCTATGACTTCTCCTTCTAAATCGAGTAACGTTTCTATGGAAACGAAAAGAGTTTCTTTTGTTAGGAGAGTATCTCCGTTCCGATTCACTATTCCTTCTTCACTGCATCCCTCGCTCCCTCCCATTGACGAATTAACACTGAAATTGAGTCGCTATGGAATACTATGTGTTCTATAACTTCTCCTTCTAAATCGAGAAACGTTTCTACGGAAACGACAATATTTTCTTTTGGGAGGCGAGTATCCCCTTTCCGATGCACTATTCCATCTTTACTGCATCCCTCGCCCCTCACACTGACGAATTAACACGGAAGTGGTGTCGCTATGAAATACTATTGGTTCTACGACTTCTCCTTCTAAATCGAGTAACGTTTCTATGGAAACGACAAGAGTTTCTTTTGGGAGGAGAGTATCTCCGTTCCGATTCACTATTCCTTCTTTACTGCATCCCTCGCTCCGTCCCAATGACGAATTAACACTGAAATTGAGTCGCTATGGAATACTATGTGTTCTATAACTTCTCCTTCTAAATCGAGGAACGTTTCTACGGAAACGACAATATTTTCTTTTGGGAGGCGAGTATCCCCTTTCCGATGCACTATTCCATCTTTACTGCATCCCTCGCCCCTCACACTGACGAATTAACACGGAAGTGGTGTCGCTATGAAATACTATTGGTTCTATGACTTCTCCTTCTAAATCGAGTAACGTTTCTATGGAAACGACAAGAGTTTCTTTTGTTAGGAGAGTATCTCCGTTCCGATTCACTATTCCTTCTTCACTGCATCCCTCGCTCCCACCCATTGACGAATTAACACTGAAATTGAGTCGCTATGGAATACTACGTGTTCTATAACTTCTCCTTCTAAATCGAGAAACGTTTCTACGGAAACGACAATATTTTCTTTTGGGAGGCGAGTATTCCCTTTCCGATGCACTATTCCATCTTTACTGCATGCCTCGCCCCTCACACTGACGAATTAACACGGAAGTGGTGTCGCTATGAAATACTATTGGTTCTATGACTTCTCCTTCTAAATCGAGTAACGTTTCTATGGAAACGACAAGAATTTCTTTTGGGAGGAGAGTATCTCCGTTCCGATTCACTATTCCTTCTTTACTGCATCCCTCGCTCCCTCCCATTGACGAATTAACACTGAAATTGAGTCGCTATGGAATACTATGTGTTCTATAACTTCTCCTTCTAAATCGAGGAACGTTTCTACGGAAACGACAATATTTTCTTTTGGGAGGCGAGTATCCCCTTTCCGATGCACTATTCCATCTTTACTGCATCCCTCGCCCCTCACACTGACGAATTATCACGGAAGTGGTGTCGCTATGAAATACTATTGGTAAAATGACTTCTCCCTCTAAATCGAGTAACGTTTCTATGGAAACGACAAGAGTATCTTTTGGGAGGAGAGTATCTCCGTTCCGATTAACTATTCCTTCTTTACTGCATCCCTCGCTCCCTCCCATTGACGAATTAACACTGAAATTGAGTCGCTATGGAATACTATGTGTTCTATAACTTCTCCTTCTAAATCGAGGAACATTTCTACGGAAACGACAATATTTTCTTTTGGGAGGCGAGTATCCCCTTTCCGATGCACTATTCCATCTTTAGTGCATCCCTCGCCCCTCACACTGACGAATTAATACGGAAGTGGTGACGCTATGAAATACTATTGGTTCTATGACTTCTCCTTCTAAATCGAGGAACGTTTCTATGGAAACGACAAGAGTTTCTTTTGGGAGGAGAGTATCTATGTTCCGATTCACTATTCCTTCTTTACTGCATCCCTCGCTCCCTCCCATTGACGAATTAACACTGAAATTGAGTCGCTATGGAATACTATGTGTTCTATAACTTCTCCTTCTAAATCGAGGAACGTTTCTACGGAAACGACAATATTTTCGTTTGGGAGGCGAGTATCCCCTTTCCGATGCACTATTCCATCTTTACTGCATCCCTCGCACCTCACACTGACGAATTAACACGGAAGTGGTGTCGCCATGAAATACTATTGGTCCTATGATTTCTCCTTCTAAATCGAGTAACGTTTCTATGGAAACGACAAGAGTTTCTTTTGGGAGGAGAGTATCTCCGTTCCGATTCACTATTCCTTCTTTACTGCATCCCTCGCTCCCTCCCATTGACGAATTAACACTGAAATTGAGTCGCTATGGAATACTATGTGTTCTATAACTTCTCCTTCTAAATCGAGGAACGTTTCTACGGAAACGACAATATTTTCTTTTGGGAGGCGAGTATCCCCTTTCCGATGCACTATTCCATCTTTACTGCATCCCTCGCCCCTCACACTGACGAATTAACACGGAAGTGGTGTCGCTATGAAATACTATTGGTTCTATGACATCTCCTTCTAAATCGAGTAACGTTTCTATGGAAACGACAAGAGTTTCTTTTGGGAGGAGAGTATCTCCGTTCCGATTAACTATTCCTTCTTTACTGCATCACTCGCTCCCTCCCATTGACGAATTAACACTGAAATTGAGTTGCTATGGAATACTATGTGTTCTATAACTTCTCCTTCTAAATCGAGGAACGTTTCTACGGAAACGACAATATTTTCTTTTGGGAGGCGAGTATCCCCTTTCCGATGCACTATTCCATCTTTACTGCATCCCTCGCCCCTCACACTGACGAATTAACACGGAAGTGGTGTCGCTATGAAATACTATTGGTTCTATGACATCTCCTTCTAAATCGAGTAACGTTTCTATGGAAACGACAAGAGTTTCTTTTGGGAGGAGAGTATCTCCGTTCCGATTAACTATTCCTTCTTTACTGCATCACTCGCTCCCTCCCATTGACGAATTACACTGAAATTGAGTCGCTATGGAATACTATGTGTTCTATAACTTCTCCTTCTAAATCGAGGAACGTTTCTACGGAAACGACAATATTTTCTTTTGGAAGGCGAGTATCCCCTTTCCGATGCACTATTCCATCTTTACTGCATCCCTCGCCCCTCGCACTGACGAATTAACACGGAAGTGGTGTCGCTATGAAATACTATTGGTTCTATGACATCTCCTTCTAAATCGTGTAACGTTTCTATGGAAACGACAAGAGTTTCCTTTGGGAGGAGAGTATCTCAGTTCCGATTCACTATTCCTTCTTTACTGCATCACTCGCTCCCTCCCATTGACGAATTAACACTGAAATTGAGTCGCTATGGATTACTATGTGTTCTATAACTTCTCCTTCTAAATCGAGGAACGTTTCTACGGAAACGACAAAATTTTCTTTTGGGAGGCGAGTATCCCCTTTCCGATGCACTATTCCATCTTTACTGCATCCCTCGCCCCTCACAATGACGAATTAACACGGATGTGGTGTCGCTATGAAATACTATTGGTTCTATGACTTCTCCTTCTAAATCGAGTAACGTTTCTATGGAAACGACAAGAGTTTCTTTTGGGAGGAGAGTATCTCCGCTCCGATTCACTATCCCTTCTTTACTGCATCCCTCGCTCCCTCCCATTGACGAATTAACACTGAAATTGAGTCGCTATGGAATATATGTGTTCTATAACTTCTCCTTCTAAATCGAGGAACGTTTCTACGGAAACGACATTATTTTCTTTTGGGAGGCGAGTATCCCCTTTCCGATGCACTATTCCATCATTACTGCATCCCTCACCCCTCACACTGACGAATTAACACGGATGTGGTGCCGCTATGCAATACTATTGGTCCTATGATTTCTCCTTCTAAATCGAGTAACGTTTCTATTTAAACGACAAGGGTTTCTTTTGGGAGGAGAGTATCTCCGTTCCGATTCACTATTCCTTCCTTACTGCATCCCTCGCTCCGTCCCAATGACGAATTAACACTGAAATTGAGTCGCTATGGAATACTATGTGTTCTATAACTTCTCCTTCTAAATCGAGGAACGTTTCTACGGAAACGACAATATTTTCTTTTGGGAGGCGAGTATTCCCTTTCCGATGCACTATTCCATCTTTACTGCATGCCTCGCCCCTCACACTGACGAATTAACACGGAAGTGGTGTCGCTATGAAATACTATTGGTTCTATGACTTCTCCTTCTAAATCGTGTAACGTTTCTATGGAAACGACAAGAGTTTCTTTTGTTAGGAGAGTATCTCCGTTGCGATTCACTATTCCTTCTTCACTGCATCCCTCGCTCCCTCCCATTGACGAATTAACACTGAAATTGAGGCGCTATGGAATACTATGTGTTCTATAACTTCTCCTTCTAAATCGAGAAACGTTTCTACGGAAACGACAATATTTTCTTTTGGGAGGCGAGTATCCCCTTTCCGATGCACTATTCCATTTTTACTGCATCCCTCGCCCCTCACACTGACGAATTAACACGGAAGTGGTGTCGCTATGAAATACTATTGGTTCTACGACTTCTCCTTCTAAATCGAGTAACGTTTCTATGGAAACGACAAGAGTTTCTTTTGGGAGGAGAGTATCTCCGTTCCGATTCACTATTCCTTCTTTACTGCATCCCTCGCTCCGTCCCAATGACGAATTAACACTGAAATTGAGTCGCTATGGAATACTATGTGTTCTATATTTTCTCCTTCTAAATCGAGGAACGTTTCTACGGAAACGACAATATTTTCTTTTGGGAGGCGAGTATCCCCTTTCCGATGCACTATTCCATCTTTACTGCATCCCTCGCCCCTCACACTGACGAATTATCACGGAAGTGGTGTCGCTATGAAATACTATTGGTCCTATGATTTCTCCTTCTAAATCGAGTAACGTTTCTATTTAAACGACAAGGGTTTCTTTTGGGAGGAGAGTATCTCCGTTCCGATTCACTATTCCTTCTTTTCTGCATCCCTCGCTCCGTCCCAATGACGAATTAACACTGAAATTGAGTCGCTATGGAATACTATGTGTTCTATAACTTCTCCTTCTAAATCGAGGAACGTTTCTACGGAAACGACAATATTTTCTTTTGGGAGGCGAGTATTCCCTTTCCGATGCACTATTCCATCTTTACTGCATGCCTCGCCCCTCACACTGACGAATTAACACGGAAGTGGTGTCGCTATGAAATACTATTGGTTCTATGACTTCTCCTTCTAAATCGAGTAACGTTTCTATGGAAACGACAAGAGTTTCTTTTGTTAGGAGAGTATCTCCGTTCCGATTCACTATTCCTTCTTCACTGCATCCCTCGCTCCCTCCCATTGACGAATTAACACTGAAATTGAGTCGCTATGGAATACTTTGTGTTCTATAACTTCTCCTTCTAAATCGAGAAACGTTTCTACGGAAACGACAATATTTTCTTTTGGGAGGCGAGTATCCCCTTTCCGATGCACTATTACATCTTTACTGCATCCCTCGCCCCTCACACTGACGAATTAACACGGAAGTGGTGTCGCTATGAAATACTATTGGTTCTACGACTTCTCCTTCTAAATCGAGTAACGTTTCTATGGAAACGACAAGAGTTTCTTTTGGGAGGAGAGTATCTCCGTTCCGATTCACTATTCCGTCTTTACTGCATCCCTCGCTCCCTCCCATTGACGAATTAACACTGAAATTGAGTCGCTATGGAATACTATGTGTTCTATAACTTCTCCTTCTAAATCGAGGAACGTTTCTACGGAAACGACAATATTTTCTTTTGGGAGGCGAGTATCCCCTTTCCGATGCACTATTCCATCTTTACTGCATCCCTCGCACCTCACACTGACGAATTAACACGGAAGTGGTGTCGCCATGAAATACTATTGGTCCTATGATTTCTCCTTCTAAATCGAGTAACGTTTCTATGGAAACGACAAGAGTTTCTTTTGGGAGGAGAGTATCTCCGTTCCGATTCACTATTCCTTCTTTACTGCATCCCTCGCTATCTCCCATTGACGAATTAACACTGAAATTGAGTCGCTATGGAATACTATGTGTTCTATAACTTCTCCTTCTAAATCGAGGAACGTTTCTACGGAAACGACAATATTTTCTTTTGGGAGGCGAGTATCCCCTTTCCGATGCACTATTCCATCTTTACTGCATCCCTCGCCCCTCACACTGACGAATTAACACGGAAGTGGTGTCGCTATGAAATACTATTGGTTCTATGACTTCTCCTTCTAAATCGAGTAACGTTTCTATGGAAACGACAACAGTTTCTTTTTGGAGGAGAGTATCTCCGTTCCGATTCACTATTCCTTCTTTACTGCATCCCTCGCTCCCTCCCATTGACGAATTAACACTGAAATTGAGTCGCTATGGAATACTATGTGTTCTATAACTTCTCCTTCTAAATCGAGGACCGTTTCTACGGAAACGACAATAATTTCTTTTGGGAGGTGAGTATCCTCTTTCCGATGCACTATTCCATCTTTACTGCATCCCTCGCCCCTCACACTGACGAATTAACACGGAAGTGGTGTCGCTATGAAATACTATTGGTCCTATGACTTCTCCTTCTAAATCGAGTAACGTTTGTATGGAAACGACAAGAGTTTCTTTTGGGAGGAGGGTATCTCCGTTCCGATTCACTATTCCTTCTTTACTGCATCCCTCGCTCCCTCAAAATGACGAATTAACACTGAAATTGAGTCGCTATGGAATACTATGCGTTCTATAACTTCTCCTTCTAAATCGAGGAACGTTTCTACGGAAACGACAATATTTTCTTTTGGGAGGCGAGTATCCCCTTTCCGATGCACTATTCCATCTTTACTGCATCCCTCACCCCTCACACTGACGAATTAACACGGAAGTGGTGTCGCTATGAAATACTATTGGTTCTATGACATCTCCTTTTAAATCGAGTAACGTTTCTATGGAAACGACAAGAGTTTCTTTTGGGAGGAGAGTTTCTCCGTTCCGATTCACTATTCCTTCTTTACTGCATCCCTCGCACCCTCCCATTGACGAATTAACACTGAAATTGAGTCGCTATGGAATACTATGTGTTCTATAACTTCTCCTTCTAAATCGTGGAACGTTTCTACGGAAACGACAATATTTTCTTTTGGGAGGCGAGTATCCCCTTTCCGATGCACTATTCCATCTTTACTGCATCCTTCGCCCCTCACACTGACGAATTAACACGGAAGTGGTGTCGCTATGAAATACTATTGGTTCTATGACTTCTCCTTCTAAATCGAGTAACGTTTCTATGGAAACGACAAGAGTTTCTTTTGGGAGGAGAGTATCTCCGTTCCGATTCACTCTTCCTTCTTTACTGCATCCCTCGCTCCCTCCCATTGACGTATTGACACTGAAATTGAGTCGCTATGGAATACTATGTGTTCTATAACTTCTCCTTCTAAATCGAGGAACGTTTCTACGGAAACGACAATATTTTCTTTTCGGAGGCGAGTATCCCCTTTCCGATGCACTATTCAATCTCTACTGCATCCCTCGCCCCTCACACTGACGAATTAACACGGAAGTGGTGTCGCTATGAAATACTATTGGTTCTATGACATCTCCTTCTAAATCGAGTAACGTCTCTATAGAAACGACAAGAGTTTCTTTTGGGAGGAGAGTATCTCCGTTCCGATTAACTATTCCTTCTTTACTGCATCACTAGCTCCCTCCCATTGACGAATTAACACTGAAATTGAGTCGCTATGGAATACTATGTGTTCTATAACTTCTCCTTCTAAATCGAGGAACGTTTCTACGGAAACGACAATATTTTCTTTTGGGAGGCGAGTATCCCCTTTCCGATGCACTATTCAATCTTTACTGCATCCCTCGCCCCTCACACTGACGAATTAACACGGAAGTGGTGTCGCTATGAAATACTATTGGTTCTATGACATCTCCTTCTAAATCGAGTAACGTTTCTATAGAAACGACAAGAGTTTCTTTTGGGAGGAGAGTATCTCCGTTCCGATTAACTATTCCTTCTTAACTGCATCACTCGCTCCCTCCCATTGACGAATTAACACTGAAATTGAGTCGCTACGGAATACTATGTGTTCTATAACTTCTCCTTCTAAATCGAGGAACGTTTCTACGGAAACGAAAATATTTTCTTTTGGGAGGCGAGTATCCCCTTTCCGATGCACTATTCCATCTTTACTGCATCCCTCGCCCCTCACAATGACGAATTAACACGGATGTGGTGTCGCTATGAAATACTATTGGTTCTATGACTTCTCCTTCTAAATCGAGTAACGTTTCTATGGAAACGACAAGAGTTTCTTTTGGGAGGAGAGTATCTCCGTTCCGATTCACTATCCCTTCTTTACTGCATCCCTCGCTCCCTCCCATTGACGAATTAACACTGAAATTGAGTCGCTATGGAATACTATGTGTTCTATAACTTCTCCTTCTAAATCGAGGAACGTTTCTACGGAAACGACATTATTTCCTTTTGGGAGGCGAG